>NC_133976.1:69913807-70216419 GCF_047716275.1 Strix uralensis | reverse complement strand
ATTTATATAGTTAAGACTGTAAAGGTTAAGAGTGTCCAGTTGGCACTGGGAATGCTCCAAGTTTTCTAGGCTTACAGTTTCATTATTGTGTTTGAAACCTTAGGGAAAAATATGAGTACTTATCAAATATTTGCATTTATCCACTCTCTTGCAAATCGCTTGCAAGAATGATATTTTAAAGATTTCCTTGAGCTTACTTGGTGGTTGTGGAAATTGTGGTCTGCCCTGTCCCAAACTTACAAGTTTTGGGGTTTGTTTAATTGTTACTTTTTAAATTTCCAAGATAATTCATTAGAAGAAGAAGAAAAATTAACACACTGGAAAAAGGAGAGAAGCAATCTCCTTATGTCCCCTGCTGAAAAGGGTTTTTACAGAGTGGGGTGGTGGGAGAAGCAGGGCTTGGAAGCTTTGTACATAAAATCAATGGTGGGATATATTCCAAGGTCAACAAAATATACCGTGGATCTACTTCTGTAACCCCTAACTCCCATAAACATGCCTTTCTGATATGAAAAGTACCACATCTCTGGTGGGATTGTTCAAGTGAAGTGGGTTAGCAGGAGAGGCTTGGCTCTTTCTGGCAGTAGTTATGTTTGGTAATCTCAAAGCAGGTTGTCTCTCAGGAATTCAGATGTGATTTTGGGAAACATGTATCAGACATGCTAGTCTTTCTTGATAACACACAAGAACTGGAAACCTCAGGAAAAAGTGAAGTGCGGAGCGAAAGTTAAGGAGGGCTACTATGGGGAGATACTACAGCTGCTACTACTTATAATTCAGATAAAAAGCACAGATGATACCAGGATCAGGATGGTGGGGGGATAGTAAGCAGTAGTGAAGATAAAGCAGCTGTATAGTGCAATCTGTATCACTCAATAAAGTGAGTCTATTCAGATAAATTGTTGTAATGCAGCCAAAAGCAAAATTGTATATTCAGGAACATGAAAAACAGAATGAGGGATTGTATCTTTTGTGTATGAACAATAGAGAAGACTCTAATAAAAATCAAATCTTGGTACATCCTTGGGGAGACATATTGGCTATTAACACACTATGATTCTAGCAGAGAAAATCCAATCTAATAGCTTGAATCTGAAGCTGCACAAGTAAATTAGACACACATTTTAGTCTCAGGGTGATGAACCACTGGAAGAATAAGGTTTGGTTGATTCTTCATTTCTTGGTGTTGTTAACAATACGTGACATCTGCTTTATGTTGCAATGTCCCACAGGTTTTTTTCTTCTTTCTTTCACTTCAGTAGTCCCCTCAAGTCTGTTCTGTAAAAACTGATTTTGGGCTACGTGTGCACTAGGGTCATGAGTCCTGCGAGACAAGTTAGAATCTTTCTGATCATGTCTAAAGTGTGAGTGTGTTGTAATAGGAGTGTTGAGCTTGTTTAATTAAAACCCTGATAGGAATACTTTCTTACAGTGTTTAGTAAACTGTGCTATAGAGCCTGTCTAATAATGATACAATCTCTTATTACAAAATGCTTCAGTACACAGTAGGTACCTCAGTGACATAATAGAACAAGAAAATGTTATTTAATACTTACTTTAATCTATAGTTTACACAGAATGGAATGAATTCACTTCGAGCTATCTGTGCCTTTTATATTTTGCTTTCAGAGTTTTGGGAATAAAGCATTACTATTTTGCACTATGTATTTATCACTAGAACCAATTAGTGACTGCTGATTAACATGCCATAATGTGGGCATGACTTAAAAGCCAAAAACCAAACCCCGTTCCTTTTTGAATCTTTATATGCTGTCTAACTTTTCAGCAGGTATCACGGCAGATGCATTTTTCTGTAGTTTTCTTCATGTGTGATATGGTCAGAAAATGGGGGTGGGTGGGTAGGAAGGCTAATTCTGCTGTGGCATTTATAATCCCAAGTAATTTGGAAAGTTGCAAAGAAAAGCAGCCATTAAGAAGCATCAGCAAAGTTTGTGGTGTTTTTTGTTGGGTTTTTTTGTTGTTGTTCTTAGGGTTTTTTTGTTATTTTAAGCTTACATTCATACTCCTGAGGAGGACTAAGAGAAATGTTAGAAATGGTAGTGGAATTTAGCAAGAGACTGTTGTATTTGGGAGGAAAGGTGAGGAAAAAATGAGGATAGAATTGGATCTGCAAGTTTGGGAGAGAGGAAGGAGGGCAGAGCTGTCAGGAGTGATAGAGAAGACAGGCAGAAACAAGAAAGATGGGTGCAGTTTTTGAAGAATCAGTCTGAAATAATGCTGTGTAAAAGAGGGTAAGAAGGAACAAACAGAAGATGAGCAGGTGATTGGAATGATACAGTTATGGAGCTGAGATCAGAAATACCAGCTCTAGGCTCTACTGGAGGTGACAAACTGTAACAGAGATCTTGAAAGCTGTTGTATTTCCATTAAGTGTGATGTTATTTAGTATGTTGTAGCCTAGTAGTGGTAATTATAATTGTGGCACTGTTTGATCTGGTGGAGAATATATTTTTCTTGTTTAGGATGGACATTTCACATATCTGATGGCAAAAAGTGATTCTGAGTGGAAAAAAAAAAAACTCCACTATATTTTAATGGACTAAAAGCAAGTAATAATTTCCAGTCCTGGAAAAAAAAATAGTGTAAGACACTTATATGTTGTTAGATGTGTGTTTTTGTATAAATTCCCTGCTCTCTACTCCAAGTTTTTGATGATTATACATACTATCTTCCTACTCATCACCGGTCTTTTGGTAATGTAGGTTTGTGTCTTGTAGTCTTCTGCAAATTCAAGTTGATGGCCGGTGCATTATACCTGCATGCTTTGGCAGGAGTGGAGGTAATCGTATTTTTTAAGTCCGGGACAGCATTTGCCCAGTGGAGCAAGTCATTATTTGAATGTCAGAATTTCCTCTGGTATTAGTTATTTGGTTATAACTTGAGTGTAGCACAGTGAGCTTGCATTGCAATATCATCTCTGGTTCATGCTTGATGATAGCTTGCCATGCACAAGAAGTTGTACCAGATAGGCTTTAGATGAGAGAAGCTGGATATCATCAGTTTTGTCCTTATATGTCCTTAGCACAACAGAGCTGATCCTTGTGTTCAGTGTTATCTGTCATTGCATACTTGGTGTATGCAGGCAGCATTAAGACTTGCTGCCTTCTGTGATAGGCCTGGTTGTAGTTCCAATGTTTGTGTAAGCTTAGAAAAAATTTGTTGATAGCACTCTCTACAAAATTTTAGGGCTTCCAGATTTTTCTTTCCTTGAAAAGCACTAAAAGATGTACAGGCTAAACTGTTTAATCTATTTCTGTGAATCTGGCCCCAGGTCAGTGTTCCACTTAGTTGATGTACTGGGCAGGACACATCATGACAGAGTATCAGTCTTCCGCTCTGACCATGACTAACTGGCTAAGTGTGGACCTCATGCAAAGTAACAGAAGGTGGATCTGCCATCACATGAGACTTCAGAAATAAGTTTTCATCAAAGTGGTTTTGGGTTAGCTTGAGACAGATGTATAATGTAGAATTTGTCATCTTCTTTGTATCTTCAGAAGTTTAGCTTCCATTCTCTGTCCATGAATTTGATGAGGCTTGACTTCTCAATAGGACTCCATGACACATTTTTAAATTGTTCTCTTGTGACTCAAAGCTATATTTTTAAACGAGTGCTTGTATAGGCTTCTCTGTTATATCTTTCATCACCTTTTCTTGATGTCTCCCTGTAAATGTCAGGCACTTCATCGGTTCTATGACTTCATGTACCTTCATGCAGGGCTGGTGACCCGGGATGTTCTACAAGTCTGTGTATATCTTGTCAACACCAGTTGTGCTTTGGACTGGGCCTCCTCCTAAATAATGTAGACAGATGACTGGAAGTGATTTCAACAGAGCTCTTGTTCTGTGCCATCCCTCTGCCTAAACTTGCGTTGTTTGTTTTGCCTGCTGTTGGATCTGACAGTGCTAGTGTCCCAGGAACAAGGACAAGGAGAACAGTAGCCCCCTGTGACTGTTAGTAGAATAACATGTTTCCAAAGAAGTTTCTGGCTGCTTCAAGTATGATATTGTCTTAATATCTTTGCAGGACCTGTCACTGAAACTTGCAATGCATCCAGGTTTCTGTTTGGCCATCTTGCTGTAAACTCGCTGTTTATGAGGATTTTTATCAAGATGATTAATCTGGAATTCATTGTGTGTCCTCCTCTGTGTGGTTTCAGTAGACCATCGCACAATGATTGTCAGGATTACAGGGTGGTAACAGTGTGGTAAGATCCATCTGATCACACTTCTTAGGTTTTTGTGGTCACTCAGCATTTCACAGAAAGCTTTGATGTCTCTGTGCTCTTTTTAAACCTTATGTAACTGCATGGCTTTAATCAGTTATTACTCGGTTGTACTCTATCAAATTCTCCTCATTCTCTTCATGTATTGCCAAGCAATACATACAATTTTGTTGCCATCTTCCAGTTTATGTAATATGTCTGGGTCTATGTATTATATTGCATTGTAGTATTTATTACAGATATATACCTTTCCAAACTTCGTAGTCCTGCAGAAACAGTTCTGTGATGTGGATTGGTTGGTGGTGTATTTGGTTGGATGTAGTGAATAGAGATTGATCATGTGAGGCAGTCTTCTTCCCTATAGATTTTCAGTCAGGTTTAGCTGTGTTGTCCCAAGTTGAAGTAATAGACAAATATTTGCTGGACTGACACTGTGGTATCTCCCATTTTTAATGAACATTTAACTATAAGGGGTGAAATGGAGAAAGTAGTAAGTGCAAAAGACATCATTTCCCTCTGCTGTGGTGGTTTTTGGTTCACATAGGAACTGTAGTTGATGCTGACTGGAATTAAGCCTGGATTAAAATTTGGACACTAACTGCAGTCCACATGCATGGAAAAAAATAAGAGAAATAAATTCCTTTGTGATAGCTGATTTTTGCAGAAATGCCTTTTAGTTGAAGCACTACATGCATTTTATAAAGTTCATGTACCTCTGTAGTTTATTTTAAGAGATCTGAATTTATTTGGTGTAGATTTATTTCAATTATCTAATCAGAAACAGACACATAACTTCTTAGGCTGTCAAAGGTATTCAGGAATTTATGACAAACTTCAAAGGAATGCATATGATCTTGCTACACATCTTACCATACATTTTTATAGAAAAGAGTTAATTAAATTTTCTCTTTCTGCCCAGAAATTACTTTTAGGCTAAATTAAGTACGTGGGGTTGTAAGGCTTTTGAGTGTTCTCTCTTTCTGCTTTAGCTTTGTGACTGATTAAACAGCCAAATGCTTATCTGGATCAAAGAAGTAATAAGCAAAGGGGCATCCTTAGGCCAGTTATCAGTTGAAAACAATCTTAACTATCGTGTATCCAAGTTTTAAAGTGCGTACTCAACTGAATGGATTAAGCAATAGGGACAATGTGTAATACTGTTTACTTGCAATGAAGAAACTTCCAGAGGGAAAGAAGTGCTGTTTCCTAGTGCATGTTTCTGCAGGAATGGGTTTTCTGGGGGAAAGGACTGTACCACCCTTGTGAGTCCTGCCTGGTGTGACATGTGGTCCCAGTCAGATGAGACGTGAGTTTCCTTGTTAGAGTACAGCCTTCCTCCCTGCTTCCACACTGGGAATGCAGTTTATTCTTGGGTTAATTCCTGTGGAGACTTAATTTATGTTCACTCACTGGGAGGGAAGGAAAAAAAAGACTTCTAGTTATCTGAATATACAGCATTCAAGTATGTTTGCAGGGACAATATTTCAAGTTATTAGTCTTAGCAATTTAGATAAGAACACGTACTTTTCTATGAAAGACAAGGCACAGCGTCTTAATATTAATACCTGACACAGGGTAATCCCATGTGATAAAGTACCTAGATAGCTCAACAAGGGGTGAATTAGAAATGCCTGGGAAGATATATGATGCCATTAGTAAAACATATAGATTTATGTATGACATTAACATCTCTAAGGAGGCAGAAGCAGAATTGTACTACTAAAGCTGCATAAATGTTTTGCTTCCCCCCAGATACAACAACAAAGAGATCTCAGAGAAAGTGTTATCTAATGAGTAAAGTACTGCCTGTGATTTGGCAGACCTACCATTCCCTTCAAGTTTTCCTATGTATCCTCTGGCAAGTGACTAGGATTCAAATTTTTGAATCTATGGCTGATGGCCATAATGATAGTGGCATTTTGGATGTGTCTGAACTCAAGAGTTGGGCAGCCCTTTCTTGTCGTTTAGGTATCTCAGTACCTGATGGGAATGCCTGTGTACATCATGGGGGAGAGTTAAGCAGAAAGGATGGCCCCAGAGGAACAGAACTGGCCAACAGTAAGCACTGAGCATAGAGGTCTTCTGAAGTCCATTTCTTCTTGAGCTCTTCCACACCAGTGCCAGGAAACAGATAAAGGTTAACTCTGCTAGTTGGCTTTGTGGCGCGTTTCATCTCCAGTGGCTGCAGGCTCCAGGGGGATGAGAGAGTTGCTGCATCCTCTCATCTTTGCTGTTTTATATTGACTACTGCTGCTGTGAATTACTTATGTTCTTTTTGCCATGCCCCATCAGGCTCTGTTTTGCATACACATAGAGTGGGTCAGCACTGACACATCCTCCTTCAGCCATGGGGCAATCCTGTAACTCCTGCCAAGAGGGAGGTTTCATTGTCTCGTATTCATTATAATACAGAGATGGAGCCACAATTATAATCCTCCCACAGCCCTGGAGTTTGAAAATGTTCTCTTTTCTGCTGGGAATTGCTTGCTGTACAAAGTGAATTCAGCTGAGCAACAACTTATTTTTTGAAAAAAGATACTTTTTCAACAACGCAGAGAAGGAGTTAATGATGTAGTATTGTAGTTCTCACTTGTTGAGAGCCAGTGTGAAAGTCAGCAGTCAGTCCGTATTGTCTTGAAAGCAGAGAAGTAAGAAAAACTGTCATGGTGCCTTGAGCATGGAAAATTTGAGGAATAGCTCAGTTTACTAGTAGAGAAAGCAGGTTTCTTGAGCCAGACCATCACTGTGTAGTAAACTGAGGCATAATTATATATTGAAGTTGTTTTCTCCTCCTCTTTGAATCAACTGTTAGCATTTATATATAAATAGAAATTCTGCGGGTTTTAAGCTAAGGCAGGTTAGTTTTCATACAGGGTATTGGTCATTTGGGAAAAGTAGGTGCTGTGGTAGGTGTGCAGCATATTGAAGAGTTTTTTTGAAACAGTTGGTAAATGTCCCCAGAAATTTTGAGTTCAGAAGTTAAAGCTGACCACACCCTTTCAAGCAGACGGTTAGTCTGCTGAAGGTAAAAAAACCAAAACAAAACACAAACAAAAAAACCCCAAAACTGCTTAGAATAAGTAAGAATAACCTTCTGGCATTCAAATACAGAGCCCTTTTACATTTGGTGAAATTTGGTTAATAATACATTACATATAAAAGCACTTTTCATCTAAAAGGTCTCAAATATCTTTGCAAAAGTGAATTTTGTGCCAAGCCTCATTGAAAGTATCATTTGGATTATGCAGAAGAGACTGAGGCGTAGTGAGCCTGAGGATTTTGTCTTAATTTACACATGAAATGGGAAAGGGAAAACTAGAAACCTGATTCAGGAATAATAAGCTAGTTATATGACAATCTTTTGGGTTTTTTTCTGTCAGCTGGAAAACAACCCTAATATATGCAACTGCTGCATACAGAAAGGGTACAGAGAAGTTGACAAATATCAGAAATGCTGACTGCACATTTCTGATGCATTTTTCATTTTTTATGAGGAAAGTTGTCCAGAAACAGCTCCATGGTGCATAACCCTTTATTGTTTAGAGGTTTGTAAGTTCCATTTTATTGTTCATGGCATAATTTTTTAAATCTTGTATTCTAAAATGGAAAAAAACCTCACTTTTATGATGTGTAAGCATATATTTTACATTTATTTTCATAACTTCCAATGTAAAGAATCCCTCCAAGGAGCTGTAGTGAGGTTAATAGAGCTGGAGTCTGAGGCTCCACAGAGCAGGGAAGTCCTTTAGCTCCTTTCCATAGCATGGACAATCCTGGCTGCTTAACAGAAACAAAGATGTAAGGGTGTAATTTGGCAGCACTTGCTCTCAGTAGTCGCAGGATGAAGGGCCTGATGGAAGGTCTTCAGTGAGTTTTGGATCGGATCATGAAATAGTTTGCCTATGAAATGTTACAGAATTTAGATTTTAAAATAGATTTTATTGGAGACCAAGCTTTTTGTATAAAAAAAAGCCCTTCAAAATATGGTCGGAATAAGTGTTTGTGATTCCTTTAAAATCAAGAAATGAAACTATTCTAGTGATTTCTAAGAAAAGTAAAAGTTACTATGTAAGAAACAGATGCTGAGTTTTTGGCCCTGTTGAAATTGATGACAAAGCTTCTCTCCTATCCAGTTGTAGTCCATTCTCGGATTTGGCAGTCTCACTGATTTTTGGCTGTTGACTGTTTTTAGCAATAATCTCTGGCTGTAATACACCAGCTTTCTGGATGTCTACTACCCTAGGCTACTAGATGTCTGTAAATCCTGTATGAACGTTTAGAGCATAAATGCAGAGCATTTTCATTTCACATCCTAACATGTCTGATGCTTCAGATTGATTCCAACTGAATGCAGTGTCAATCAGTGCAGTAGACACTAATTCTAATATAGAAACATTTCAGACCTACTTATTTTGACTTGTCATTGTTGGCAGATTTTAGAACTCTGCACAGAAATCGCAATGGTTTAATCAAAAGTCACCATTCTTCTAGAGCAAAACGGACCAGTTGGACAAAAGCCCCATAGAAATCTTGACATCACTAGAATGAGTATGCATTCATAATTTAAATTCACATTTTATACTGTCACCGACAGTTATGGGATGTAAAACAATAGTCTGTCTCTTGTGATAGGTCAAAGGTCTGTTTGCTCTTTCATATTTCTCTTTACTTAATTTGGCAAGTGGACACTCTTTCTGTCAAAGAGGAGAGGCTAAAACAAAGGCCAGGGTTTTTTCCAAATTATTTTTGAAATGTCTTGACTACTTGGATGTCGGATTAGGATATTTTAGACCTGACTGTCATGACCCTTAAAATCAAATGCTGTTACAGCAACTTAACACGGGCAGCCAAAATCATTAAAAGCTTTTGAAAAAAATTCATCTAAACATACTCAGGTTTTATTCAAATGCACAAAACAGCAAGGCACTAATTATAAGCTTAACAGAGGATTCATATCTTCTCTCTTACATATCAGTTTTTAACCAAAATTAAGAAGTGTGTCCTTCAATGACGTAGAGATGGGATCTACTGTGTTGTCCTTTCTGTTGTCCTCATGCACATCTATACACCTTTTTCTATATGAGAAATCTGTTTCTGTCCTTGGGTTATTTAATCTTTTATGTGTTTGTACAATAAGCCATATGATGAAGAGCTGTGCATAATGTTTATCTGTCATTCACACAAGGCAGGAATTGAATTCTGCGGGAGCCTGAGCTGCAGGATCTTGCCCACCGTAACAAGCTGAGCTGTGTGCCTTCCCCACCACCCAGTGATGAGGAGTATTTCCACTGGGTGGAACCACCTTATTTGGTGTAAATGTCGTTAGCATTGTCAGGACCCTAATGGAAGAAGTTGCTGTGAGCTCAGGTCTCTCTGATGCTTGCAGCATGGAGCACTCGGTGACACATGACCAGCACTGTTGTATTCAAAGGAAGAGGCTTTCAACAGCTCATTCACTTCTTTTTTTTTTTTTTTTTTATGCTGGTCCTCAATTGTCAGCCTGAGATTATTCATGATTTGTCACAGATCTGACAATGTAGTCCCGTCCTGCATTTTAAAGAAAAGGTTGTTCTTGGAATACATTGTTTCATAGACATTTTTTTCTCAGTATTTCTGCAATGTTTTGTTTTCTTTATCTGCTCTTGGCATAAAAACATGAAACTGAACAACTCTAATCAGAATTATTTGTTGAGGAACTGACAAAGCAACAATTTATTTGTGATGCTATATCAAACTCTTTTAGTCCCCAAGCAAGTGTTGTTACAGTGAATGTCTTTGGGCTTAAAAAGTTTCCTATACACTGGTGCCAGTTTATCTTGCTTCAGGCTCTGGTAGGTATCTTTCCTGGACTCAGGTTATCTACCTGCAGAGAATAGATGGTTGTTCTTAATAACTTTCAACGCAATGTAGCTGTAAGATGTTAAATAGCTTTCTTATTATTTATTTTTAAAGAAATTTTTAAAGGATACCTTCCTTCTATAGTGTAAAATGTCATTAAGATCAAGCTGTTAGGCATTGCTTTTTCTATGTTGATCTCACAGTTCTATACAAAGGAGCTTGGCATTGTTTTCCTTTTTGTCAGTCTGAGAAATTGAAGCACAAAAAAGAATAATGACTCCTGCGACAGCCTCAGACTGGAGTTAATGCCGGCCAAGTGCTTTGTCCACTATGTCACGCTGTGCTTTGAAGGGCAGTAATCTCACAGTCCAACTAGTATCAAACATGCTACTAAAACCATCGACATCAAGGAGATGGTTGGGATATGAAAACAGGAAAAATACTTTTTACAATAGGCCATGGCATCACAGAGCCATAGCGAATGACAAATCTGAAAAATCCAGCAAAGGGCAGAATTTAGATTAACTTTTTAAAGGAGATTCAAATAACAGCATAACTTGTGCTCTGTCATATGACATTTTAGTGTGCACAAGTGAGCCAGACAACTGTTATTTTAACCCACATTCAACATTTCTATCAGTAAATCTGCACAAAGGGCTCCATATTCATATCTTGTGCGGTACTATCATTAAATCTCATTTTTTGCTACTGCCTGGAATTTCATTATGAACCATTAGTGATGTAATACTAAACCTACGGAATCTTAAACAGGTCTTAAAATCTGTGGAATAAAGTAGACTTGTACAAAATAAAAAAACGCAGTACCAATCAAAAATGCTGCATCTTTTTCAGATGGCTCATTCCAATTTTTTCCCAAACATGTTTCATCTAAAATGTCGCAGAATAAACTTGCTTCAGTAGATCTGTTTTCCAATAAACATTGTTTCTCTTTTCTTCCCTCCCCTGTTCCCAAGACACTATTTGCTGGTTCATTTTAAATACAAAATGTCTGTTATATTCTGCCCTCTTTTGCATGAAGAGTGTTTGAGTTGCTTCTGGGTGCCGTAGGAGCCTGCCTTTACATTTTTCCTGGAATTGTGGGATTCTGTGAGAGTCTTTCTTGCTTTTATATTCTGAGATCTTCCAGTGGTACATTAATAAGTTATGGGAACCATACTAGGCTGAAATGAACAGAGTGAAATTTGCGTCTTTGAGAAGCTCGTCAGTTCATAAAGGAGGGTGTGATTTACACTGCAGCCACTAGTAAAAAGGAAAAAAAAGCTTTAAACCCTGAAAATGTACCTTTAATTATATGGGGAGTGATTTAGGGATGTTCCAGATCCTCTGTGAAACATTTAGCTGGCACAGAATCACGCTTCCATCAGAAATAGGAGTAATAATTGAAGGGTGTGCTTTAAAGGCAGCCGATCTTCAGCAGCCAAACAAGGACAGGACTGCCTGTTTCTGATGTTTAGTCTATAGAAAGGCATGCGCATGTGTTTTTCTGGAAATGCTACAGAAGCTGTTCTGATGGAGTCAGTGTTTAGCTTTGAAGCAGTGCTGGCTAGAGGTTGAAAAGCGGGATGGAAGGTACTGGCAGGAGTGCAGCATGCTCAGGCTGTCATGATTCTGCTGACTGTGGGGAGGTGCTGCCCCATGGGCTTTCCTTGCACTGTGCAAGGATGTGACAAAGGATGGACCACTGGGTAAGGGAGTGTGTCCTGCATGCTCCTGTATATGCTTGTCTACTAGGATTGATCAAGAACTATGCTTAGGAAAAATGCCTTGCTACTGGATCCCTTACCTCAATGCGTGGGAATGAGCTGAGGGCCAGAGTGGTCTCAGCCAGAGTGTGAACACCCATTAATGCTCCCTCTTCAGTGTGCTCGCTGCTATATCTGCTTGTCTAGCTGTCCTCCTTGCTCTGGAGCAACAAGTTGTAAGGCTTTGCTGTCAGTTTGCTGCCTTATCTTGGGATGTGCTTTTATTTCTAGCTGCGTGGCTTTGACAGCTTTGTGACAATGTTATGCCTTCATATTGCTGACACAACCTTCAGTCCCATCCAACTCGGCCTGTCCTGAAGCTATGCTGGGTGTCTGCTGTCAACACAGAATTTGTTAAAATTAAATATTTGATTTTCAGTGCATTCCCCACTTGTAGAACTATAACTGTCCTACTGATGCCTTTAAGGTGACCTTTGCTTCAAAAATGTTATATTTGTATGAGCAAAGGCTAAATTTCAGTCAAAATGTTGTTTGGCTTGTATTTTATTCCTTACATCAGCACAGATTGAAACTCTGGGGAATTAAGTTAAGAAAACAAGGGATGAAGTAAAAATTATATGTTTTATAATATAGACTAGCAATAGTCAGTTTAAATATACAGGGAGCACTCATTATGTCTGCCAGTGTGTACCAAAGTAGGAATAACCCCAGGGACAGGAGCTGGAGTATGGGTGAGGTGTTCAGCATGGTGTGACTGGGTGCCAGAGATCCTTCAGAGCAGATCATGCTTTAAATTCCGCTCTTCCTTTGTAAGCCTGATGACAAACTTGTCAAAAACAGCTTTGCAGATTTAAACAACGAAACCTCCCTCCCACAAACCCCTGTCTCTTCAGCATTTTCTTTTCCTTGAGCTATAAATTCACTGCTGATATTGGCTTAGGAACTGGCTAGCTGCCTAATGCAGTTGTCCCACAAAAATGTACAGAATCTCTATCTTTCAGTCTTCTATAAAGAAAAACATGGAACAAAAATGTCAGGGGAAAAATGTGTAAAATAGGACATGACCTTCTTCGGAGTAAATATATGCAAGACTTAAAGGATCCTCAAAAAAGCCATTCTCTTCTAAAATGCAAATGTTTCTGTAAATGACCAATAGAGAATTGATAGAGGCAGTAGGAGAGATGGGTGAGTGGTGGGAGTTTTAACCAGAAATGTCTGACCAGATTTTAGAACAGGGTTCTGCCTACATGTGCAGCATACACGCATATGCTGTGTTTTTTGTAGGCCGAGAAGGATAACCTGCACTGCTTTTTTTTCCCCTGTTATATATAATTGTATTTCACATGTTGAGTTGTCATCAAATTATTGTTAACACAAATTGTCAGAAATTCAGTTTCATGTTTGGGTCATGAAAGAGACTAAAAGCTGTACTTCGAGCAAGGTTATGTCTAACTGTTTTTTCACATCAGTGGTGAAAAATGCTGTGAAAAAAGTGCTACTTTAGTTCAAGTAACAGGCAAAACTGCTTTAAGTCTCTTAAATGCTGTTAGAGAAGAAATTAAAGTATTTAATAGGTAAGATAAAAATGTAAAAGAGGTTACTTCATTGTGGCAGGCAAAATTATTGTTTTGCTATTTTAATTGTGTCCTTTAACCAGTTTTTTATGTGTACATATATATATATAAAGCTTGTGAAAAATGACACCTTAAGGGAGATTTTCAAAAGCACCTGGGAAGTCTATAAGCTGCAACCTATTACACCTTTCTGTCACATTTCTGTCTTCAGCCTGGTTAGCTGTAAGAGTTGGGAATTTGCATCTGAGGATGACTACACTATTGAGCATTTCAGATGTGCTGTGTATGTGTGTGATTTTGCACTGAGTTGCTTGCTATTAGCACATCAAAGAGGAACTGCTGTCTGTGACAGGGGGTGGTTTTAATGTTGTCCCTTCAGGTGATCATAAATGGAAGATGGTGTTGCTGGTTGCACTGCAAGATATTTTTGCCATTTGTCTACTTGAAAATGTCTGCAGCCCAGATCCACTTGGGTTGTGATGTCTTTTCATCTCAGGAGCTGAATAAAACTAGGCCAAGTAATCCCTGAGAACTTCTGCAGCCAGAATTGCTGGAAAGCAGGGTAATTCAGCACATATAATGCTTTCCTCTGAATCAGTGCCATACCTGATATGGTTTTAATGAGTTGCTTGGCTGTTGTTCATGCCTTCTGCTTTAATAGCCTTGAGCCAGGGCTCCAAAGATGTTCAGAAATCAAAGTTTTATTTCTATAGGTATTTAAATGTTTGTGTCATGATGGGGGGAGTTGTCCTCAGCATTTTGGCCAAACAAAACTTCAAAGGGTATGGCATTTTATGGGTGTGGCAATGAAGTAAGGCATTTTGGTTCCTTATTTAGGTTATAGAAAAGAGGATCAAGCCCCTTGCAGGAGAATGGAAGTAGGTAGCCCTCAGTGCCATAGTTTTTGTTTGCTAATGCAGGCTCTACCATGTAAGTGTTCCCATGTTTAACCGCGGAACAGGCCCACCATGATTGCCCTCCTGTGACAGACTATGGTGTATCAACCCAATTTCCAATTGGTATGTAACATACTGACACTATTAACTTACTCATGCAGGATGGGACCAGTCCATAGGTCCCCATCTTTGAGAAACAGGATGTGTGTGAAGCCCTGCAGCTCTTCTTTCTCAGAGCTCAGGCCTGATTGTGCAGCTCCTGTGCTCACATCACCTGGGTTGACCTGATATCAAATAAGCAGCAGTGTAACGGTGAATGAGATCTTGTGTTCATTCATGTTGCCAAAATGACCTAAACTATTAAAAAGTTGTGCTCTAAGTTGATCTGGACAACTTACAGACATTCCAAATTTTAAGGACTAGCTCAGACAACTTACAAATTTTTTTGTAGTGTACCATTATATTTTATGTTGAGGAAGGGGGGAGATAGACAATGTATACTTGGTTGTTTCGCTTGACCTACAAAGATTTATGGTGCTATACCATGTTTACATGAAGCTTGTTCCAGTATGCTAAAGTAACTCAGAGAATCCAGCTTGTTTATTGTAGTGGTCAAGTTAAACTGAAAGGGAGGAATTTCTCAAAAATATTAGACTAATGCCTTGTGATCTAAGCTGTAATGACTTTATATTCTGAAAATGATAATTTCCCCCTTCCTGTGGAGAACAGAATTTCACCTTGGAAAAGAGCACTTGAAAAACATGCTTTACTTTGCTTATAAAAATGTAAATGGTCTGCTTCTCTGTTTACAAGTAGCTATCTCTAGCAATAAAATTATGAAAGATAGTACTGACAACTTGAAGAGAAAGTTTGTATTTCCACAGCTGTTTGGGTTTTGTACCCATACCTCCATTTCCCCAACCTGATAATTAGTTGATCAATATGTAAGTAAATATAATGATGAGGTGATCTATAGGAAAGACTAAAGAAATAAGGTAAATCCATGTGTATCACACTTTGGTCTCCTTTAGGAAAGAAGTGCAAGACAATTAAGTCTCAACTTTTCTCTAGGCATCCAGAGATTGCTTGAGTATGAACCAAATAGATTAGTTTTGTACAGTCTTTTTAGTTGTTGGTCTTACTTGACTTTGATATTTTGCAGGCTATATGATATAAAACAGTACAAAAGTATGTCAACAAGTGGATAAAACACTCCTCTGGCTCAAATGCTGTCTAGTCATTAGTGTTCACTCATTTATGGTCTTTCATTTCTTAGATGTTTCATTATTGTTTTCTTTTAGGAGAGAATTCAGGTTTTGATAGCTTTGAGAACACAAATACAGACTTTATGCATGGAAAACATAATTGCAATTAGGAAAGAAATAGTGTAAAATATATACATTAATTTTGTTTGAGGAATTCTCAAAGAGATGTGGCATAATGGATTTATTTTTATTTTACTTTTTTTGGTACTGTGCTTTGGACTACAGAATAAAACCAGCCCATAAAAGAAAAACATGTCTTTGGTTGGGTATATGTGTACGTATGTATGTTTTGACTCCGCCTCAACAAATATGTGCCTAACTTCAAGTAGGTGAGTAATCTTGTTTAGTTGGTGAGGAGCATGCTGAAGTACCTTTTGAATGTGAGCACTTCAGAATGACTTGATGTTAAGGTGTCACAATAAACAAGGTTAAGTGAAAGCCTTAGAATGGAAATGAAATGTTCTGGTTAAGACTAATGTCCACCTTTGATGGAGCTTTATCTCTGAAATATCTCAGCAGTCAGGAATTTAATGTTGTTTAACTCTACTATATGGCACCTCTGATTTTTTTTTTTTTTTTTTTTTTAATTTTCGTCATCATATGTAAATGATAGTGTATTCCTTTTTTTCATGGCCACAGTAAGTTATGTAGGGTGAGCAGTGTAAAAGCTGAATTCCTACTTGAAAGAACTGCATCACCTCATGTAGGTACATGACTCCTGGACAGTATGTCAGTCATTCCATTTTATTAATGGCTGGAGCAGTTTTGCATTTTATTGATGCAAGGATAGATCTAGATTTTTCTCTGGATTAGAATATTCAAATCCTGTTGACTTCAATGTGAGTTTTATTGAGGATGAGATAGTCCAGAAACCTGGGCCTCTGCAATGCTCAGAGGGAATCTGTATTCCTTTCACCAGATCCCGTTGATTTGGCAAATCTCTGAAGAAGTGGATCTCTTCAGCAATTACTGCAATGCAGTCTTAAAAAGGTCCAGAGTAGAGTTTCCTGTGGGAACCTCAGCTGGACACAGCTGTGATTTTCCATCTTGGTAGTTCTTAGGTCAATGAAGGTGTTTCTTGTTTTTGCAAAGCAGTGTACAAGTTGTGTTTAGCCATGGTGGAGCACGGTACTGTATGTGTTGTGGAGACTTTGACTCCCCCATCATCCCATCATATGCTGTCTTCATAAGACTGCATTTGGCAGGTAGTATAAAATTAAACCCCTCAAAATTCCCGAAGATAAGCACACCCACCTCCCCACCCCCCCACCTCCATTACTGCTTAGTGATTTAGAAGAAATGGCACAAAAATGCAGTGTCACTTGCAAAAGCATGATATATTTTTCCAGAGCTTTGTCAAATATCCTGCTCAAGCCAGTTAGTCTAATAAATACTCTTAAATGCATCTGCTGATTGTGTTGATTAGGTGGAGAACAGGAAAGGTAAACTGTGATTGTGAAGCCAGATCATTCTGGAGAAATCTTTCTTCACCTGCTTTAAGAGATAAATAAAATTTCTCTGGACCTTGTGATACCAGCCTTTAGTCTTTTGAGTATATAGACATTTGGAAGTTTTGTCTTTTCACTGTCTCTGTAGATGAAAGGGAATGGGAGCCACCAGAGTCCCAGAGCAGCTTCTCAGTTGGCTTATGTTACTCCAAGTGGGATATCTGAGTCTATTCTCCCAGGAACTCCCTCCAGTTCTCTTGCTGAGGCATTGCTCAGAGGCAATTTCGAGTCTCACTGCACACCGCCCAAGCTGTTATTTATCCTGGCTATTACTCAGAGGTGGCTGTTCTATCATTGTAACAGCCACAAAGTGGCTGAGCACATGTAGAGGCAGACAAACAACCTGTCACTGAAAACTGTTAAATAGACTCCAGCAGCTATGCAGAAATAGACAAATGCTTTTGCATCTTTGACTGGAGGCAGCCAGCAATCAAGGAACCATGCTGGTCTACAGCCAAAACAAATAGGGAATTCCCTCAGATATTTTTTGTGAAGTGAATCATGGGGGCATAATCAGGTTTGGCTCCATATTAATCGGTGCAGTTTGGCTATTAAAATTCTCAGTTCTCTGGCTGATGCTTCCCAGGCTGTTCTCAGTATTGCATTACACTGATTAGGTTACGGTCATAGCAGCAGGATCAGGTGAATGGAGCAGTTTTTACTGCAAGTGGAAGCAACTCTTTTCCCTTAATGGGACTTTGGATGCAATAGTGTGCTCTGCCCTTTCTTGCTTGGGATCTTCTTCTTCCTCATGGGGGAGTCACTGGAAGGAGAAAAGGAGCTGCAAGTCAGCTTAGTGGTGCAATAGTACCTAACAACTGCAGCAAGGATTGAGAGCTGGTCTGCTTTCTGGATCATCCTTACTGTAAAGTTGTTCTGTCTTTGGTGCCCTCTTCATTCCCACCTGTAAACACTTCTGTATTTCCAGTGCCTGGGATAACTGTTTGGTTACTCAATCTCTTGGGAGCTGAAGAGGCAGCACCTTCGAGGCTCAGGGGCATCATAACTGGTGAGATATGCTATTAATGATTATATATATAGATATTTTTTTTTTTCCCCCTGGAGCTATTTTCGATTGAAGCAATTGCTATCATGAGCAGCATTTTAGTGTTAGCTTAGTTTCCTTTGAAACTCAAGGTCTGGTGTGGAAAGGGGCCATTCTGGGTGGTTAGTATTCAACTTAATTTAACACATTGGGAAGATGCTCTATGGTAGTCCTTGATTGAACTGACTGTCAGAAATTGCTTGGGTATTTGGGAGTCTTCCACCCTGATGTTTCCTTTTGTTAGTGTTCTGTGTGCTAAGGATTGTAAGTATGTGCACGGTAATCTAGCTCTCTGAAACACTGGAGAAATTCTTCTATGGTGTGGCTCCCATGGTCCCTGGACATTACCTGAATGGGAAGGAGGGGACCATTTCTTCCCTTGAGAAGGCCTCTTATTTGTCTTTGTTGTTAAACCTACATGTGGTCATCTTTGCACACACACATCAGATGTACACAGACTGAGGTAATTATTTCAGCTCAACAGCCATACTAGTCTTTCTCTTGGTGAAAGGTTATGAATATGGATACTATTATATGTCATTAAGATAATAATGTTGCTGAGTATGTTAGCAAACTCAGTGTTTCTATATTCCCTAGGTGTTCTGGTTTGAGTTTGATAGGGACATGTAAAACAATTCTGCTTGCCATGTGGGAGGAAATTTGCCTTTCAAAAGATTGTTACTTCAGCACTTGATAGGAGTCTTGCTAAGCAATAATGATAATAATAAATGTTCCCAGGCTACACTTGTTTTATAATTGGTTTTTAGCACAAATTGCCCCAAGTGAGGGAGTTCCATCATTCTGACTATATAGGCAGAGGTTATGATGTCATGTGTAGCAAATTCACTGATCCAAAAGGATGGGACATTTATATGAAATAGTAATACAATACAGAGTTAGAGTAGTGAAGACTAAGGAAAACAATTAAAAGGGATTTAAAACTTAAGTGAAGAAGCCAACCTAAGTGAGGAGGTGAGGAAGGGACTTGCCTTGAATGATTACTCTGTTTGTTTAACATCTCTCTGAAATGACTGGCCACTATCAAGGGCTGTGTCTTGGATGAGGGATATCATGGATTTGATCTTGACTTTTCCCACAAGGGTAATGTTTTGTAAGTATCCCAAGAAGTCATGGTCATACATGTGTTAGAAACAGTGGCTATTGTATCCCCGTTAACTCTTAGTGAGTGAATGGCAGATAAAGGCTTGCCTTTGAGTCGTGTAGCCTGTCTCGTACCTTATTTCTAGTCCACGTTTTATGATCACTGGTGTTCATGAAGCAGATCCAAGAGTCCCAAGCAGTGCAGAGTCCTGAGAGCATACTGAGTTTGTGTGGTCAGCCGTAGCTTGCCTGCTTTTCTGTGCTCTGGCTACCACAGCTTGTGTCAAGACATGAGGGAAAGGAGAGGCAGGGTGAGCTGGGCTAAAGGAGTAATACAAACCTAAAAGTGATAGTTTGTTGGACAGTATTTGTTCCCAAACACTTTCTTTTATTTGCACGTAGAAGTGTAAAGGCTCCAGTATCAGTCCTTGGGAATAATCCTTAAGCAGTGGAAAACAACACAATATGCAACTGGTGAGCTGTCCTGACAAAGGCATGTCAGTAAAATTATTTTTTTGAGGCCGTTAACTATGCTGACTAACAGAGAGTTGGTTAATTCTGTAAGGATAATGTTTTGGGCAAATTCCCAGCTAAATGCCTACATGCAGACTTGTCCATATTTGTGGTATATTTGAGGTCTAGTGTTCCTCCTCTAGGCAATATATTTTAAGAGGAAATTTTAATGGAAGGAAACATTGTTGAAGAGTAACAGCCTTCTCTGAAGCACCTTCCAAAGAAATGTTGAGGCCAAAGGTCCTGTTTTTTCAGGGCGAAAGATGTGAATCCTCTAATATTTACTCAGCTATAAATAGCGATAGGCTCTGAGGATGGATTCCTGGGAGATTGTGTCAGGGGTGGTTGTTTCCCAAACTGAGCATAAGCAATGGTTGTCTTTAATTGTTGCATCCTCTTTGACACAAAGAATAGGATTATCATTAAACAGATCGCAAATAAGTGTAATAAATTTGTGAGTTTTTCATTCCTCTGTTCAGGTGCCTCTTATTTCTCTTCAGTCCCAACAAGAACGAAAATGTGGTTTATCGCTAATAAGAGATGGCAGTTTGACACTGGGAGAATCTCCATTCTAAATGTTTTGGCTCTTCAGCTGTGGCAGTAGTGATGCAGATTATATTAACACTAGGACTGTGCAGATGGTAGGAGAAAATGCAGTCTGGTGGGGGAAAGCACTTAACTGGGATGTAGGAGGTGCTGCTGCTGAATGACCAACTAGGCTTAGACAGGTAACGGCATTTATCCATGTCTCTCTTCTCCCATCTGAAAAGGGGAAGATTATGACTTCTCTTTGAGGGCTGCTGTTTGAAAATGTCATGTTACTTTCAACTGAAACCAAAATCTGCTAATATCATTGCTAATATATAGATTAATGTTAGCTAATTCAAGTAACAGATTAGTTTGCCTCCCACAGTGCAATTCAGCCTCTTACAGTGCAGGTCTTATAAAGATCAGCATGCAGTTTATGCATCGCCAGAGTTAATGTGAAACCCAAATGATGCATAAGCCTAGCTAAAGAGGGTGAAGGCCAGAACCTTCATAATGCCTTGACACTTTCAAGCAGAGTTACAGCATTTGAGGTGTGTTTATAGACTCATGGGTCTGTCTGGAACCACAGGGCAGTCCTCGTGCATGTGAGGCATCTGCCTTGTTTGTATGCATCACCAGGAAAATAACCCCTAGATGTAAAATTTTAATAAATAAGAAAACACACAACATTAGTTCTTAGGAAAGGAGTGTAGCTCTGGTTTGCTTCTAATTTTCTGTATCAAGAATGAATGTATGGTCATTAAACTGACTAGAAAAAGTGTTTGGTAGTAAATGCATAAGCTAAGACTTCAAATAGCAAAAATAAAAAAATAGTATTTTTCAAGCACTGATGTGGTTTTGTGTAGATCTATGTTTTTCTGTTAGTGGAGAAAAAAAATCAAAATTGGCCTCTAATAGTTATTAGGTATCATTCAAAAATCTTGCAATGTAGCGGGTTTTTTTGTCTACCTATGTAAGACAGGTATTCAACTTTTTACAAAGTTGTGGCTAAACTGTGTAGGATGCTTTAAAGTTTAGGGAACCTAACAAATATCCCATTGTAATCTGTTGTGTGATACCCACACCCAGAAAATTACAATTAATACCCAGTACTCAAAAAAAAAAAAAAAAAAAAAAAAAAGTCACAGGGATTAGATGACAGAATTGCTGCTTTTTTTGGTGGTTGTTGGTACTATCATATATGCTAAAGACATTCCAGCCAAGGGCATGTGGCCGTAATGGAATCTGATGTACAATCAGTTTTAGGGAACAGCCTGTGCCTTGTTAATATAATTCATAAAAGGCTTCCAAACTTCCTGAAAACAGTCCCTTCTGTCTCCAAGTCTGCATATGATCTCATAGGAAATGATCTGGGAGAGGCTGGCTAACCCTTTTGCATAATCAAGGTAGCATTGTTCTTTTAATGCGTAGTGACTTGTTTCACTGATACAAGCTCAATGATCCACTTTTCCTCTGTCGCCAAATCCTTGTTATCAGACTTTGCAATGATTTCAGTGGCATTGGATTAAAGAGTGAGAGGACTGAAGTGTGACTTAAAGACTGACCTTGATAATGTCATTCATTTGCTTTGTCACCCTTTTTGTCTTAACTTTTTAAAAAATCCTAAACCACTTGCTGCCTGGTGAAATTTGAAAGATGAAAATGCACATACATAACATGAGTAGGCAAGGTTTAGTTTGCAGTGGGCTTAGAGACAGGTAAGCAATCTGTGCCTTGCCAAGTTTCATAAATGGCAGTAGTAGCAAGGCAGGTAGTGAGGAAAATACCTGCCCTGCATGTAAATTTGATATTGTAAAACCTCTCAGATGTGCATTAGCAGTAGATATAGGAAGTGTGTTCTTGTACCGGAGCCCTTTAAAACCTCCACTTTCTGGGATGTTTACACAAATGTAGAGTGCCTCATACAGTGCATGTTCTTTTATATCCTTGGGATACTCAGGATTTCCTTAATATTTCTAGCCCGAGAAGGGAAACACTTCAATGAACTTCTATCTCTGAAAGCCTTGTATGGCAGCTAGTGTTAATCTTCATTGGCGGGGGAGAGAGAGCAAACGTATCTGGGTTTTGTAACTGTGCAGAAGTACAATTATGGTCTAGTTCATGTGAATAGGTAGTAACTACACCAAACTGAAATTACAGTGAGCCTAAGCAGAGGGCTCTGTGGTACTCTGCTTACTGCAGAGTTGTTAATTTTGGCACTCTGCTCTGGGCTCCAGTAAAACATTTTCTTAACCATATTAGGTTATATGGAAATTGTCCAACCAGCAATAGGCTTTTGATGTACTTATTGTTTGTGCTCATATTTTATGTAGTAGACAGCCACTGCTTTTCTTAAGAACTAGCAGGTTTAATAAAATAAGACAAATAGAACCTTTTAAAAATTGTCATTAAAGTTTGGTAGCAAAAAAAGAGCATTTACCCAGACAAAGGAACCCGAAGTTGACATTGTTATAACACAAGTTTGTGGTTCCCTTGTGCTTTTCATCCATAGATCTTGATCACTCTGTAAATCAGATCCCAGTAAAAGCCCAGTAGTTAAATATTATGCTGTTGTTCAGGTGAAAAACAGGAGTGCAGTGAGCCTGACTGGTTAAGGCACAAACATACTAGTTCCCTTCAGCAGACTCATCCAAGGCATCATAGCCCCCAGCAGAGGGGCAGGGTGAACAAATGAATCAGGGTGTCTCTAAATTGTTGCAACAAGGTCTGCTTGAGTTTGACAGATGGAGCCTTTGTGTCCTGATGGACTGTCAAAGGTCTACTTATGTGCCTGGCCTGTTTCCCGGAGAAAAAAAAGAGGAGAAACAGAAAATACTAAATATTGAGTTGCTTAGTTCCCTCATCATTGCAAATTATCCCAAAGCCAAATAGAACAGGATCTGGCATTTATTTTTATGATTGTTCTTCAGGATGGTTAGCAGAGAGACAGGAGCCACTGGTGAATGCTCCATTCGGGACATTGTTCATCATTACATGCAGGCTGGTCTACTTTTGTGTCAGGGGGTTCCTAGTCAGAGTTGTAGCTTATACCTGGGGTAATGCAAAAGCAATGGGCCTGACATGTCTGTGTTGCTTCAGGGTTAAGGATGTCTGAAATTTCCCCAACCAGGCATAGACTATTCCACTGAGGAAATTTCAAAACTGGTTTTAAACCTAAAATTTCAAAATAGAGTGTTTTCAGGATTTAGCTGACATTTTTTGTGTCCTTAAAAGACAGAAAGTTGAGAAGCAGTAGTGTTAATTAAGCATATTATCAGGTCTACTCCATACTCTAGTAGATTTTTTTGCAATTAAAATTACTTTTTTGATCAGTTAATGTTTTCATAATTTTTAATTTACTACTACTCCCTGTAGCTGTAAACTCTTGTTTCACTAAAATGATTCTTTGCCCTTGCTAATGCTCTTCCAGTACTTGCAGACAGTTTTCACGTCTCCTTTTTAGGATTTAGTCAGCTGATGCATCCTTAGCTCTTTTAATCTCTCTTTGTAAGTCAGTCCCTTTCTGCTTGCTTAACATTTTTATGGCTCTCTTGTGATCTTCCTCTGGGTTGTTATTGTCATTCAGGAAATGAGTTCTTCAGAGCTGAATGAAGAATTCCAGGTGTGATCACCACAGAGATGTGTTAGGGATATTACCTTTCTGCCCTGTAAGATTGCCTTTGTATTTCATTTAATATTGCTTGGACTTTCTGCTACCACATCATGCGTTATTTGAAGTGTACTCCTAAGAAATGGGATTAAACAAGGCCAACTTTAAACCCTTTGAGCATTTTGATTGTGAATTTTGGTAACATCTTTCAAAGATGCAAAAATGGCTGAAGCCATGCCCATGATTTGTAGCTAAAGACAGCATTGTGCTGCCAGGAGGCTGGAATCATCTCATCTGACCCTGCTTTTTGCTGATGATGTGTATGATATTATGCGAGTCATTTGACTTCTTGACCTCTGTGTCTGTATGTGTTAAAGGATGATAACACTATAGTAGCTGCATTTGATAAGGCTGCCGTGAGGGTCAGTTCAAGTTTGTACATGATATGGAAAACATAAAGCGCAAACGTAAAATATTTGAGCAAAAGGCTGCAGCAAACCACATTACATGATCTGTAAGCTTATGTTGTTCAGGCTTGTGGAAATTGAGGAGGACCATCATTAAAAATTCTGCTTGTGCATAATGTTTTGTCACCTTGTTTGCTAGAAGAAGAGGGGAACTACATCAAATGAAAATGATGAACTTTATATTGAATGTAACCTCTGCAAAGTTCACTAGAGACCCATTGAGAATAGTGTTTTAACGTGTCCAAATTTGCTTTGTTGTTTTGCCCATCTGTTGATTTTTGAGACCTGCACAAGCAAGTATACAATCAGCCAAAATCTTGGAAAAGGAAGTGAGCCTGTCTTTTGTTTAGGTGTGTTTATATCAGCGCAAAATGAATGCAATATCATCAAAAAATGTAGCAGAGCTTGGAGTGGAGCATGGAGAGAATAAAATATTATTTTTACATGTACTCTGAACTCATGTAAATGATGACATGCCACAAATGTTGCTTCTGAACCTAGGCTGGTAGTCCACTCACTGACACAGCATATGGATTTACTGGATTAAAGAGAACTGCGTCATACCCTGCTGCATGAAGCACATGCAGCTGGAGGCAGATTTGGCTAACTCTCCTCTGCCCATCATCTTTGTGAGATACAAAGCTGGTGAAGTTTTCACTGCAGAATTATCCAGTTGATATTAATATGTGAGGAGCTGGTGTCTGTTGGTGGTATATGCTGGTGAGGGGATTTCTGAGTATTGTAACATACCTG
Organism: Strix uralensis; assembly: GCF_047716275.1. Lineage (NCBI taxonomy): Eukaryota > Metazoa > Chordata > Aves > Strigiformes > Strigidae > Strix > Strix uralensis. The sequence goes on along the minus strand of NC_133976.1, from coordinate 70,191,350 downwards.
AGAGCCAGGCTGACTCATGGGCTGTCTGTTTAATCAGATCCAGTACTGCTTATGTGAGTTGAGCAATTTGCAGTAATGGTCTCTGAGGTTTACAAATACATCCACGTTTTATAGTTTTAGTAAACTAAGTTTATATTTGGAAGTGAATGTTCTGAGGTGGCTGAGGATAAACATAGTTGAAAAAAAGCCTTCTTAGTGATAGTTGCATTTTTCACTATATATAGCTGTTTATAGATTTGGTGATTGAAAGATTACAGAACCACTTGTGTGAAAGTTACTGCTCAGGTGAAAGCTTTTACCATAGAATGGAGACATGGATGAGGACTGAAAGGTAAGCAAAAGTCTTGAAAAGTGTAAGGAGGATGTGTAAAGGCACATGAGCTCTTGGGGCAGGAGGAAGGAGGTTTTAGGTGACTGTGTTCTGCATTCCCACAACACATCAGACTAAGACAAAATAGATGGAAATGCAGCCTCAGTGCTGATTTCACTCAACAGAAACGGGGAGGGTGTAGAGAGAGAAACACTTCTGTTGGTTCCCATTTTAGATCCAGTACAGAAAGGAGCTCTGCTGTAGGGCTGTAGTTCAGTTCTAGCAAGAAGCCTTTCTATGGAATTTTGGCCTTAGGTGGACTTCCCCAGAACAGCTACTGTCCAGCAGGTATTCCAGCTAAAATCTTCTGAGAGCAGTTTGAAAATGTTGGCACTGTTTCATCTGAACTCTGATCCAACTTTAACTATGAGAGGTACATAAGAGGTTCTTATTTGGATCTGAGTGCCTCCTTCCTACACTATCCAGCTTGCACATAAAATGTGCAAACAAAAGAACACCCCAACCAAGCAACCCCCCAAATAGCCACTTATAAAGAATATGAAAGTTAAAAAGTTGTACAGAATTTATATTTGACTAGACTGAGGCACAGTTTTAACCACAGATAGTTACGAGCAGAAGGCAACATCTCCTCAGCAGTGGGAGGGGAGATTGTGGCAGGGTAACATGGCACAGAAACCAAAGTAACCCACACTGCACTTGCTGAAAGTGTAGCCTGTGTTTTGGCTGGGTTTGAGCAGCCTTAGCAGAAATCCTTTCTGCCATAGTATTTTTGTCAGCACCACAACCAATTCAGTTGTTACTGGCATCTGCGTGTGGACCTTTCCTTGACTTAATCCTAAACCACCAGGACTGGGCTAGTGGGCTGAGCTGTGTGAGCAGAGACAGGAATTCAGCAAGGCGCCTTGCTTTTCTGTACCTCTGTTTTTCTGTTGGGAGTAACCTGACATGGCATAGCCAGATTAGACAACATATGCTTGATCAGGAGGAGTATTTGTATGTCAGTGACACTGTACAGTTCTGCTCACATGAATATTTAGTGGGATGCAATTCCTGCCTGAAGTGTTTCCAACTTAAAATAACAAAAATGAACAGAGATGTGGACTGACTTGTCTAGGGGTCATAGAGCTGTTTAGAAGAGGACTGGGTTTGGAGTCTGGTCCCCAGAAAGGTCTTCCAGTGGCTGACTCAGTAAACACCACTGTGGCCTAAATATTAACTACCCTGATATAGGCAAAAGGCAGTTTTGATTCAAGCTAAGGGGCTCTCGGACCCTCAGAGCTGGTCTCTTTTAAGGCTGGGTGACTTTGCTAAAGGATTCACCTGTATGAAACGAACATGCCTGTGACAGCAGAAAGACTGGGGTGGCTGGGCTTACAGAGAATTCAGGTCTTGCCCAAGCATGAGTCTGGAAGAGCTGGCTACAGCCTGGACCCAAACTTCAAAGTCTTCAGTGAACTTCTAAATAACCCAGTAGGAGTTTTTTGGGTTTGATTTGTTTTCCATGAGCGAGCCAGCAGTATGAAGCTGAGATCTGGATGTGTTCTGGATCCAGCCTCCTATTTTATGTGGATAAAAGGCAGTTATTATGAAGCAGTGATTGATTATGGCCCACCTGTGTTGTTCTTGGGACACAATTATGGTGTTGCTTTGGATGTTCACTTTCTGTATACCTCCTTCCATATGAGCTAAAGAGTTACTACTACATTTACTTGTGTTTTGGGGAGAAAGGCCTTCCTATTGCTGTGTTTCCCCCCATCTGTTCCAGAATTTTAGTTAATCATCTTGCCAAGAATTTGATTGAGTAGCTTGGATTATAAAAGAAGATATTGTTTTATTACTCTTAATCAAATGTGTAGATGTGCCTGTGAAGTTAAAGGTAAGCAGGTCTCATGCTCCAGAGTATAAGCTGAATGCTGAGGGATTCAGAAAAAGAATTCACCTGTCCTATCCTGCTGTTTAGAAGAGGACTGGGTTTGGAGCCTGGTCCCCGGAAAGGTCTTCTATTGTTCCATGACATCGTCTGCATGTTATTGCATGATTTGATAGGTGAATTGTGGATTTGTTTCATCTTCGTCTGAATGTCTCATAGCCACTGTTGAAGACAGAATGATGATACTCATAGAGTAGCAGCTACAGCTGGTATCACATTATGCTTATGATCCAAACAAAAATAATAGATCAGAGTTCTATAACAATAGGAAAAGGAATTTTATAAACAAATATGTGGGGAAATTCAAGTGAAAATAGTAGTGGTTAAGGGGAGAGTTTCAAGGGCAGGAAATAGTCACTCTGTGAAAGTCAAAGCTAGTAACTGTCCATTGTATCTCTTTAAAATATCTTTAAATTTTCAGGTTCAGATTTTTTTGCTTTGAGGAAAAGAAATTGAATTAATAGACTTTAAAACTGTATGCTTGGCAAAAAATTTCTGCATCTTGAGTTCATTATACTTCTACAGCTATCCCAATCTGGCTTTAGATTGGGGTTTTGTATGTTGATTTGATTGTTATCTATGCTTAACAGAATGTCCATAGTCAAAGTATCTTGGGTTCTAGTTTTGTTACATCTGTCATCGATTTTTGATACCTTTTGGCTATGAGGATATGCTGACTTGCCAGTTGAATCCTTAGGAATCATTCTCTGCAAGTGCTTCTGTGGAGAAGGTAATGACTGTGCACTTCCTCCTCCTTCCTGTGGTCTTTTGATGGGCTCCAGCTTGCTGTTCTTGTTGCAGACACATACATAGCACTTATGCTGAGACTGGTGGGTTGTATTACAAAATATAGAAGGTAGGCTTGAAAAACTGCTGGCAAGTAATCCAGTGTATTCTATTGGACCAATCCAGAGGTTACTACTTAAATAATTTTTGAGTAGTGTATTCTGTTCTGGAAGTGTCGTATGCAGAGCTTTGCAATTTGCCTTAGCTGACCTGCAACAGTGTTAATTATCCTTCTCTTTACAGTTTCCCCAAGTGTCTTAATCAGTAGGGATGTGCTAGTGTCAAGGGAGAAAATCAGTCTCCATTGCTCCATCTTAAGCACTTTATGCCTTGTCCTGCCCTCAGTGGATATGAAGAGTTTATCATTCTTTAATATATGTGAGGAGAATTACCATGTCTTTTAGGCTCAGCAAACCTGACCCTTCCAGCCTCTCCATAGAGACCATGTTTCCTAGATCTCTCAAAACTTCCGTTGCCCTCTTCTGGACCTTCTTCCAATTGGTCCACGTCTTTCCTAAAGTAATGTACACCTGCAGGTAGACTCAGGACTCCAGCCAGGAAGTGACCAGTACTCAAGAGTAAGGGAGTGCTGTTTGTAATTGCGGTGTTTCCAACCATATGACATTGTTCCTACAGTGTAATTCACTATCAGCCCTGGTTGTTGGGTTTTTTCCCTTTTTATTTTTAAGAAATGAGAATTACTGCCTGTTTGTGAAAGCAATTACCAAACCACTATCATGATTTTTGGAGAGATTTAGCCTGCGAGTCTAGAATGCTCAAAGCTGAAATTCTCTGGTTTTGCATGTTCTGATATTAGTCAATAGTGCCTTCACTTGCAATTCCCAACTTTTGCATATTTTTTTAAGGTATTAATAGCAAAATATTTGTCAGTGAAGAATCTTGATCTTTTGGATCAGTGACTCAGGCTGCCTAGTATATTCAGCCATGTCATGACCAAGTGGCTTCACAGGATAGGTTAAGCTAAAACACAAAATAGGCTGAAATAGGGAGGTAAGCCCTAGAGCAATGAGGGAAATGGAAATGCATGCTCAAAATACTTCAGTGAGTTTTTGCAAGTGATTAGAACTGCAATGAGAGAAACATTTTAGGAGACCAGGATGGATCTGGAGCCAAGTTTCTTCAACACCTGTGAGTGTGCTTCATCTTAATATTTTTAGTATCTGGTTTTAGAAATCTTGAGAAAGAAGAGGCACTGCTATGACAGAAGAATGAACATGTTTTGTTGAAAGTGGAGTGAGTCTTGTGGAAGATGTCATGTCAGTAGAGTGGAAGCCGCATTCATGTTATTAGAGTGGAGGCCACACTCCTTCCACATAAGATGAACAGCTTAAGGTGAGGTGCTTTCTCCTTGTTACCCCATGACTTTGGAGTCTTTGAAGCGAATTTACCGTAGCAGTGGGACAATCATCCAGATCTCCTTAAGTTTGGCCTCCTGGAGGTTTCCTAGATGCTCAGATGATTGGTAATGAAGAGACCAGCTCTTACCACATACATCCCCTAAAGAAGTAAATTGAGAACGTCCACATTGGTAGCAAAGAGATTGTCAGTTCCTAAAATCCATTTGCCATGGTTTGAACATGCTGAATTCAGAATAGCAGCCTTGCTGAGGAAGGTCCATATATGTTCTTTAATGCTGAGCCATTCATTCAATTCAAGCCAGCTTTTTCTACTTTGTAAAAGAGAGGGGGAATGAAAAAGAGTGTCCATCAGTATAACTATGCAGTAGAGAAAAAAGCTTTGGAAATACAAGGCTAAGGAAATATAAAAATGGACTTGTTACTGTAATGAAGCATAATGGTAAGAGTTCACAATGGGTCTGTTACTATAATCAAGAAGAGAAAAGGCTCTAATCCTTTGAAGAATACAAGTTTTTTACATTATTTGCCCAGGTGTGGGTGTGATGGATGGGGCCAGATGTCCATGGTGCAACTCTGTGGACTTTGTGTGGGTCAGGATGAATCTAGCCAATATTCTCAGAAGAGACTTACTAAAGGGATAAGATTTCTGTGTTGGTGACTGCCTAGCTACAGTACTCACCTTCAGAAATACCAAAATTTACCTCTTAGGGTGATAACTGATACACTGTAGATTTTCACTGCACTAGCAATAGGAAGTAACTGCTGTTTCAAACTTTCCCATGCAATGAATGAATAAGGATGTATGTTTTTAAGCTCACCACCTTGTCTTTCTTTTTGGAACTGTGCTGAAAGTTTTCTGTCTGAACTTAGGAATATCTTGTGCATGTTACTATGATACATAGACCTCAAGTGAGTGCTAGGTATTGTTAATAAAATTCCATTTGTGTATTATGCACATTTACAAAAAGTTGATTGAAATCCATGGAAACATGAAATAGGCTTTCAGGTAGGTTTTGAACCATGCTCTGAATTAGAATAAACACATTGATAGCAGTCAGTTGTGCAAAGGTAAATACTTGTTTTCCTGTTCACAGCATAACAGTAGTGTAAACACATTGAGCATTTACTTAGTAATGCAATATCTTATTTGTGTAGACTTATGAAGAAAAATCAAGTGTTTTCCTTTTCCCTCCCCACGCTTTCCTCTGGGGCATTGTTAGAGTGTGTGCTGATCCAAACCTAGGGAACTGAAACAATTTTTTTCCACTGACTTGATAGGTTTTGGTTATTTCCCTGAGACTCAGGCATGTTAGTCGTGTCACTTTTCTTTCCTCAAAGCTGCCTTTAAGAGTTTGTCTCTGTTACAAAGGCCATAATGGATATTCAAGAAACAGTTGAATATGTGGAAGCTGAAGCCCCTATCCCACCAGTAGGTCATGGTTCAGTGATAAAATAAATTGTTCCTTAGGGCTCCAGCAATCGATAAGAAACATTGTATTTGGATGGTGTAATGCAACTGTGATACAAATTGTCTCTGCTGATTCCTGTTAACTAGCAAGCAAACTGACAGGTTGACTTCACACTGACAGGATTTTTGGTGGATTGGGTATTGCCTTTGCTTGCAAAGTGGTCATAGAGCTGGTACAAAGGTGTAATGCTAGTGTAAACTCCATAAACTAATAGGACAAAAATATGATCACAGATGATCAGATTTGCAGGCTTTGGTGGTATATTTGTGCACAAACCTAGTGATTGTGAAACCTCAGTCTAAGTGTAACTGGTCAGCCAGTTATGAATTCAAACTACTTCAGTTATCCTTAGAATTACAGGTGAACTAGTGCACTTCCAAGAGTGTGTGAATGAAAGAAACTAACTGCTCGCAGTTACAATGTCGTACGAAGGCCACTTCCACTTCTGCCCTTCAAGCACTGTAAACACCCATTAAAGACTTGCTGTATGGCATCAATATATTTTTAATGTTATTTCTCATTATATAGCATATGTCTGCTCTTGAAATCTGGTTCAGATGACTGAAATGCACATGTAAAAATAGAGAAAGGGAGAAACATTTTAGATACGAATAATAACAATGAGACCTCAGATATCAGTGTCCCTGTTTTGTAATTTATGAAGTTTCTAGGTGTATCTGTTAGATCAAGACCTCATAGTGTTAACTTTTTAAGACCTCAAAGTGTTTGCTTTTGTCATACTGGAAGTGTTGTCTGTGCTTTGCAATAATAATGGTGCTAGGAAAACCAAGATTAGTTGTTTAATGATACTTAGGTAAGGTTGACATTAGACTCGAAAGTCACTGCTCCTGTAGATATGCCTTGGCCACAGGAGTTTCCTGCCTCTAAATACATATAATGTGAAATCAGCTAAAACACATGGCCTCTTAAAACCTCCATGATGAAGGACAGCTTGGTAAATAGAGCGCTGGATTGCATCTTAGAGGACCAAGGCTATCCTCTTGCTCTTTCAGACCTTTTCCATCTCATCTGGGAGGGCTTGAATAGCTTGTGTTAATTCCTTGGGATTTGATTTCGTAATGTGGCTCAGTAAGAAGCAGCTTGAAGCAGGTTTCAGCATGTCACGTTACCGAGCTCTTCATTTCTAGGTAGATTGTACAGTGCTGGTGTGATTCATCCTGAAGTTTGTCTCAGTCAGGCAACCTTTTGGTTAGTATGTTGGATGCTGCATATTTCATGGTTGATTTAGCTGGGTTCACAGAGCTTTCTGTAAACCATGCAGTTCTAGAAAGAAATTTATGGGTTTGAATGAGTAACCAGTTACATAGGGCAAATGGCACTGTCTCCGATTACTGTATGAAAGGAAGTTTGGGTTTACCACTAATTGCAGATAAAAATTAATATTTGCAAAGGAGACACATATGATTTATTTGTAAGTGTTTTCTGTTTCCATAATGAAATTTCCTTCGGGTTTAAGTACAGTCATTTGGAGGAAAAAGCGGAGGTCTGTGGCTCATTAGTTTCTGGTGGTTGTCAGAAGCCATTAATCAATTGCCCCTTTTACCAACGTAGGTCCTAATTCAACAAAGCATTTAGGCACAAGTTTAACTGCAAGCATGTGTTTCAAAGCACTTGGCTAAATCAGGGCTTTAATGTGGTTCAAGCTTGCCGCATTTCTTTCTAAGTCTAAGGTTACCTTGAAATGACAGGAGTAGCTAATACATCAGCTAAGGTGCCACGTACCTTCCTCACCTGTCTTTCTGAAAAGTCATATGCAAGGGAAAAAATGGGTCATTTTTTCCCTTTGCCCCCTTTCCCTCATCCTCTTCAAATCCTACCTCAAATGGAGGCTTTTGTACTGAATAGTAGGGCATGTGAAATGGCAGCAAGTCAGGAGCAAGGAGAGTGAAATGAGAGGAAAGTTGTTTCCACTTGGTTGTTTTGAACTCTCCAATCTCTGTTTTTGCTAAAGCTCACTTCACTATGTGGAGGAAAGGGGAAGGCAGCAGAGCTATGTTCTGATATGGCCAGATGAATCCTGGTATGCAGGATCTCATAAGTCTAGATAGGTATGCACACTTCTTAATATACAGAGGAGCTGTAGAATGAGGGAAACTTGAATTTAATTCTCCCAAGCACTTCTACTGTTGTGAAAAATTACAATGGGACTTCCAGTGGTGATGAAAGGTGAAGGCTGAGGTTTATGATCTCAGTCCCAGTCTCGTCCACTTTGTCTGGTGCAAAACACATGCAATCCAACTCCCTGGCAGAAGCAGCATACCAACTGGCACGATGCCAGCGTAACTGGCCAACGTGTCCACCCTTACCATTTTTACTGCAGTAAGAGAATCCAAGGGACCTGAGGGATTTTTTTCCTTACGTTTATTCATACATGATTCATAATTTAGTAGAGACGATACCAGAAATTACAGCAGTTACTAGACCAATATGATTTTTATGTATCATCAGAAGGTTGGATGCTTTAAGAGTACAGGGAACCAGTCTTCCAGTCCCTTCAGGATTTGATTAGCATGGGAGAGAGTACAGACCTAACGCACTTTTTTCCCTGTTATATGAAAGTCAAAGCTCCCCAGCAGTGACAGCCATGTATCACACAAAGACCTTGATTCATTACAGACTTTGCAGTAGGGATGCTGCCTGTTTAACCATCAGCACCACTTTTTGATGAACATAGGTTTCCTTTAGATTCCCTCCTCTCAAATGTAGCTGCCACTCAAACTTGTTTTGCTTGTGAAATCTGACATCATCTCAGCCTGAGGTTGTATGAGGGAAGGAAAATTACTCAGTTGATTCATGTTTCCATTTTCTTCCCTTTCCATATTTGACAGCAAGAACAACATGTTTTGGAATGTTGCACATAAACCTTTGCTGTGTACATTACATAGATGAAAATGACAACTGAGCTTTGCCTTTCAGACTGAAGCAAAGTCTCCATTGCTCATAATGGAACTCGATTCTGCAACCTGCAGTCAACAGATTAGTGTGGAAAATTTTGTGTGCTTCCTTTGACTTTCTATCGATATTTTCTCTATCCCAAAGAAAAGAAACCAAACCACTTTCTATTATATGTATTAATAGTTTTATGCCACACTTGTGAGGAGCTCAAGCACTGTTTATGTTGAAAAGCATTCTAAGACCTCAAAGACTTAAAATCTGACCAGATGAGAATCAGAGGGCAGCAGGGGAAGAAGTAGTACTGAGGCAAACCCCTGCCCCTGGTCTCACCTCACACCTTTCCCCAAATCACATGGCAGTTATGCAGATAAGTCTCGTCTTGAGTCTCAGGTCATGGCTTTCTCTTTTGCTGGTAAAAGGGTGTCTTTCAAAGGCTTAAACTGTTTTCTGTAGTTTGACTGATAACGGTGGCAGTGGCTGTCTCCTTAGTATGCTTTTCCTCTGGGACCCTAAATAGAATTGTCATCCACATTAGTGGTGCAATCTTTTTAATAAAGATTGTTTTGTCACTCTAGCATGAGTTACTGAGGCAGGTAAAAGCACAGACTCTGTGGTGCTTTGTTTTCAATTTGGAACATGTTCCTTTGAATGGTTTTGGAAAGTCAAAGCAACACTTATGAAAGTTATAAGATAGTTCTCAGTTTTCCTTCATGCTTTGAACATGTGGTTGCTTAGAATTCCTAGCTGCGTTGTGCTTTTTTAATGTGCAAGAGGTTTAGGGGGCTTCACATCCGATATCTCTGCTCTGTGGTGTGCAGAGCACTCTGTGTTTGGGTATTGTAGATCCATCAGGAGCAGAAGCTGTGGGCTCTGTGCAAAACTGTGCACAAGGCAAGTCAGTCTTTTACAGAATCACAGAATCATCTCAGTTGGAAAAGACCTTGAAGATAATCTAGTCCAACCATTAACCTAACACTGACTGTTCTCAACTACACCATATCCCTAAGCGCTATGTCAACCCGACTCTTAAACACCTCCAGGGATGGGGACTCCACCACCTCCCTGGGCAGCCCATTCCAACGCCCAACAACCTGTTCTGGAAAGAAATACTTCCTAATATCCAGTCCAAACCTTCCCTGGCGCAACTTGAGGCCATTCCCTCTTGTCCTATTGCTTGTTACTTGGTTAAAGAGACTCATGCCCAGCTCTCTGCAACCTCCTTTCAGGTAGTTGTAGAGGGTGATGAGGTCTCCCCTCAGCCTCCTCTTCTCCAGACTAAACAACCCCAGTTCCCTCAGCTGCTCCTCATAAGACCTGTCCTCCAAGACCCTTCACCAGCTTCGTTGCCCTTCTCTGGACACGCTTGAGTAATTCAATGTCCTTTTTGTAGTGAGGGGCCCAAAACTGAACACAGGAATTGAGGTGCGGCCTCACCAGTGCCGAGTACAGGGTAAGATCACTTCTCTGTCCCTGCTGGCCACGCTATTTCTGATGCAAGCCAGGATACCATTGGTGTTCTTGGCCACCTGGGCACACTGCTGGTTCATGTTCAGCCAGCTGTCAATCAACACCCCCAGGTCCCTCTCTGACTGGCAGCTCTCCAGCCACTCCTCCCCAAGCCTGTAGCGCTGCTGGGGGTTGTTGTGGCCCAAGTGCAGCACCCGGCATTTGGCCTTATTGAAGCTCATACAGTTGGCCTTAGCCCATCGCTCCAGCCTGTCCAGATCTCTCTGCAGAGCCTCCCTACCCTCGAGCAGATCAACACTCCCACCCAACTTGGTGTCGTCTGCAAACTTACTGAGGGTGCACTCGATCCCCTCTGTCCAGATCATCCATAAAGATGTTAAACAGGAGTGGCCCCAAAACCAAGCCCTGGGGGACACCACTCGTGACCGGCCGCCAACCGGATTTAACTCAGTTCACCACAACTATTTGGGCCTGGCCATCCAGCCAGTTTTTTACCCAACAAAGCGTGTGCCCGTCCAAGCCGTGAGCAGCCAGTTTCTCCAGGAGAATGCTGTGGGAAACGGTGTCAAAGGCCTTACTAAAGTCAGGGTAGACAACATCCACAGCCTTTCCCTCATCCAATAAGCAGGTCACGCTGTCGTAGAAGGAGACCAGGTTTGTCAAGCAGGACCTGCCTTTCATAAACCCGTGCTGACTGGGCCTGATCATCAGCCTATATGTATATATAGAACTTTGAAGCAGTCACTTCTAGTTGCTCGAGTAAAATCCATATCCTTGCTGAGAAAGTGGCACATCTGAAGAAAGGGATCATTAATAGTAAATTGATTAATTATTTGTCAAGATAAACCATCCAGTCCTGACAGATGCTGAGCAACTATAGGTGGTGTTAGAAAGTGTGAATCCTTAGCCATCCGTAGAAGACACTCAGCAACAGCAAAGATATGATCTTGAATAATTAAATAAAATGCCTGTATTTGTTTCTGGGCCATGAACAAAAAAAGAAAAGGGAAAGGATGGACAGGGAACAAAAGGAGAAATTGTGGGATATGTGTGATTAATACAGATTTAACTTTGCCGTCTGTGATGACGGTATGCAGTGATGAAGTGGATGAGCTATGTGATTTATTTTCTTCTACTTTAAAGTAGTGGAGCTCTAAAAATGACTAATGAACTTCCTTTCAAGGTTCATATCTATGACCTAATTCATATGTGCAGGAATCTTGTCTTCCCCTTAACTGCAGTACATAGTTGAGGGTTGATCATCCAAAGAGCGTTAGAGGCCAAAGCAGAGACCCTGGACAAGATCCAGCACAAATAGCTGCATTCCAGTGAAAACAGGAATCAGATGTACAGTGCACATGATAGTCTAATTGGCAGATGCTATTTACCATATGTTAATTGCAAGTTGTATTGTAAGTTATGATGTTGATTAAGGCAATAATTAGAGCAGTTCTATGTAAGATGCTGAGTTGTTAAAAATAATTGTTCTGATAGAAGTATTTTTATCAGGATACCATTGAAACTTATTCTTTAGAAGAAAACCTTGTTAATGTGCATTGTTCATAACCTCAACTGATGCAAATTGGAATACATAGGACTAGTTTCCACAGAGTAGTTATTACCTAAGGAACTGGCCTGTTTTATACCATGGAAGGTAGCATGGTTTGTATGTTTGCACAGTGTATTTTTGTGCTATGTATACTGCAAGATATATCAGTGTATAGTCATCGCAGAACTGTACTGTAAATGGAGAATCACAGAACAGGTGAGGTTGCAAGGGTCCTTGGAGATTTTGTAGTTCACCCCCATTCTGCTCAAAGCAGGGTCAGCTGGAGTAGGTTGCCCATGCTTGTGTCCAGTTGGGTTTTGAATACCTCTAAGGATGGAGACTCCATGGCCTCTCTCGATTGAACTTCATAAGGTTCCTGTTGGACCATTTCTTCAGCTTGATAAGATCCCTCTGAAGCAGCCCAACCATCTGGTGCATCAACCACTCTTTCCAGTTCTATATTGTCTGCAAACTTGCTGAGGGTGGACTCTTCCATCGTCCAGGTCATTAATGAAGATGTTACACAGTATTGGTCCCAGTGTTGACCCTGGTGTACACCACTAGCGACTGGCCTCCCACCAGGTTTTGTAACACTGATCTCAACCCTCTGGGCCTGATAGTTCTTCCAGTTCTCAATCCATCTCTTTGTCTATGTGAATGGTACATGCTATGAAACAAATGTCAAAAGGCTTACTAAAGCTGAGATAAACAACACCCACTGTACTCTCCTGAACTCAAAATAATCTAAAAAAATTAGACTAATTTGTCCATGCTTGGAGTGTTATGTCATCTTTAAATGAGTGTAACTTGTTATGCTCAAAATTAGGTTATCTAAACCTGATTCTTTTAATTCTTTGTTAAAGGTGATAGACTATTTTCAAACAAATTTTCAAAGATACAAGATGCAAAAATCCTATTAAAACTTATGAGACTTGAGTGCTTAACTGTTACTCATGCCTTCAGGAATCTATATTTTGTATGTCCCTAGAAACATACATGTTGGCCAAACCAAGTACTTGTCTGTCAAAACTCATTTTGGAGCTTGAGAGCCAGGCAAGGGTGGGCTGCAGTCTTCAAGAACCTCTTCCAGGGCTCTGTGATCAAAGCTTCTCTGTTAAGACCACTTTAGTACTTTATTTCCAAGATTGTTTTATAAAGGACTGGTAAGCGATCACAGGAAGTTACAGTCAAGTTACTGATACGAACTATGTATCTTATAGATATCAGTGGAAACTAGTGTTGCTTGTTAGTTGTGGTAACTAACAACCCATTAATATGCTGATTTCTGTTTAAGAATGTGTTCTATTCCATTGTAAGATGTTTATGACTAGAACCCTGATAATTCTTAGTAGCTTGTTTAATAATGTTTAATATTAGTGTTATCTGTGTTTTGCTTCTTATTACATTACCCTGCATCCAGAATGCAACTCTTGACATTGAGAGGTTGTCTGTATTTACTCTGAATTAGGTTGGACTCAATGATCTTAAAGGTATTTTCCAACCTAAATGATTCTATGAATGTTTACCCTGCTTTTGTTCTCCTTTAAAATGTCTAATTACTTGATGCAGCCATCTGTAGGCATAAACAGGGATTATTCTTTTAGTTACTAGGAGTGAATATTATAATACCATACCATAAGCACCATGCTCCCAGTTTGCGTGGTAGTATATAAACGGAGCTCATGTCATTTCTTGTAGACAGATTTCACTTCTAATCTGGAGGCTGAAAATCAGTTTTTGGACTGTGCAAAGCATGTGACAAGCCTCTTACGTTGTATTGTCTGTATGGTGTTGGGTATTCCATAGTAAAGGAAAGAGTAGGGGAAAACTAGTGCATGAAGATCAAAGTCATGTTCTCATCCTTCAGACTAATCCAGCAGACACAGTGTTCTAGTTCCTTTCTAGTACAGAGTGGTCCCAGGATCTCTCCTTCTGGGAGACCAGCTGCAGCTATGGCCATGGTAGCTTCTGTCGTTAAGGCTGAGCGGTGCTTTAGCTGTATCTCACTGCTCATATTCTTGAAGTGACTTCTGTTCAAGTAGCTGGGCTGGCCACCTTCACATGGGACATACAAAGATATCCCAAAAGGAACAGAGCTAATAATCTGATTGCACTAATGAGCATGGTGGGGAAGTAGCAGAAAGTGCAGAGGCAGAAATCTCACGACTTTTCTTTTAGCATATAGTCTTATTCTCAAAAATGTACTGAAAACCCCACCGTTGGCACATGCTTGTGGGTACAAGAGTACTTGTCATGTGTCACCACACTTCCCTTATACCACAATGCTGAGGTTTCCATTTGCATTTAAATTGGAAAGAAGCTGACTTTCTATGTTCTACAGTCAAGTAATCACCCAGCACCATGTCATTATAACAAGTTTTTTAAGCAGAACCAGCAGACACAAGGAAAGAAGTTCCTTTTTCTCTCCTTAAAAAAACCCAAAATGGTACTTCACACAATCTGGTGAACAGCGTGTATTGCTTTGAGAGATTGATTTATATCCATTCTCTCAAAGTGGAAGGAACTCCGAGAAGGGGAAATTGCAATGTTGAAGGAGAGGCTACTTTGATTTATGTCATCTTCAAAGTGTTTGTACTTTCAGTCACGGTCTAAGCTCTCAAACTGAAATAACTATGTCTACCCAGGGATTTGTAAGGGCTTAGCTGCATCTGTTCAGAATTGTACCTTATTGAAGTAGTGCAGCTTTTTCTTCCTAGAAGAAGCTGTTTGCATATCAGCTAAAGGCTGCAGTTGTAAAGGCAAGATTGAACTGGTGAAGTTTTATGTAGGTTTTTCTTTTTTGCTTTTTGCTCTAACAAGAGTTTACTTAAATGGTGTGGTCCATAATTACTTGGGTGTGGACATGTTACCAGGGAGGTGATGTTCAGGGCACCAGAAGAGAGCAAACAATGATGTGACTGCTATGTATGACCAAACAGTCTTTGTATTGAGGCAGGTATTCGAAAACTGTGACAAATCAATCTACAGAGAACTCTGCACCTCTGAAAATGGAGTAATTTTTGTAAGTGTTGGTCCTAAAACTGGGAGAGCTTGGTTTGCAGTTGGTTGGTCTGCTCATGAGTCTTAGGCCATAGACATCTCATGGAAGCAGCGCAAATAGTTCAAGAAGACTTGAGATTTCATGTCAGAGTGTAGATGTTCATACCACATACCACTTCCGAATGCACACATGGAATATCTTCCTCTTTAAAAGAATGAAGAAAGTGGATAAGTGGATACTTTTAAAGCTTTGTGTCCTGATTTCAAGAATCCCAGTGAGGAAAGAACCCTTAAGACTGTGACATATAAATAGAAATTTTTGATTATAGACAATCTTTCAGCTTTCTCATGAATGTCTGTTTGAAGTTCTATTAGCCCTGTCTTGAAGTAACGATGTTGCACAGTTTGGGGGTTGATAAATCACAGGCTCTATGTTAACTATATAGAAATTTTTAACCACTTATGATCTTCACAGATGTTTGGTCAATTACCAAGCACAGGTGATTCTACTTGCAGTTCCAATGGGTCACTAAAGATACTGCTGCTGGTTTGTATGCTTAGAACAAGACAGTACTTGGGGCTTGTCTGAAATTTCCTCTCTTTTCTCCTTTGTCCTCCTCCCATTGTTTTAATGGTTTGGAGGCCCTTCAATCTGTGTGAAGTGTGTGCTTTGGTTCTGAATCAAACAAGGAAGTCGACAGCAACAAAATTACTATTTCTAGAGAAGACACCAGTTTCTCACCTTCTGCCACATTTCTCACTGCCCTCTCCCTTTTCAGACCATACCACTGAAGGAATTTCACAGAAAACAGTTTTGCGTTTCTAGGAAATGAAGCATTTGTTTCTTTCAGAGAAAGTTGCTTCTCCCTCCCTTGTACCCACCCTGGGTAAAGAAAACCAAATGGGAAAAACAAAAAAAAAAGCTTGTCCTCTGTCTGATGCACTAGGAGGCCCCCATGTAAGGTCTTCATTCACAAAACATGTCTGTGACTGTACAAGTTATTTATTTTCCCTTTGTTACAATCACTCTACTGTAAAATGAGAAAATACTCCTTTCTTCATAGGTTTGTTGTGAGATTGAAAACTTTGAATCATTCAGTATTACAGTGGAAATCATATGCATACCACAGAGATAAAAACTTTACTGTGGTTGAATGCTGACTAAAAGTGATTAGAGATGTATTTGTGCTTGTCTATTGCAAGAAACCATACAAACTTAGCCAGGGGAAGAGATAATGTATTACCTGAAGCTTTCCCTGTGTCAGGTTTCAACCATGTTCCTCATGCTGGGATGCAGATCTTTTTATTTCACATAGATATGGAGAGGGCAATGCTGTATACGGAATCAGGGATTTGCTACTAGAAGGATCGTTAAAGCTACTGTGCTACTCTGGCACCCTGGATGGAAAATGTAAAGTAGCCAAACATTAATTTAGAGTCAGTCTGTGCCTAACTGGGCTGACACAGCTGTCACTGCCTTCACTGGTACTCTGTCAGCTTTCTAGATCAGTGAAAGACTTCATGCTATGAGACTGCTAACCCAACATCACTTAGAAAACCTCATAATTATTATTTGGTTGCCCCCTTCCCCTTCAAATTTATCCTAGAAACAAGTTATCTCTTAAATACAGAAATGGAAGCATACTGTTAGTTTTCACACTCTTGCTGCCAAGTGATTGAATTTGACATTGTTGCACAGAAGGCTAATTTTTGCAGCATGGAGCTGGCATTCCAGGCATTGCACTGCAATAGTGAGGTCTATGGGAAAAAGTCAAGGAGCACTGTCTGGAGGAATTATGTAGGCCAGTCCAAATTCCAGCTGAGAAATCCCTAGATGATAATTATTTAGAAAGTTTCTGCTCTCTAGCGGGTAGAAGTCAAAATTAGAAAAATATCCAAGATGATGAATGGCTTGGAGGAGAACAATCCAATTGTTCTGACAAAAGTTGTTTTGTAGATCAAACTTGGAGCTGCAACACTAGGCATCTAACTTCTCAACCCTTCATTATTTTCTTTTTTTTTCTTCTTCTTCTTTGATTATCTATTTTTAATCTCCTGTTTCTGGAAAGATAGGTAGAATGAGCCCTGCTGCATGAAGTATTTGTTATAAGGTTTTTTTGTGCAGTCCTATCTGACAGTAAATCAACAGAGATTCCTTCTCTGTTGGTGTGTGGGCCTCTTTTCTAGATGCAAAATCAGGCAGTGCAGATCATCTGTCTTTCTGGTGTCTGTAAAGGGGACAAGCACCACTGAGGATACTATAAATATAAAAGAATAATGTGATAATGTCTTGAATATGACACCATGCAGCTGCAACAAGTCCCAGCCTTAAACTAGAGGAACTGTAAGAGTTGCTTTGGGCCTCCAGTGTAATGGACCTAGCTCAAGCCTATTGCTAAATATGTACCTGCTAACCATTTCTTAGGTTGGTCTCATTCCCTTTGTGCCAACCATTCTCCCTATCTTCTTAATCTTCTTTGATGCTTCTGTATCACTGCGGCTCTTCTTCTGTTTTTAACATTCTCTTTCCCATTGCTTTAATTTTCTACATCCCCTTTTCTTCTCTGTGTTGTGTGTTTTGGGTGTATTTCTTATCTAACACATAGGGCAGATTTCTTTCTATAGCTACTCCTTCTGTCAGCTTCTTTCACTCAACCACCAGTGGTAATGTTATTTTTAGTCTGCATAAAGCAGATGCAAGTTGTAAAAGGTAGGGTGGTCTAATAGTGTTGAAAGTATTGGGACTGTAGAGACCAGAGTTCCTTTCTCTGACTTATATCAAAACAAATGAAACTAAACTAGTGCTAACTTCATGTCATTGTCATGATGTGACACTTATTCTGATGGTATAGGGCTCTGCCATTCCAGCTGAAATAGCTGCTCTCTAAACTTGGCATCCATGGAATGGATGAAGCTAGGCCTCATTTCACATATGAACTATTTCATTCCCAGATTTTCAGCAGGACCAGGAAAGGAAGATGGACCGTATTCAAATGGGAATGTTCTTTGAACCATGGTTTTGTATATTACGTGGTAGGAGAGATTAGTGGAGTGGGAGACTGTTGTTTAGTTTTGTATATTGCTACAGCTTAAAGATCATGGAAATCTTGAGGCTGACAAGAGACTTCTGTTTTAAAACAAGAAATACATAAAATTTAAGCGTCAGTCTTCTTGAATTCCACTTAGTGAATGAATCCTGATGTCTATATGATACTTTTCTGTTTATTAGTCTAATGTGACCATTATAGAAAGGTTGCTTTGGACAAATGGCACAAAGACATAAAGTTAATAAACTCTCCATGAGTGTTGTTAACAATGAGAGCTGACGATAGACAACATCAACTAGTTTCCCATGAGAAACAAAGAAATATTAAAGGGCTGTAAATAGCATTCCATTTTCTGTTTGCCAGATGAAGATGGGATATGTGGATGGTCTTAAATGTTTTGCCCGTTTTGGCACAAGCTTGCATTTTCAGTGGCCTGGCTTCTTGGTCTGAGATTTAAAAGACAAAATAATGCTACTATCATATGATAAGAGGCTCTCAGCCTTTTAAAACACAGCAGAGTCATTGAGTTATTCTTCACTGATGTGACTGATCTTCTGAATAAAAAGGCTGATGGCATTTCACAGTGACTTTATTACAATTCTTTCCCACTAGACAGGATCTCTTATCTTCCTTCCATCCATCCATATATTTGAGTTTCATTTTGGTTTTCCTGTCCTACAAATTTGTGTAATTTGTATGTACCTCCCTGCCATTATACAGGCAATGGAACAAAGCTTTTGCTTGGTTTTGATTTTTAGATTGAGCTGTTGAAGACCTTGAAGAAAAGCAAAAATACTGTGGGAAGGATAGCAGAATCCTCTTCAGTAGTCAGAATTAGGAAGCTCCTATTTTGATAGTCAAATAGTCACCCTGTCTGGAAAAGGAAGAGTTGAACCGAGAAGCCTCTCTGACTTCTCTATTTTCGTGTAACCCTTAGACTCAAGCAGCAAGTAACCATCTGAAAGATAAAACCACCACTCCAATCATGTTTAATTCAACTAAATTCTATTCTTACATGGAAATTGGTGTAAAACTCAAGGAGGCTGAAGCATAGCATGTTTAGGTTCTGCCAGTGTCAACCTATCCTCCCACCACTCCCACACCCTGCTGCCTTTCTCTTATTTTTCTAATGCAGAAACCAATTTTGTGTTGCCACAAAAGATATTTAATGTTCATAGAATGTTTCAGCTCTGCTTCGATGCTTAGTTACCTAGAAAAGTCCTTCTCTGTTGTACAGTTGGTCACTAAGCTGTTGGATTATTTACATTTGGTTGAGATGAGGAATAACATTTCAGTTCCAAAGGCATTTTAATGTTTTTTTTAATATGGTTTGGGCAACAATGACTTGAACTCTCACTAGTTGCAGCAACATTTCTTTGTGAGCCAATGTCCTTGAGACAAAACAAATACATTGCTTTGCCTAATGTGGTTTTCTTTCCTCTTCCAAAAAATATGCAAAACATAAAGAAAAATGTTTTGCAACCAAGTATTCTCTTTCTCTTGTGCCTACTGTTGCATCACAAATAATATGCATTAGGCTATTTAGTTAACTAACCTTATGTTCTGTGGCCAACCACAAATTTTCTCTGGAGTCAATGGAAGATTCAGATACAAGAAGAATCTGGATTCGAGTCAGCAGATACTGACCAGAGCTTTATGTTTTCACATATTCAGAATCTTTCTGGAAATGCAATGGGATGCATAAAAAGACCTCATAAAATAGAAAAGCAGACAGAGAGATACTTTCAGTCTAATCCATTGGCTGGGTCTTCTTGCAAGATCGAAGGTTTAAATACCACTCTGTGCAGCTGGGATGGAGGTTGGGTTTTTCTCTTGTGAAAATGTGGGTGTGTTGACTGCCCTGTACTGCACTATTCCTGTTCAGGACTCTCTTTTTAGAGTTGTCTTGCACTGAATGAATAATTAAATAATCTATTCCCTTTGTCAGTGGACTTTTTAAACGCAAACTGGAATGACTCCAGATAGATGCAAGCAAGTCCTACTCCAGAACAGCTCTTAGGCTGGTGACTTGCTGTGCATGAACAAAAGCTGCTGTAGTATTTGATTGAAGAGAAGCAAGGCTGAACTTGGGAGGATTAATGTGAGTCTGCTGAAACCTTCATTAAAAGGGCTGTTCAAAGAGGGCCTTTATCATTTACACACGTGCAGCCTCAGGCAGTGAAGTCATGCGTACTTGTATAGCTAGCAAGGAGGTCAGCAGCGAAGATGAAATAATTAACGAAATTAAAATTATAGTCTCTGACTATTTTTAATCAAGGAGGCATTCATGTGAGAGAAAGAGAATGCCTTAAAAATAGGTGGCTTTCTGTAGTGCTGCATACTGACCTAAATTTTATGATCATGGTTTTTCTGCAAAATCTATAAATACTTGTTGGAGGGGGGGGCGGGAAAGAGGGGGCAGAAGAGGGGAGGGAGGTTAGAAGGGGAATGAGAATGAAGTAAAACAAAATGACTTTTTTTTTTTTTTCTTTTTAAATGGAATGCTAACCAATCCCTTGGCAACAAAGCCCATGTTTATTTTTAATTAAAAAATAACATAGCTGGTTTGACTTCAGTTTTCCCAGCTGCTATTCTTCCATCACAACAGTGCTCTGGCCTCTTTTCCCTTGCTGATTTCTTTCATCATTTGCACTTAGCTTGTATGTGTCACATGGATTTTATGTAATATTTCCTACCATTGAAAGCAAGGCTAACAGTCTAAACAAGTAGCTGGGGCTCAGTCATCTAGATTCTCATCTACAGTACCTGAGCATGCCCTTCCTCTTGGAAAAGTAATAGATGTGACCAGGATAACTTTTTTCATGTGCACATTTCTTGCTGTTTATATGGCTGCCAAGCGAGGAGAGATTTAAACTGCATATCAAACTTATGAGTTGTAGTTCATTAAAATAAATGGAGTGGGTTTGGCAAAGCGCAGGTATCACTGAGCACATAGGTAGTATTTGAAGGTTGACAAGCAGCCTTGGTGGTTTTTCTTTAGATGATGGATTGTAAACTGCCAGTTTTGTGCTTGCACATTCAGTGAAAAGTTAGAAAATAGACATGCTTGCCATACCTTCTCCAGCAACTTCATTTCCTCCGTCCATGGGGCAGAACAGGAAGAAATCATGGTGATGATCCATGTTGTGACAGAGCTGGTTAGTTATAAAATGTAGAAGATGGTGTCCATCTGTAACAATCAATCTGGTTTCCTGAGTGGACTAAAATTTAAGTTTTTGTGTGGACATTTAGAAGTCCGTGAGTACTCAGAAGTATCTGGCACTTTCTGCAGGCATTTTTAAGCTAATTAAAGTTGAGACAGTAATGCTGTAGCCTTAAAGGTTCACATACCAGTCATCCATACTATAAACATTGCCAGCAGGAGTGGGAGCTGACAGCATCAAACATACAGCTATTCCCAGACAGAAATGTAGTAGCTAGAATAAAAGTAGTGGTTTGTTGGGTCACTGGTACCAGACCGTGGAAGAAGATATAACTATATGTATTAATCATCAATAATGTTACTACTGGGACAGTCTTTGTGATGCATGATTTGCAAGATTTCTATATAGAATATAACCACTTTAAAAAACAGTTATTTGCACTCGTTATTCCTGAATAAGTTGCAGCATTCTGGTGTACTATGATATTTTTCCTCTGTGGAAGTTTAGCCCTGCTCATCTTGCCTCGGAAGCCAGAAAGGCAAGGACAAATGCATATGAATGATAATAATCTGAAGAAATAATGTTATCCAAGTATTTTTAACACCCAAAAAGGATTTGAGAGAGACTGAAGATTTCTGGAAAAGCTTCTATGATGACCCTTATTTTATTTGGACCAGTTTGCTCTTCCAATGCATAAACAGGTGAAATATAAGTAAGATGGTATATGCCAGCCTGGGCTAAGGTGGAGCTATCATAATACATGGAATGGTTGACATCTGTTGTGATACTGCTGTGAGCCTTATGATGTTTGCTCTGAGAGTTCTTAAAAAATTATTCAAGGCTTCTCATTAATTTCTGATTTCTGCCTCAGTATTTGCAAATATTTTCCCTGATCCAAAATGACCATGGTGGGAGTGAACACATGTTACTTAAGAAAAGGTGCTTGTCATGTTAACCTTTCATAGGTGATAGTTTCTGTCATGATGAACTATGGGATCAAGATAAGAAACTGAGAGGTAGCAGGAGGCTAGCAATAAGTAGTAGGAGGAAATGGGGCAATAGGATCCAGGGCAAGAAATTGGTCAAAGTCTGGTGTAGAAAGAATGTGAGCAGGAGTGAGTGGCAAAGAAGCTGAAGAACAGTACAGTGGGGGAAGCACGATGGATGTGAAAGCAGGAGAAGAGCAGGGAAAATGTGGGGCAAGAAAGTGAAGATATCATGCAAATGAGGTGCCTGAAAATTGCTGGGAAGAAATCACTGTATCTAAATTATTTTGTTACCCTGCCTGAGAAAGGTGACTGAGAGGGATGGAGTAATCAGAAAAAAAAAAAAAATCACCTTTTTTCTTCTTTTCTTCATCCATTTCACAGTATCTGGGGGATGGTTCAACAAACTAGTGGGTGCTTCCTGTGTGAACTGGGGTGCTGTGGTCCTTTTCTTGCTTTTGCAATGGAGCTTATTTCTAGTTTCTTGTTTTGGCATGCAATGCTTTACCCCTTCTAAAAGATAGTTTGCTTGGGTTAGTACTTAAAGATTTGACAATAATCAAAATGCAATGCTTGTGGTCAACTAATAATTTGTCCCAAGTTCTTAAAAGAGATTAGAGCAGTGAAATTGTGTTTTGCATTGAGTGTTACTAGGAGAAAACCAGATTATATAAGTAGGAAGATGGTATGAATTGGAAAACTAAAAGAAAAAGGTATTCAGTACAAACCTGAAATAAATCCCAAATGAAAGAAAGTGGAACCAAATGTTCCCCTCCATGAAGTTTGGGAACATTCATTCTGAGAGCTTCATTTTGTCTCATTATAGAAACCTTCCCCAAAGACTAACCTAGAAAATTTGAATCAAACCTTCTGCACCCAGAGGAAGGTGTTCTCCAGGGACTTTCTGCTGTCCCAACTCCACGGAAAAAGCCATGTGAAGGGAAGCCACAGAAGAGGTTCACATGAACCTTCCCTGCTGAGGGAATGCCTTCATTTGCACAAAGCTCATTTCTAAATTGCTTTGTTCTTAGGGAGCTGTGAGCTCCAGGATCCACAAATAGTATCTTTTAGTGATGGCACTAATCCTGTCAATCAGAATTCTCCTCAGAAACACCATTAATCAAACTTCCCTGAAAAGGATATAGCTCACAGAATTTTTCCTGCAGCTCCCTCTCTCCTAACACCCATCCCAGCAGTGTGTTTACATTCAGTAACTGAAGATGACACAGGAGAGGAGAAAATCAGATCTTTTACAAGAGACAATCTTTTTGTTATTACACTTATTTTAGCTGCCCTACTCTGCTTGTTTTGAACAAATTCTTTCATTTCTCATGTTGAATGATGCTAGCAGCTGTCAAAATATGCTTTAAAGCAGCCAGTTTCCATCTGCTGTCTGTTGCAAGTGACTAGTTTTTGAATTATTATGCAGTAGTCTTTATGGATTATTAATAATTTGGAATAGAACTCTAAGATTTCTGTAACCCTTTTTGGAAAGGGACAATGAATTTGCAAGGAATTTGGGACTTCTTATTAGCAGTAAATGGTTTCCTTCAGTAGCATGTTCTGTAGCAGACATGCCTGTATCCACTGCTGGCGATGTAGCAGGACTTATGTTCAATCTCCAGATGATCAAAAAAGGATAAGGCAAGGGTTGGGTTTTGAATTTTAAAATGTTCATTCTTCCAGATCACAGTTTGAAAGGGGAAAACCCACCTTGAATTGTCTTTTCCTTGCTGCGCATGTCGACGCTCTATTAGGGAGATAAATTTACATGAGGACAAATGGCTATTCTGGAAAAGGCTTGGCCTGTTCTTTTCACCACTGATGCCTGTGTGAGAACAGCAGACCCTGCATGGAGCAAGTGAAGAACACAACCCTCTGTTTATTCCTGTGGGCAGCAACTGCTGATCAAAGCAGGAAGGGACGAGGAATGTGGTTTTCTGCTAATGTGAATGCCACTGCTGTGTGGTTAGCAAATGGTTTCTGCTTAGTAGCATGAATGTGGCCAAAGAAGGAAGCAAGTGCTATATATGCATGGCTGAGGATGATGTTCCAGCCCACATCTGCTCAGATGCTCACATACTTTGCTTAATTCTTAGCCTCTACTTTCAAGAATAACCATGCAAAGATCTTGCAGTCTACTTCCACTTGGTATGAGCTGTGTCTAGTCCTCCTTTTGGTTGTGTTTAAGCTCAGGAAGCAGTATTCTTTCTCTCCTGTTTCATGCCAAGACGTGCCTGTATGTAGGAGAGTCATATCCAAAAAATGTTCACTTTATTGAGGGAGTATCATTGTGCATGTGAGAGGAATGACTGTTCTCCAAAGTATTATAGTGCTCTACTACTGAGGTCAGTGTAAAGATGACTGGTATTTTAAGATGGTGGAGAAGAAATATGCCATTTTCTGAATCTTTGTAGGTCAGGTGAGTTGCTCTTTAAAAGGATATTAGCAGATTGGCTAAGATGGAAGATACAGATCTTTCTTCACAGATTTTCTCCCTTAATGTGTATGGCTGTTTCACATTATTTTAAAGACTGATTATGATTATGATCTCTGATTCAAATTTGTAATTAAGAACATTCGTTGAGCAGCTTAGTATGTGGGATAGGGTGTGATCAGGATGCCCCCGAGTCATGCTCTGGAGAACCATTCTGTGTACTGCTATGCCCATGGCATTGGGAGTGGATTGAAAATGAGGTCCAGTGGGGCCCCAATTAGTTGAACGGGAAAGAGTGGGTGCATGTCAGAGTAGGATTTCTTGCCTTCCTGCTCTTCAGATCTCCAATATATTCTGCAGCTGGGCTGGAAGAGGCACTGTGGATGGCATGCTTTTCCTCTCCCTGACTCTTACCTCCAGACCCTGACCACATCTGGACAATCAGGACTATCAGCCCTGTATGTAATGCAGCCTGTGTGGTTCAACCAGAAAATCTGATGGGGTGGGAAACTTTTTCCTACAGCTCACATTCTCCTTATGAATCTGTACTTACTGATACCTTTCTGCATCATTGAAATCCTCTTCAGATGAGGCCACAGAAAGATGAAGCTGTAATGGTCCAAGGGCTTCATAACATTTGAAAAGTAACAATGGTATATACACATAGCTACGCGTTTGAAAGATGAAAGTATTTCTTGAAGACCTTTGGGCTGTGCCTTAATGGTTATTCTTCAGCTGAGATTAAGATGGCACTTGAATTCTAAACCCTTTCTCTAATACTATATTAACATATTTAACATAATGTTACATTAAGTTTATTGAGAATAGCTATTAGATCAGAAGTTTATAATGTGTAGCTTCATCCCTTTTGTATCTGGATAATAAACTCTTCGGGAGTAAGAACTACCTTTTTGTCCTACTGTTTGTATAGCACCCAGAAAGCTGGGGCTTGGTGATACTGTTGCACCCCTAACATGACAGAAAATTTGATAACTAGGAGATGGCTGCATCCCTGTGGGAAGTAGAGCTCAGGTACAGCAAACTGTCCATGTTCAGCAGAGCACGTAAATGTGTTCTTAGCCTGAAGTTAATGGGTTTTGATTATAGTTTCTAAATTAAACTCTATCTTAAGTGTATTGCTGCATGAGAGGTGTCTTTATGAATGCTGATGTTTTGTACTGACAAGCTTCTTGTAAGTGGTTAGGTGAGCAGTTCACAGGAGACAACACACCTCCCCTTTTTAGGTTATCCTAGAAAACAAATTCTTTGGGTACCTGTTTAGATAGTAATGGATGAGTTCAAGCCTTCCTGTTCCCCTCTTCTGTTGGCAATGCTTGTTTGCCAAACACTGTAGTGAAAACCCTTCTTTGTGCACATATCACATTTGAGGAAAAGTTGAAAAGTTTCATTTAAGCGCTTCCTCTGTAATGTCTTCATAAGTAAATAAACTATGTGGCAACCCTGACAACATAAAATCAAAAGGAGAAAAGGACATCTGGAAGAAATGGGTAAACAAAGGAATACTTCACCTAGACCATTTTTTTAAAATGTGGTTTCCTGCTCTCATTTTCATGACTCAACCAAAACTAATCTGCACAATAACCAATACTGAAATCTATGGGTAAAAATTCCTAGCTGTAACTGGAATGAGATTCAAGTTTAACAGCCACTCTATAGTTGTCACACACTGTGACTCTGTGACTAGGGGAGGGATGATGACAAAAAAGACAGAACCAGACTCTTCTCAATGATACCCAGTGAAAGGACATGAGGAAGGGGACACAAATTCAAATACAGAAAATTCCATTTAAATGTAGGGAAAAACTTTATTACTGTAAGTGATCAACACTGGAACAGATTTTGCAGGGAGGCTGTGGAGTCTCCATATTTGGAGATATTCAAACCCCAACTGGACATGATCCTGGGAAGTCTGCTTTGAGCAGAGAGTTGGGCTAGATGCTCTCCAGAGGTACCTTCCAACCTGAACTGTTCTGTGATTCTGTGAAAGGATTTTCTATTTTTAAAGATTAGAGGAGGAATCCTTCTTTTATATAATAGATTACTAACTTGGAATTGAGTAGGTAGTCTGGGTTACCTCCTTTGTCCAAAAGAACTGTAAAGTATACTCTCCTGATATTCTTTATGGTGCTCACACTCTCTCCTACTGATATTTCACTTTCCTAAATGATTAAATATGTAATTGGGACTGAAACCCAGGTGTGCTATTTCCAAAACAGCTTCTTAACCACCTTGCTGTTGGATAATTTGGGATTGCTCCATTATATGTGATGCAATGAGGAATACTTCCTATGTGCATACCACACCTAACTGTGCATGAAGTGAGTGAGCCTTCAGCTGGGAACTGGCATAGCTGAGTCCTAGTGTCAGTCTGAAGGTTTAATTATTTGTCCAAAGTGAACTATATCTTCACACAGCACGTAATTAAGTTGTGGGACACTCTGTTGTGGGATTTTGCTAAGTGTTGGCAGCTACTGGAAATAATAATGGAAAAAAGCTGCCATGGAGATCAGTAAATACACAGATTCCACCTTTGACTCAGGCGTTCTGGAAGTCACAAGCTGGTTTAGAGTATTTGTAGGAAGCATTGTTATATGCTTTCCCTGTTCTTATGTTCTACCCTAAACATCTGATATTTGCCACTGCTGGAGCACAGGATACGGAACTAGTCAGACCTTTAGTGTGTTAGAATTCCCTTTATACTCCTAGCACCAGCACTGATAGGAAAGCATGTGGAAGAATATCCTAGTGCTAGAGTGTCCTACAAGAAGAGATAAGATCTGAACCCAGTCAGAGCCCTATCTGTTGAGCTGTTGGATAAAGTGGAGCAGCACATAGTTTTGGTAACTGGGCTCCATAACTTTATTTTCATTCAAAGCTACCTGGCATAGTGGAATCAAATTCATTAACAGACAAGAGGGGAGTGAAACTATGCTTATCTTTGTGTGTGCACGCATATAGTTTCAATCAAAAAAAACCAGATTCATATGTCACAGGTCAACTTCTGAATGACCTTAGATATGATTTAGTTTCCCTAGTTTCTGTAATCAACAACTTCTTCATTTTTTATGACATAAAGTACTTCTGATAAAAGCATTTTCAAGAACTTCTGATAAAAACACTTGTTATTAAAATTACATTTAATAGGCATTAAATAATTTAAATATAAATTAATTTACACTGGCTGAGAATCTAGTACCTATGTTAGCTGGAAATTGAGTTCCACTGTTTGCTTGAATGTGCAGTGCTGGGTGTGTGCCTAGGTCTGCGATGCTGTTAATGCCATTGTGTTGAATGAGAGCAGAACATGAACCCAATGTTTATGGTCAGGGGAATTCGAAGGACTGAAGAATCAGTAAAAACTGTGCCAATTTTACCACTGAAGATTACAGCCCAAAATGTGTCCAAACCCTAGTGATATTTCTTGGATTGGAAGGTTTAGATTTATGGAGTCTGGTTTTCGACCTGGACCTGAACTTCCTTCATGCTTAAGTTGTATGGAAATTTCCTGTTTGTTAAATTGTTCTTAGTCCTTCATAGTCAGCTCACGATGGAATTGTGGTGTGTAGATGTTCTTTTGGATAGCAAATAGTGAGAGAGTATATTTCAGTCATTTTATTGATATTACAAATTACGTTGAGCTCAATTCAGAAAAATGTTGCTTTAGGACAGGGCAAATGGAAGAAGAATAGCAGAAGAGGGCTTTGTGACTGTGGGAAAGAAAAGGAAAATCTTTTGGGAGTTGTCTCCATTTTTAAAAAAATCTTGAAGAGATTGAAAGAGAGCAAATGGTCTGAAGTGGAAAAAGACTTTTAGACCCAGGATCCTCCTAATGTATGATCCGAATGTCATGAAGTTATGCCTGCTGAGAGTCAAGTGGGGCACACTAAACAATAAAAATGGGCAAAGTCAGCTTTTCAAGTTAGTGAAAAAGTTTGAATGAATTCGGTGACCTGGAAGAACTTTCATGCTATTGCTGAGCTGGAGCTCTGTGGACTGATAGAGCCCAATCTGCTCTCGCTGTAAGCAGGAGTAACCAGTGAGAGGTGGATGACTTGAAGCTCTTTGTTGTTTTTTTCAGACCTTGATGATTAGGGATGTCCTCTTCCATTGTTATTTTCTGCTATGTGATACATGCATAGTAATGTTAAGAACAAAACGGGATTGAGATCTCTCTTGAATCTAATACTGAAACTTCTATTGGAATGAATCAACATCTTGGCTTTGGCCACCCCAAAGTTTTCAATAATACAAATCACTGACAGGTGTCTATAAAACCTAGAGATCAGACTGTAAAATTGTTTTTGAAATTGCCGAATAGTCATTTACATCAAGAGCCCTCAAAAGTCCATGCGCTTCTAGCTAATAACCAGAAATTAATACAAATCATGGTCCCACACTATGATCTTAAAGTACTGAAAATAGACTTCAGTGATTTTTAAATCTATTTCCTCTGTTGGCACCAGGAGGTTATGTATGAAGGTCCTTGGGTCTAAAGAAAATGGACCATGTGAGGCCCTCTGAAGAAAGCTTAGAGTTTTTACTTTTACTCTGGTGGGCCTGTATACTAGCAAGTGGTAGCTGAATGAAGAGCAAGTCTTCAGGGAAAAAAATACCCCCTTCCAATGAAGCTCATTCTTACTGTATTTCCTGGTGTCCATTACGAATTCCTACTAGATCACCCACAACTTCTTATACAACTTCTGTCATTGTATAAGGGTGGCAGCTCATTTGTTCTGCTCTCCGAATTGATGTTTATATAATTGTTGTCATGCTGGCTCAGAGCAAGGATCCATCTAGGTTAGTATCCTATCTGAGGCTCTTCTTAGAAAGGGTAGCCAGAACTTAGTGTAAGACAAAATATAGGTATACCATATATTTATATGTGTGACCTAGACAGAACCTAGATTTTTCCCTAATGATTCTTAACTTGCCTTTTAACAACTGCTGGCTAGTCAGATAATATTTTCAGAGAGCTCTTCCTCAGACTCCAAGATGTCTTTGAGTGTTATTGGCTCATTTAGAGTTGATCACTGTGTGTATACAGATATAAGGATTTTTTTCCCCTGCACCTTTACTTATGAGCACTGAAGTCAGTCTGCCTATAGAAATTCATTGCTATGAACTCTTTCACCAGTTCTTTGTATTAACTTTAAATTATATTATAATGAATAGTTTTGTATCTTCTACAGGCTTTGTCTTCTCACTGTTCAACTGCTTTTATAGAGTGCTTTTATGAATATGTTGAATACTACAGGTCTCAGCAGAAACCCTTAGGGAGGTATGCTGGAAACCCTTCTCAGTAATGTGGAAACCTTGCTCTGTAATTAAAACTCACCACTGGTCTGATGCTTTGCTTCGTCTCTTACCAATCACAAGAGAATGTTCATCTTAGCCTGTGTCAGCTTCACTTCTTAAAGAGGTTTTAGTGAGTGACTGTATTAAGAGATTTTGAGAAATCAAAGACTGCTTTGTCAAACTCTAATTTATATAGCTGTCAATAGTGGGTTTTGTTGGTCTCTTGCAAATTTTCTCTGTTTTATTCCATACGTTAAAAAACCTTTGTAGGGGTGTTGTTAAAGAAGACTTTACCAAAGAAAAAATAAGAGTGTGCAATAACTATGCCATTGCTAAACAATGTTCTTTATTTTCTATTTCTGTACAGTGATCTCCTCTATTTTCCGGAGTCATCATTTTGAATTCATCAGCAGCTAGTCTGTTGCTGAAAAGCTCGGAATATTTCCTCTGATTGCCTTCCTGTGAGTATGATCAAAGTAGTTACCTCAGATTTCCTTGCCTGTGGTATTCAGAAGGTTCTTCTGTATTGGGTTGGTTTGTATTGAGGCTTTTATATTGGATTTTTTTTCCTCCTATGTGCTTGCTTGCTTATTTGGGGGTTGAACCAAATCCCTCTGAAAAATCAGTGAATAGCCCTGCAGTCAGACCCTTGACTCCTATTCGTCTGGGATAATGGTCACCAGAGATTACTTTCTCCAGAACTGATAGTAGATTTAAAGAATTTTATCTTGAATTTTATTTTCAAATCAAAATCTTTGAATTTTACCTTAATCATTTTGTGGGTGTATGATCAATTTTTAACAGCTATATTTATTTCTCTGCTGGATTTCAGCAATATTTTTGCTTGCAATGGGAGTCTTAAATGATATTTACTTCTGTGAAGATCATGTTACTGTCCTCTTGTGTCTTCTTTTCAGAGCAAGCAGGCTCTGAGGAGTCTGTGAGAGTCCAAGTAACTGTGTTCACTGATTATTTACAACATGTAAGACTTAGACATTTTTTACAAACATTGTTCTTTCACCGCCAGAACAGGTGAGGTGCTCACAATGCTCACAAATGCTCAGAAACCATTTAAAGGAAGTGTTTATAATACATGTAAGCTTCAGCCCCTGAATATATGGAAATTCCAGACTGGAGACAAACTGAGGACTAGCTCTAAGTTTAAGAAGTGCCTATGAGAGCTGACTGATGGGGTCAGAAATACTGTACCAGGGTCAAGGCAACTCCCTTATATACCATCATCTTCAGTTAATTCAGGGTACAGTAAGCTGATTACTCTCACTGATGAGTGACCATGTTCTCTGTGTGCCTGGACCTCCCATATACCTCTGCTCCATTCCCCCTCTTTTTGACAACAGCAGTGTGGAGGAGACAGACATGACGGCAGGCTGGACACTGGTTGCATTGCCTTTCATCTCCAGCAGCCTTCCCCCATCAGGAATGTTGAGTCTGGGCCCATTTTAGCTGGTTTTGTCATCATCTCTGGGGAAGTGAATTTAACTTTGTCTACACTTCTGAGAAGGTTTGTGCAAGTGCTGAATGGGCTGATAATTGTTGCAGGTGGTTCTCTGCCCTGATTGCCATTTTGGAGTTCTGCATTACCTTTGAGCCTTTGTGTCTGGCTTCAGTCCTAAATACTCCCCTAAAATCTGGGATTTCCAGTTTGTAGAAAATGTTGATATTCCAAAATTAGGATTTCCTTCTGATTCAGAACCAGCCTATATGTTCTAAAATCTCCCATGAAGCACTTTTTTCAGTGAGATAACTGAATTTAAGTTCCCATGTTCTTCCTTGGTCGGTGCATTTATGAGGCACCTAAATTCCTTAAAAATTTGACCCAAGGAGAGGGAGTCCATACTGTCCAAAAGCACACGGGATCAGAAACGCAAGTGCTCTCCCTCTCTGCTTGGGATAGAATATTCAGAGAGAGCAGTGACTGCCCTCCAGAGGTTTTTCTGTCAGCTCAGCAACTGGAGTTGTATTTGTAGACGCGTCTGAGCATGCAGACTGTGATGTTGAAAGAAGGCTCTTCAGTCCCTCAAAACTGAGACTGTGCCTCAGTGTATTTCTTAGCTGGTGCCTTATTTTGATGTATAAATTGCATCTGAAAATCTGTCCTTCAGAGACTCATTCATCTATTTCAAGTGTAGGACACAGGGCGAGTGTCATCTGTCTCGTGCTGAAGTCCCCATGGTGCTTGCACAGCACTTGTCAAAGTGGTGGAAGAATTTTGTTAGGAAAAAGTTATCCTCCTCTTTCACATAGTAAAGCTGGTGGAATAGGATGGTCTTTAGGGGACATGAATGAAAATACCATGAAAAAGGTCATTAATCGCCTTTAGAAAATCATTGAAGCAAATGGTGTGGACCAATACACTCATTTGGAAAGGAAAAAAACAAGCATTATCTCCGTAAAGTACTGGAAACAACGCACGTCTCTCTATCTGAGTATAAAAAGCAGTAATATAGTTTAACATTGTCATGACAGTCCTGTAACTCAGTTCTTGAACACAGCCAAATCTAACTTTGGAAGACAATCTGAGCCATCCTTATATAAATTACTTTAAAAAATAAGTGATACCCTATAAGGTTAAGGTTCAAAGTCACTGGCCTAGTGATGATTGGTTTTTATCTTCCTTGGAAATGTACATTTTGTTAAAAGTCAAGCTTCTTTGCAATTAGGAAACACTGTGTAAGAAAGGTTTTGATCAGTTTTTCTCTTAAATATTCAAGCATTTCTGTAGAGTCTCTGAAAATGTTTTTCTATGGCTTTATTGTGATGAATTAAACTAAGATGAGCGAGGTGTCTTCCTTCTCTCATCTGTCCACTCTGTTGCTTGGAAAGGAGGTGCAGCACTCAATCTTGCCTGAGTTTCCCTGTAGCTTCTGGGACTTCAGGTGACCTCTACGTGCAGCAGGGGCACTTTTTGGTAAAAGTTCTTTTGTGAGAGATGAGAACCTGGTGGTTTTTGTGCTGTGCTGCATTCCTGAAGAGGTGTTAAAGACAACTGTTTGGAGTTTTGTTTAGTTTAGTATCTGGGGATCAAGCTTGGGAAGTACTAGTGTGTTCTTTCTGATGCAATTCACAATCCCATGAAAATGTGATGGCTGCCTTTGGCTGCCGAGCCCAATTGGTGGGTGTCATTTGCTAGAAAAGTCTTATTGCTTATAAGAAATTTGGAGCTAACAGTCAGCTGAAACAAAGAAAACCAGAGAATCATTTAGATATAGAAAGTTATGCTTCATTTAAGGGTGAACCAAAACAACTAAACCTTCTGTGACTCATCCAAAATTCTGGATGAAGAACATTTTTTATTTTCCAGGAATTATACCACCTAGGAATTGTAAAACTGACACACTAAGTAGTTGAAGAGAAATCTGCTTCTAATAAACCATGCCTTGCCAGACAGAGGTTTAAGAACATTAAAAAAAAAAAAAAAAATCTGAACAAGCACAAGGATCATATGTAGGGGCAGAGTCACTGCTGTGTTCGGAGTGAAGGGAGTGGAGTTGATTATCTGCATCTTCCCAGTAGGTAGAGAGCAGTTATAGCTCGCTGGAGAGGATGTGGCAGGATCATGCTGCGCTTTGGCTCTGTTTGCTGGCAAAGAGTCCATCAGAGAGCAGTGCCAAGCACAGCTTAGGCACAGCAGAAGCTGTATCTTACTATCTTCTGTGCAATATTAACCTTCTAAGGCAGGAAATGCATGCGTTGAGGGAAAGATAGGCTGGGAGCTGGGATTCTTCAGTCTTCATTGCCAACTGCTCTTTCTCATCTCCATCACAATAAGCTCTCCTGTCACTTTAAAACTGCATTACTGATACTGCTGCTTTGACCTTCCCAGGGACATTTGTTCATTTGGTGTATGTAAGTTTACTGAGCAAAACCAATCTCTTTCTGATAAATGGGGCCAATTATTCAGAACCCTGATAATCATTATACTGTGCAACATTAAATTTATTTATTTATTTATTTAAATTCCCTACTTCCCAGGATGTTGTGGGATTTCCCTTGCTTGCATGTCAGTGATGCTTTCAGATCATGGGATGAAAGAACCTTGGTCAAATACTATTAGATCATCTGGAAGTGGGAAGTAGCTGAAATCTCAAAAGAATGTTGTCTCCAGCTTATGTTGTAGACTCAGGTGCTGTGGAAGATAGCTTCAGAAGCGTACCAGCACTGTTAGATGTTTATCTGAACTGAGTCTGAACTCCCAATCTCTGGAAGTTCCCCCATGCCTGTTTTCCAAGAAGAGCCTGATTTTTGTAGCTCTTTCTCACACAAGCACTGCGGGTTTGGAGCTGTTAAGTCTTTGGCCTGACTCTCACTTTCACTAAAGTCCCTTTACACAGCTCAGCCATTCTGCTTTGGGGATCTTAAAAAGAAAGTAGATGACATTTAATAGCAGAAATGAGAAACAGGTCCCTTTTAATAAAAGAAGTTCAATTGGTCTTCCCTAAATTGTTGAGTGCTGACCTTGAAAAAGCCCTTAAAGTTTCTGCAGCAGACTGAATTTTTTTTAGGAGAACAGATACCCCAAACTGCAAAGAGATTACCTGAGACAGGTAAGTTGTAGGGTTTTTCTTTTCTTTTTAAGAGAAAATTCTTTTCCATTATGCTTGGTGCCCACATGTCTGTCTTAAAGCACTATTTATTTGTCACAGGACTTCAAAACTGCTGGTGTAATTTTCTCACCCTTCTTTAGGATTTTTTTTTTAAATGTACTAGTTTTAAACATTTACATATATTCTGGTTATGTGAAACATGTTAAAGATTCCATTTGTATTTAATTTTTTTTTTATTTATCTGGGAGGCAATGTTTAAATATGTTTTGAGAAGGGGGGAGGCCAGAAAAGCTGTCATCCATCAACTGGTATTAAGTCCAACTTTGAAAGTTTGATACAAACTGAATCTGACTGTTAGTGCAGACATGATATAAATTAGCTGTGACTTTATGTTACCAGCTGTTTCTCTGACAGGGTAAAAGGGCACATAACTAGAATAGCATCTTTTGTTGAAAGCAGTGTTTCCCTTTGTTAAATGTGGGAGCCTCAGGCAAAAAATCGTAGTCCTTGGTTATGTGACATGTGCAGTCTGCAACATGTTCATGGAGCTCAGAGGGCTTTTTACTGATGTTTTTCAAAGACAGGGTTATCTTAAGTGTTCTATTTTTGCTAGTTTTATCACTGAAAGACAAATCTCTGTCATGTTTTTGCCTTGTGTTAAAACTGAGGATAATCTAAGTGCTATTTTCCTTACAAGTACAAAGAAAATACCGAACAGCAAAACCTAAGAAAAGTCTGCCAAAAAGAAACCACAAATCTCAAAGTTCTGTTTTTGTTGGGTTTTTTTTGTTTTTTTTCTTACCAGAAATTTCAGGGGCTTTTATTCCATACAAACTAAGTCTACATAGTCTTTAACAAACTAATACTCAGTGTTAACTAAGTAAAATTTATTGAGACAGCAGATTAGTCCTGACACAGACGCAGGTATACCAGAGGCATCTCTCTGCAGTCACATCTTGGGTCTTATTTCTGGTGCTAGGTGGCTGTGCGCAACTTCCCTACCCATCCAGTGCCTGAGCGAGGAGGGAGCCAGGAGCCTAGGGGATGGAAACGCAGAGTTGATGCACCTGAGGAGCTTTGTGTAGAAGCAGTGTTACCAGAGCTCATAAAGCCTACTTGTAAACAGAAATGGCTCTGAGCAAAGCCATTTGGGTGACTACATCACTGTACATCTGTGTCCTCACTGTGTTTATGTATGACCTTAACATATCCCCTGACTACCTCAGGCAACATAAAGTTGGCTGTAGCATGTAACTAAACTGAAACAATGTGATTTATTAAGCAATCAAATTAATCTTACTTCTGCCACTTGACTAAGAGCCAGTAAGATTTCAAAATTTATTACTACAGGTAACATACATACTCCATTTGAATCAATCAGGAAAGGGGCAATCTTAAGAATGAAGTTATGTTATTAGCATACTCGCGTCTAACTAGGAGTACTATGAGGAACAACATTTAGGCTAGAACTAAGAGAAAATTTAGGCTGAATATCTTATAAACTTTCTTAGATTAATGGTTATCAGAGCTGAAGGTAAACTGGAAAAGAAAGCATCTCGAAAGGAGGTACTTTTCAGAACTGGATTTTTTTTTTAAGGGGCCATGCAGTAGCTTTAGGACTGTGAAGTGTGAAGGGCATTGCTCCTTCCAAATTTTTAGTAGTACTCCACAAAGGAAGGATGCCACTGCTAAGGTGAAGGTAGGAAGTTTCTCTGCAAAGCGTAACTTCTGTTTCAGACAGGTGGAAGTTAGAACAACTTGATGATATTTTGGCCATGGCAGAAATTATAACGTGAGTCCTGCATGTCTTTCTACATTGAGTAGAGAAGCTTCTATGTAAGTCACTATGTGAGGTGGTAGAGCAGACAAACCCAAACACTACTGAAAATGCAGAAAAGAAAACATAAGTGGACACAGAATTGTAGCAGGTGTATGAGTGAAAGGGAAGACTTAAGAGTGTTGAAAAATACTAACTTCTACTCATAAACCTCTTGGAGTAAATTTAAAAAATAAATACATTTCAAAAGGAAAATTTAGGATGTAATAGCTGTTCTGTGTTTCATGCATTGCTGGCGATAATATGAAGCACAAAATAGAAAATTCTGAGTACTAATAAATAGGTCTCGGCCATTTCTGTTGCAAACATGCAATTTTACTATCTAGCATCTGTTTCTGAAATTATGTGAAGTATTTATTTGAAATGTTTTACCATTATGGTCTAAGTGACTAGAGAACATCTTGTTTTCATGAGTGTGTAGAGTGGTATGGCAACAAACAAAGGTCCGTACATGACATTCAAAATACAAAACCCAACCACAAGAAGTTCTACATTCTGAATTGACTTTTTTGTTGATGTAAAAATCCTCTTGGCCAGCTTTCTGGTTATAGTTATATCCCTGCAAACCTGGAGTATCTCCAATCAGAGCTTAATGTATCCCTTCCATTCATGTAACCAGGATGAATATGGGAGCACAGGGCTGGCTATAGGTGCAATCAAAGTAAAAATGTGCA
Source organism: Strix uralensis (assembly GCF_047716275.1). Taxonomy (NCBI): domain Eukaryota; kingdom Metazoa; phylum Chordata; class Aves; order Strigiformes; family Strigidae; genus Strix; species Strix uralensis. The sequence continues at coordinate 70,154,497 of NC_133976.1, read as the reverse complement.
GGAGATGCTGGAGAATGTGTTTATTGCTAATATGCAGTAACCATCAAAAGGAAAAAGACCACATGGAAAACTTAAACCGGTAGCATTGTAGCAAGCAAATGATGTGCTATCAAATGTATGATAGCTGCAGAAGTCATCATCACAGTTGAATTTTACAGCCATGATGTCAGAACCATCATAGCCTTTTGCAATATCATATTCAGAACATCTCATAATAACTTCAATAAGAGAAGGGATGCTAGACCTCCAATCCCAGAATGTAAATGAATTTTTTCATTCTCTGAAAGTACATTAGTTGTAATGAAAATGACATTTTTTTCATTTTGTATTCTGAACTGTTGAGTTGTATTGTTCTGAATTTTAATCAAACTGCCATATTCCTCTCCAAGATGGTTATATTCAGTGGTGAAATGATGTTGGCTCCTTTGGGTATTTGGGAGAGAGCAGACAATATATTGTCCTTGGCTGGGCCAGCTGCCTCTCATCCTCTGAAGGGAGAGGAATTTGCACAGTGACTGAGTTATGGTCAAATACTGGGGGGTACTATTTCAAGAACTCAAGGAGTCCTGGGACTGCTGGAAACCTCTCTTCATCCATGTGGCAGATAGGAGGGTATTCCTCATGTTGAGTTGCTTCAGGCTTTATGGTTTATGATAAGGAAAGTCCCTTTAAGTGCCCTCTGTTTTGTAGATGCTAATCATACAAAATGACTCACTGTGTGTTTCATGCTGTTGCCCCTCTGGCTGGTTCACTGCTATCCTCATATTCCTTTGTGTCTCAACTTGATTAACTCATAAGAGTCAGCAACTATTTACTTTTTATGGTTATTTAGTACCACACTCTGACTTGTCTCTGTGGATGACTCTGCAGGCAAAACCTCTATTCTGTATGAGTAAAAGGGGCAAAATTTCACTTTGAAAGTGAGTAAACATTAAGGACTTGCTTCTGCCAGACAGTGGCACACTGAACATTAGGTTAGTCCTTATATCGTTGTGTTGATGATATGGGTTCTTTTCTTTTTCCCTCTTTTCCTTTCTTTCCATCTCTTCCTTTCAATTTTCTTTATTCTTTCACTTCCTTTCACCCAGCCCAAAGCAAAGATCTCTAAGCAGTAGTCTTGTTCAAGGTATGGAAGCCAGCTCCAAAACCAACCTGATCTAAGCTTGCTTCAGTTTTAAAACCTTGCTTGAGGGGAGCCAGAATCCCTTTACTTAAATGGCTTAATTTTCAAGCAGTATGAATCATGCAGCAACTGCACAAGCTCTGGCTAGAATATATTGTACATATGTTTGTTCTTTAGGCTGTACGAAGAGAATACAAAACTGGAGGTCATTTGAGTTACAACTACTTTGGGGGAATTTTTTTTTTTTTTTTTTAAAACATTCCTTCTAACAAATGCAGTTTAAATGGGTTTGTTTATATGGTGTGGAATTGGAAAGGCCCAAACTAACCAGGCTTTACACAATGTGGCCTTCTTCCAAATTAATCTAAAATATTTTAATCCCTCTGGAGTTTCTTTATCCTCTGCATCTGTGCTATACTGGAGACACATTTTTAACATTTCTTTGAGGAAAATTACCTTTCTTTCTCTCCAATTGTACTCAGCAAGGTCAATAGAGCAGTGTTATATGCTATTTAAACATCTGAGATTCATCATATATCTGCACAACAGAAAGAATCATCATAAAAGGTCTAATGAATCCTGACTGCCAGCCAAGCAAGGGAGTTCCCTTACGGATACCGGGTATTAGAAACAAAGAATACATGCAAAATACTGTTTTTACACTTTAGCTTTATACCGTTAAGAATTACACTGGCCCTTAAGGAGGAGGCAGGGAATGTTTTGACCCCCAGAACAATTTTGACAATTCAAACTCTGAGCCAAATTCTGAAGTTGTTGCATGGGCCAGGATGGTTGCTGGGCCTGCCTGGGAGTAAGGGGCCTGCTTACCTTGTGGGGACCAGACAAAGCCTGGAAGGGCTTTCTTGCTCCTGGGGAAGGAGATGCTTTGAGTCACAGTCAAGCTCCAGAGCTGGCTATCTCAATGTGCCTATACTTGCTTTTTAAGGCCTTTTCGTTTTTGGGTTCAGTAGCACATTTATGGGACTGAACTCATTTTACTACCCAGGAACTGAAATACTGAGGAAGGCCTAGGTGGTGTGGTTTTTTTTCTATTTCAATTTTTAAAAATCCAGGCATTTCAAAAGACAGTGTTCTTCCTTTAGCTGCTTGTAGTTCCAGTCAGTCTGAAATGGGCATAGGGAGCTGATACAGCTCTGATCTTTTGGAGGTTTTATCTGGAAAACTGTTATAGGGGGACATTTTTATCTGAAATACCATTGAATAATTGTTATACAGTTACAGATGACACCAGTGCTGATTTAATACCAAAGTTTATTCTAGACTCATTCTTCCTTTGAATACTGATAGGTTGTGAAGTTCAGATAGCTTTAACAAAATTCAAATAAGCATTTGAACCTCTGAAGGAAAAATTATATGCTGCAGGCCTCTGTTCTGTGAAGGCACATGGTTTTACCACAGTTTTTTTTCCTCATCACTGAGGTCCTGCAGGGGCTGCAGAGAAACGAGCTTCTCTGCCAACCTGCTCTAGACTGGTTTTGGCCTTGTCCTTAATCCTAGTGTGCTCTGCTTTTCCCAACTATAATGTGCAGGTAACTGCTGGTCTCCTGCACAAGGGGCTGCCAGGCGTGGGCTGTAGGGTGGCATGCCAGCATAATGATGGTCTGAATGAAATCATCCACTAAGATCAATCACCCCAGGCTGTCCCTGATTTTGAATGAAGAACCATACCTACCCCAAACAAACACACTTTCCCTGTCTTTTCATGTAGTCAGAGGTATTTTGGGATCATTGTAAGCCGTACAGTAATGGAATAAATTCCAAGTGCAGCAGGAGACCACATCGGAGGAAAAACTCATTAAGTGCCAAGGGCATTTCTTTTACTTTTCTTACTGGGACTGGAAAATATTCCCTAAATAATACATCTGGATGTAGAGGAGTAGAGAGGGAAAAGATGAAAAACAATCCTTTAAATTCAGTAGAAGCCTACTTTAATGGCTTGTTTAATCTGCCAGCTGGCACAGCGTTGACTTCTTGCTACACATACTTTAAGGAGACCTATGTAGTTCTTGGAACCAAATTCATATTAAGTTGTAGAAACTTAAATATTAATAAATTGGCAGGACTGCTTTTTGGTACTTAATAGAAATCAAGAAACTGCTTAGTCATCTCCAAAAATATTTCTGTCTCCTTTGTAATGTAAATACCAAAATAATATGGTCTTAAAGCGGTAGCAAAGATAGTAAAAATTCGGATCTGTATGTGCCCTCTCTGAAGTCATGCACATCCTTCAGTCTTTGCTATTGTATGTATTCCTTGTACAACACTTTGCTTTGGGCAGAGTTTTTCTAATGTCATTTGTGACACCATTTTGTTTGAAAGAAGTACATTATGAGTTTGTGTCTTCTGCAGCTCTTCTTCGCCAGGAGAAGAACTGGTGCCATCTTTATGTGAATTTTTGTTTGGGGTGTCTTGCAAGTGGTATCACTTAATAGGTGCTCTAGGGTATATTGCACATGTATTTTACTTGACTGTAAGTGTTCATGCTTTTGTTTTTTACCTGCCTTTGTGTGAAGGTATATGGGTGCAACTGAGTGCAAACTTGAAGTGCAGTGTCAGCTATATAGATAACATTTATACCTTCTCTTTCTAAAAAGTTAGGCTCCATTAAGAAGCACATCTTCTGTTTTCACTTACTTTCAGCACTGGAAAAGCAAAGGAGAAAAAAATTAACTGCAGTCCAACATGTCTTTTGTATTTAGGGAATCCTTTAATAATATCTGATGTGATACTTGTCAGTATTTACAAATTGTAAAGGTTTTATTTGGTCCAGGTAAGCACTGAAAAATCCGGCTAGTTTACTCATGTTTATGTATGAATTTCAGATCTGGCTTTTATTTTCTTTGTTCTCCTTAAGGGTGCAAGCTGTTTTCAGGATTTTTATCTGGGATATGGACTGTAAAAATCCTCCAAGTTTGCAAGCATTATGATCTGGGATTTTAGCTTGATCCTTCTCTGTACATCTTTTCCAGAATCTATTTTTATTTTCAGACCTCTTTTCCCATTCTTGCCTCTGTTCCCTTGCCTTCCTAATGCTTTTTCCCACATATTTAATAGGATATCCTTGCAGAGATTGTCTTTGTAGTCATACTGCACTCCTGTAGAGCCATCAGATCTGGTAAGCTGTGAATCATCCACCATCAGGAGGCCTCAGTGCACACACGCCAGTCAAGTGGAATTATTTCTGCTTTCTTCATTTTGAAGAAGGCATAAGATTTAAAGGCTTGATTTTTTTTTTTTTTTTTTTTTTTCCCCCAACTAGCCCGTAAGTAAAGGTGAGGTGACTGAGTTACAAAAATCAGTTTACTTAGTAAACAATAGCCTGCTTTCCTATCTGCGGAGCATTTACAAACAGATTGGGAGATGTCCTCCCTTCCTTCCCCTTCCACCTTTATATTTATGGTTTTGGTCAACACCTTGTACACATACAACTGTGCTCTGTGGGTTGACTGTGAAAAATGTGCTTCATGTGCCTTCAGTGTCCAGAATTTAGACCAGCCATGTGTGCTCTGTGTCTCATTCTGAGCTGGGTGGACCTAACATGGCAACAAGGGAGGCTAGAGGAGACCCCACAGGGGTTTTGGATCCTATGGAAGAGGACTTGGGGAAAGGTAGTATGTGTGGTACAGAGATTATTTTTTTTTCCTTTTTTTTTTTTTGAAGGGTGATTAAACGTTTTCTTTTCTGGACCACGCAGACATTGTCGGAGGCACTGTTCCTAAAAAAAAATTAAACTGTAAAATTTATTGGCTTGATACAGTGCTCAAGTGTAACTTTCCTTTGTTGCATTAATACAAAGTAAGTATGTATGTCTGTGTGCTCTCAGTATTAAGTGCACAGGATACTGTCAGGCCTCACCTATCTTGTTTAATTGACTCTGAGCCATGCTCTGTTGAAAGTTTTGGTGATGTTGTTCCCTTGCAGGGCAAAGCAGTGCACAGTCACCTACAACATTACCGATGTACCAATGCATTGCTGTCATGGAATTTCTTGGCAATAAGTGTTTGTGCCTGAATGGCTAGATAGCAGTCAGATTATTCTCAATATTATTTAACAGCTTCTCTGTGTGAGTCTCATGAGGGGAGCTGGCAATATCATAATCTTGCTGTGTCAGGTTTTATGCTGGCTCACGCACAGCATGCAAGTGTATCATCTTGCCTATCTTTTTTTGTTGTGACAAAGCCTTGCTGCTGTTGGGTCTTCTGGTTTGGCGACATTGTTGTGTTAGTGTTTCCTTGCTTTCATCTAAACTCAGCATAAAGTGGAGTCTGTGACGTGGACTTCAAATATGGCATATGGTTTGAGGGACATCTATTTTGATGTACCCTGTTTGAGTTGTCCTGTCAAAAGGCTTTGGATTTTTGTTGCCCTGCTTTACCTCTTTAAAGCTGGCGCTGACCTCATGCTTCAATTTTCAACCAAAATGACACAGAATTGCTACTTATTAGAGATAAATTTATATAGCTACTTGGCAGGAAACAATCTGGATTTCATTTGTAAGGATGATTTTAAAAGTGTGAGCTGGAAAAGCCCAGTAGAAATTTCTGCAGCTGGATCCATTCCTGGTGGAATTCCACAGATTTTCATGATGCTCTGCCATTCAGTAACTGGACTTTCAGCTGCAATGTATCTATCATGGTGACATGCATTGTGTCTGTGCAAAGTAAGTGTACAGGTACTGGGAGGGAAGATGAATTAATTAAAGTTCCAGAGCAACAGGCAACACCTTGAAAATTTATCGTTCATTTCTTCTGAGGAACTGTTTGGATTCAAAATACTTAGTGTCTCTTAGGGCACAACTAGTAAGATCAGCAAACCAAAGGACTTTAAGGGGATGTTTTTGTAGTGTTTCTTTTTTCTTTAAAAATGCAGGGATGATGACTAAAACTTGGTATTGCTGGTTCAATAGAGCAAGCAAGACCCCTCAACTCTTATTAGAGTTTATGGTGTTCAGCAATAGGCAGGGCTGGATCCTAGGGCTTCATGTTTTAACAGAAAAAGAGAGAGAGTTGAAAATACAAAAACAAAGCCACAGTAAGCTGGCTGCATTGTATCTTCATATTGTTTTCTATTACTTTTTTATGACTGATTATGTAGCTTAATATATCATGATTTTGTATTTTGAAATGCATTCCAGAAAACATGTGGAGTTTGAAGTCTGGCTGAGTGAATGTTGCTGTTGGAACCTTACTTTAGACTTGCTTGAACATTTTATTATTTTTAACAGCATTACCTTAGCTTTTTAATTCAGGACCTGAGAGATGCAGAGAAAGAGTGTGAATAGAGTGCTAAAACACTCATAAAACCTACTTGGACACAAATAAGTTCAGACAACATTGTTGAAATATTGCATGTGAGCGTGAAGGTCAACAGGGGTGGTGCAAAGGTAGGATAGGAGGAGAGCACCAAATGAGAGGGATGGGAACAGAGTAACAGAAGTCGGGGAGACAGAGGCAGATACTTCCCATCCTTACTGGTTGCTGGCCCTGATCAGCTCCTTGCCTGGAGGGGAAACCCTTCTCTCTAGTAGAGAGGTGAGTATGAAGAGTTGCACTGCTCCTGCTGTCTTCCTTGCTGGTTCTGGTGTAGAAGAAATGCTCCTGCACTTGGACAGAGCAACATCTTCCCTGGCTGATGCCTGTCCTGCTCCTAGCCCAGACCCTCTGCTTATTGCCAGAGCTGTGACTGCTGCTCCCAGTGCGAGCCTCTGCTTGTCATGATGGACACCAGACCGCCCTCTCTTGTGTCACTCCTGCCTGCATCACTGAGTGACTAACTCCACTAGGTAAGAGCCCCCAGCATGCTTTCTGCTCCTGTGGCTTGTCCTGCTTCACACCACTGTGTTGGTACCTCGCCATGTGGGCTCACTGTGGCTTTGCACGTCAACAAAGGGCTAACAGCATCACGGCGATTAGCGCTCAGCACATGGTCATCAGCTCCTGTGGGCATTTCTGTCCCCAGCTGCACCTCCACTGCACCTAGCTCCAGTTTGGGGACAGGCTCTACCCCTCTCCCAGATGGTTGTTGTCCTGGCAGACTCTTGTTTAACTATCTTTCTGTCCTGATGCATGCTCTACTTGCGGCTATGCCATTTCCCTCAGAGAGGAGGCAGGCAGAGGCACCAGGGCACGAGGTGCATCTGTGACATCTGCCAGCTGAGCTAGCATGAGGTTCCCTCTCCAGAGGATGTGAAGTCAGATGAGGGAGCATTGAGAAGAATAAATAATTTTTCCTTTTTACTGTGCCTTTAAAGGCACAAATTGAAAGGATATAATGTGGCAATTTTATTTGTGTAGGCCAGAAACAGAAGACCAGCTTTTCCATAGTTGTGGCAGCTGCTTCTGCCTGTGTGATATTCTTTCCCATGCTCTGGTTTCTCTCTAATAGAAATCAATGGGAGAATTGGTATTTGCCATTTATAGGGGAAGAGGAAATACATTATCCTCTTTAATATGCCTTGGTCATATGAGCTGGTCTTAACCTGTTTCTTAGTGATGTTTGTCTATTCTTTGCTATTATTAAGAAACAAATAGCTCCAGACTGGAAGCTTTTGGCATGGACACTCATTTTCTGCTCTTAGAGATTTCAGCGAGAGATGAAGCTGGCCAACAGCTGGGGCATTGCCACAGATTTCAACAGCCGGGCCACAGATTTGAAACAAAGCATGCACGAGGACTAAATGCATGATGTGGGCTTTCTTGTGATTAGATTAACATGACGAAGCTGAAGGTCTTCGCTCGTAGAAGCAGATAAAAGGGTAACTAGTGAATGATAGCCCATGGACCTGCTTTCCAGTATTTGAATGCAGAGAAAAAGTGAATGCAAGTCAGAGCCCATTTTGGGACTAAGCACTTCTACAAACTGTTTTGTGGACATATAAAATCCCTTCGATTTCAGTCATCTTTGTTCTTTGAGATGGGGGCCTCATTGTCTTTACCCTGGGATATCTTCACTTATGATTAAGCAGTAGTAAAGGGCAATGAAATTTTCAGCTGCCTTTTGTATTTGCAGCAAAGGCTAAGTATTTCCTCAGTGATAATGATACCAATAACAATAATTTGTTTCCCACAAGTAAGCATTGCAAGAGTAAAAGAAATTCTGCCTTTACATGTGTGTGCACACAGGAGAGGATGAAGTAGCCTATATTAGCATAATCTGAGATCACACTAGTTTCTGACATGCAGAGTAAGCTCACTGATCTTTCATAGTGTATATTAGATGAATTTGGCCTGCAAGGGTGGAATCCAGTCCTGATTGAAGTCTCTGGGAAGTCTGCCAGGGATTCCAGCAGGACCAGGACTTCAACTCTAGTCTGTATACAAATAATATTTCAGTATCTTCTGAACTTTGGGGACAATATATTTGAAATACTTCAGAGGACACTTGAAGGGGAGAGTCAAGTGTCAATCCTTCTAACATGAGAACCAGCGGCTGTGCCAGCAGCTTTCAGCTATGTCTTGTTTCTTCCTTTGTCTGCTAATGGGCAACGATAGAGACATGTCACGGAGATCAGGGGCGGGACCAGTATATGCAAATCCAAATGTCAAGAGAAAACTGCCTGGCTCTTATGTCAATGTGCAGTAGGAGAAAGACGAGGAAGGAAGTGGGAGGAGTGGAAATGGCATACTTGGCCTCCCCAAGGGAATAAAGACAAATGGGGACTTTCCATTGCAACTGACTGGCTCTGAGATGAGAGGTCCTACTGCTGCATGCTTAGAAGTGTACTGCAATGTTAGCAGCAGCACGCTAGATGTTTGCTCTGGGATGGTGCAGCTCTGTAATTCTCCTTTCCCAGTGCTGAATTAGATCATGGGTACGAGCGATGGACCTGAGCAGGTATTTAAAGCCATGGATCTTTTAGTGGCAGACCCAAGGAGTGAACTGTGTGGCACGGACAAAGTCCTATAAAAAGCTCCATGTGAACACTTCCATGTGGTTCACCCTGCAGCAGCAGGAGCTGACACAGGACCTGGCACCTGCAAGGACACATGTGTCTCTCACTGTGGTAACCTAGGCTGTAGCCAGGGTGAGTGAAACCTGTTCAGCACCTGCTTGAATCAAGGGCCTGGCCCATGGTGTGGTCCCATGGGCCATCAGTAGTCTGCAGAACACCAGATGGGATTCTCTGTTCTATGTAATTGCTACATAGTTTTGCTCAGGATGCCACAGAGATGTTAACTAATATGATAATCAGGTTTAAAAATGCACCATCAATGTACTAAGTTGTTGGTTTTTTTAAGTCCTGTGAAAGATGAGATGGAAAATGTACCTTATGCCACAAGCAGAGATTTCAGAACGGGTTTTTTGACTTCCTTGTCGAAATTCTAGGTAATTCTCTGCCTCCATAGAGTCAGTGGTTTGGACATACACATGTAGATGGAAGTGAAATGTTCTGAGGACAGAAATTGGGACTTTGAGAAACCTCCAAAGTTTGATTTTCTGATGCTAAGTATGAACTGCACTTGATTGGTTTGCCATTGATGAATTTTTCTTGTAAGTCCTAAGAAGCATGGTCAGATGACACAAGGGACAGGCTAGATTGGAATAAAACTACGTGTTCACATGACCTAATACGTTTATTTTGCCTTAAGTCCCAAACAAGCTATTCTGTTTGGAAAGATATAAAGCTGGTTGATACCAGTATGTATGTGTGTGTGTATATATGTACAAGAGTTCATAATCTGCAGCCAACATGAATACTTGGCCAAGTTTACATTAACAATTGCAGATGTGGTTTTACATGAAATGAACATTAAAAATGAATTTATGGGGGAAAGAAGAGTCTCTTTAAGCTTTACTGTTGGTAATAGATGATGCCAGCAATATCCAAAATCTCAGACTAAAGAAAGAGCATGCATGAGGTGTGACAAAGGACAATTCAATCCGTTGAACTCCACCTTTTGACTTCAATGAAGTTGTACCTGTTTCTGAAAGATCTGAGTGGCACTGAATGCTTCTAATGCTGAATTAAGAGGGGAGCAGGGAAAATAATTTTCAAATGTTTTCTGACAGATTTTCATAGAAAACAGATTTATTTGTTTGACAAAAGATAGATTAAGGAACTCTAATTCTCAAAGATATTGCATTAGAATGCTTGTCATACCTGCATTTCATGGGTGTCAGATTAAACAAGTCACACTTAGACAATGAGTATTTCCTGCTGAGTTGCTCTCAGCTGCAAAAGAGGCAGTGAAGAGGTTCTGTTTTCACTTCTGAGGTGGAGGAGGTAGTAAGAATGGGCAATGGTAGTCCTAGGGATACAGCGGATGTCATGGCATGTAGTCAGCCGAAGCAAAATACTCTTTGTGCTTCTCACTGACCAGTCCTTTACTGACATTTGAAAGGTCCACACCTCCACACCAGGGCTTTGGGGCAACTGAAGTGGAGACAGACAGGAATATGAGATATTTGGATTAATGGGGTACAACTCACAAAGCTGCTTGCAGTCTTGGTTTATGTCAAACTTTAATGAAACATTTGATCCTTCTTGTGGAAGTAAAAAAAAAAAAAAAGGAGGGCAATAACAGAATAACTAGGTTCTGTGTAAACCACCTGATCCTGCAGTGAGGACAGGTCAGAAGTCAGAGGTCCAGCTGCATTCATGTAGAAAACCTTTGCATAGTTGGACTTGGAAGCCTTCCTTTTACTACCCCTTTGTAGGGAAGGTTCAGAAAGAATCTCCCTTCATCACCTTTGTTCAGCCCTTCTCTGCAGCAGACAATTCTATTTGTAGGATACAGCTTTTTTAGTACTGCTGTTAACAGTTACATCTAGTGGCTGGGACCAAACTCTGGGGCCTGCTTGTGCTTTAGCCTTCTGCAAATGAACAGTGAGAAGAATTTGCAATTGGTAGAGATAATATAAGGACTAAGAGGCACAAAGTTGACCAAGGCTCACTCCCTAAGGCTGCAAAGTAAATTGGAGGTAGAACCAAGCAGGAATATCCCTACTTGCTGGGTTCACCCCGTATGCTAGGTACTGGGCGGTGATATCTCATTGACATCCTTGTTCTGCACTATATTACTTGTGTTCTCTTGGAAATCCTGAAACTGTTTCTCTTTGCACTGTTCCTGCCGCCTGCTGCTCAGGATGAGGGAGGGAGGAAAGGAGGGAGAGGTTAGGAACTGGTCATGGTTTCTTTCATGAAGAAACCCAGTATTGTCCTTCTTACTACTCTGACCCTTTTCTGTGTTTCCTGTGGGTCCTAAAATTTCTACCAGCTCCCACAGAACTGAGGTCCTACAACAGCGCCAGATGGGTCTGCTCATACCCCACCTCAGTCACCAGCGTGAGAGGCTTGTTATGCTAAGGAATGAATGGGAGGTACCTGGTGTACTGTCCATGCAGATGTCTTTAGCTAGTTAAGAAAGAAAATTTAGCAGAAAATCTCTCTTGTTACAAAGAAACCGAAGGTCAAATCCCCTTGCTCCCCTTCAGGTGAATGAATCTATGTTCTGCCCTGGTTCTTTAATGAAGTATAGGCCAAACTGCTGAGAGGGGTCTAGCAAGAGCTCTGATCCATGGTCTCTTGCATGGGCTGTTATCACAGCTTGTAATCTGCCTGGCAGTTGTCTGAATGAAGCTTGTGCTGGGCATTCACAACACCAGAGCAGTGAGCGATCATGTTAAGGAAACAGGCATGACTTTCAGGCTCTTTGGGCCTGAAGGTCACCAAGAGGAAATCTACAATTGTTTCATTGTACTGGGAGGGAAGCAAGATGGCATGTGCTTGCACAATGCTGTCACCAGCTGTGGCCAGTGTAGAGCCCTGTGTAATACACAGCTGTGCTATATTAGGAAATGTGCTCTGGCTTGAAGTTCCTTGGCTTGATTAGGTTGAAGCTGGTGCAGAGACTCAGCATAAATGTCGCAGTCTGGGAGCACTCATTCAGTGTATTGGAAAGGTGACTGGCAGGTCTTGAAAGACAGACATTTCTGTTTGTTGGAGTCCTGAGTAGCAGTTTGCATTTTCACTTGCTTGTTACCATTCTAGCTCATCTGTTTTTAAGGCCCCCTGGGTACTGAGTTATCTCTGAAATCAGTGCTGGGAACAGGTTGAGGACAGTATTAAATCTGAGCCGGCACAGGAGGTTATTTCACTTTGCATACTGGAATTATACAGATATGTGGTTGTGTGTGTATTTCTGCCTAGCCAATTTATTGTTTGTTTTCAAAGAGTATATTCCCGTTAATTGCTATTAAAATATTTTGTCATATATTTACAATTACTGTGTGTTCCTCTGATTTTTCACGTTGATGAAAGTTGAAAGAAGAAGAAATTTTAAATTCTCTCACAGGATGAGACATAAAGGGGACTGGGATTTGCATGCATGTGTTTTGTACCAGGAAAGATTAAATGTGGCAGTCCTTGAAGGAAGCACTTTTTAACAAGACAATGAAAAACTCAACAAATTTTAGCAATAAACCATAGTCAACTGAAGATCAAAGGCATTATGTGAAGTGCAAAGATGAAAAGGAGAGAGAAAGACTGGTACTGCTTTTGAAATGAAGAGTGCTTTTGCAGGGATATGGTATTTGCAGGGATATGGTATTTGCAGGGCACCTACTTTGCTATGATTCTGATTCCAGTAACATGGCAGTGCTTGTGAAAATTGTAGGTAAATTACTTTGCTCATCTGTCTTTCTTAGCATGTCTTCACGAAGACCACAGGGTTCATCAGATATCCCATGATCTAAAGGTTCAGTCTGAGAATCAAAAGGGATAGGGACCCTGAGAACACCCTTGTATGTGAGGCTGTGGAAAATCTGAGGTCCTGAGGAAGAATTATCTTCAGTAGTTTCTGACAGGTATTTAAAAAAAAAAAAAGGCAAGGTGAAGGATCTTTGTAATATTCTTCCATAGGTCCCCTTTCTGAGTCTGGTGGTGGAAAACTCCTGAGAGTTCACTTCAGATTCTTTCAGTATAATTTCAGTTGTGTAAAGGTTGAAAAGATGCTGAGGGTTTGTTTTGAGGTAGAAGAAACAAAATGATAATTTTTGTGGGGTACCCTTTCACAGTGTAAGAATAGCCTATATTCCAGTAATTTGCATATGTGTGTGGATGTCAAGGGAATGAAACTGGTCAGGTAGTTTCAGACACCTACTTCTATTTGCTAAACACAACACCCACCCACCCACCCCCCCCCAATATATTTCTGCTTCTTTAAAATTTATTGATGTCTTCTGGTTGAATTAGGTGAAAAATATACCTGGAAATGATTCAGAGAAAAAAATTGCGATATCAAAACATGTTCCATCATGCTTTGAAAAACAACATTTTTACATTTAAGATAAAACCAAACAACTTCTTTTTTGAGGTTGAATGAAACGTTACTTTTGATTTAAAATAGTTTTCTTAGGGACAGTTTTCCTCTTTTCAGAAAAATGAAACTTTTTTGGTCTGACACCAAATTATTAAAAATGTATGATAGGAAAAAGAAAAGGACACAATCAGAGAGTAAAAAAATACTTTCTTTGCACACCTGGGTAGGTCACACAGACACATTCTTACATTTGGCTCTGAAGGCAGGCCCTGGACTGGAGCTGGGTGGAGTGTTAGATTTTGGCCCAGGATGTTTTCACTCATGATTTTCATTTTAAAGAAAGAAAGCATCAAAATGTGCATTCTCCCAGAAATGGTTTGTAGAAAATGCTTCAAATAATTGGTACCTTCATCTGTAAACAAAGCAATCTTCAAATCTTCTGAGAGGCAAGAACACTCTGAGAAACTCAGATTTTATACTCTTTTTGTGGAAACAGGAAACATTTTTAGAGAGACTGATGAAGTTACTGTCTAGTAGTTTTCAGAGGCTGAAAGATAACAAATCATTTTGGGGAAGACAGCACCGAATAGTGGACTTCTTCAAGTGGACCTTCTAACTGATAACTCATTTTCTTGCACTGATATGACTTTGCTAACTAAAGGTCATACTGTTGACCTGACATCCATTTCCCAAGTGCCTTCCTCATTTTTGAAAAAGGGATTTGGCTTGCAAGTCACCTGAGTGCCAGGAAGTGGCTTGATCTTAGTCCTTTGAGAGGAGACACTGTAGTCTAATAAACTCTAGATGTACTCCCAAGACATCCATCTATCTGATCTTCATCGAGAACAGAAAAACACCCTGTAGATGTAGAGAAGGGTGGTTGCATCAGGGAACTTCTCCCAACTGCTGTGCAATCTCCCATATGCTCCTGGGAAGAAAAGAGGGGAGGAAGAACAGAAATAGTTCTGGGTTGTTGTGATCATCTTCCTCAGCTTTCCTCATGTGGAAGAGAGCTTTAGCTTTTGGAGATGAGAGATGGTGCTGAGGACCATGTAGGGAGGGAAGGGGTGGAGGTATTGGCTTGGACTTTTGGAAGGGGGATGGGGGAAATGTGAGTGCACAGAGTCTGGAGCTGGAGGGAGGGAAGGAGTTTACATTAGGAGAGGTGGAGAGAGGGATGTGCCTGGCTGGGTAAGAAGTGATGAAGGTGCAAACAAATCAGATGTCAAAGCATGTCTGCTTTTGGGAGGCAGAATGGGGAAAAAAAATTTGAGATTCTCAGTTCTAGCACACGAGGTGTCAGCCTAACAGTGAGCTCTTTATATTTTAAATCCCTGATGATGACTATACTCCACAGACTAAATGCTGCTGCCTGGTGCAGTCTTAGTTCCTGCAGACACAGTCGTCTGCCCTCTGTGCATAGAAACCCATCACTCTGCTTCGAACTTGCTCTCTGTAGTGTACCATTCTTCCTTTGATCATCTCCCAATTGGGGGGGAACCACATCAGTCCTGCAACTCATGGGCTCTCTAGCAAAGGAACTGAAGTAGGATTTAGCTGCACACATAGGCTGAGATGAAAACACTTCTCAGGAGAAAATGGCAGATTTGCTGCTCTGTGTTCTTCAAGGTGTACATGGTGGTAAGAGTAAACAAACACAAGATTTGAAAAAATGTCTTGTTACAACTTGCTTTTTATATATATTGTCTGATTGTGCATTAAAAAAAAAAAAAAAAAGGTAAGTAGCAGCAATTGTAAAGTCACTATTCGATTAGCAGAATTAACATTCCCTTTGAACCTCCACTAAACAACCTCAGCCAGCCAAACAAGAAGAAAGTCACAACAGCAGCAAAATTTTAAATTCCCCAATCCAGGAACAAATCAGAAAGAAAAACACCCCCAGGAAAAGTAAACTAATAAAATAACCTTCACATCCCCCCTGCCCTTAACAGTGTTTTAATCCAAAAAAGAGGGCAGAAAAAGCAGTGGATGCCTTTAAGTCATGAAAGGCTTTGCTATTGCCAGTGATTTTATGGGGAGGACTCTTGGACGCTGCACCAGCGGGCAGGAATATAAAGCTGCAAGACAGATCTACAGCTGCAAACAGAGCACTTCAAATAATTTACAAATGCACCTTGGCTTTGTTTCCCTTAAACTGCAAGCAGTTCATAAGCCACCTTTGAAAATTTCAGTCTGCTTTCTCTGCAGTGTAAATGGCTGGTCATGTACGAAGGGGCTGGAAAATGTTTTTTGGGGGGGACGTGGGGGGGTGGAAATCCTCTGAGTGCAGCGCCTAGGCTAGGATTGCAGAGGAAGCTGAGGCCTCCAGCCCTGCACAGGAAGCAATCTTAGAGCAGGCCTTAAATGCCAGATTCCAGGCAGAGTTTAACTAACCACTGACAGCTCTGTAAACAAAGCAGGGACAAAAAGAGAACAGCTTTCCCTTTTCTGGTAGTCATTTTTGGTTTGGGGGCTGCAGGGGAATTCTGTAATACTCGGCTTGATGGGATATAAACCAAGGCTGGAAAGGCTTTGTATATGAAGAACTGTAAAGGGGAAAATATTTCATGGAGTAAATCATAAACAAGAAGGTAGGGCACGGGAAAAACGTGTGGATTAAAGTACAAAAAGAATATTGCTACTTTTGGTTCTTTGAGCAGGATTTATACATAGTTTGGCTCCTCCTGGGTGGTATTTAAAAGCTGCAGCTTATTTTCCTTTTCTCTTCGTTTCTCTTTTCCTTTTCTCTTCGCTTCTCTTTTCCTTTTCACTTCGTTTCTCTTTTCCTTTTCTCTTTTGTTTCTCTTTTCCTTTTCTCTTTTGTTTCTCTTTTCCTTTTCTCTTTTGTTTCTCTTTTCCTTTTCTCTTTCGTTTCTCTTTTCCTTTTCTCTTTCGTTTCTCTTTTCCTTTTCTCTTTCGTTTCTCTTTTCCTTTTCTCTTCTCTTTTTTCCCTTTATTTTCCCTTTTTTTGCAAGGGCAGGAGGGACGGACAGATGGCACTCACTTTTGCAAAACTTTTAATTATCTGTGCAACTAAAGAAAATAAGAAATCTCTTGTGCAGCATTTTTACTGCTTCCAGTAGAAATTGGAAGCTTAAAGTTAAAATCCTGCTGAATTGTTGCTTTTGTAGAAAAGACCTGTGATGTTACAAATAGCTAGTCTGCAACTAGCAGATGTATACAGTCCTTACTTAAAGCATGTTGATTTAATTTTAACTATGAAACTAAATGCAGGCATGGGCTATGTTTATCCTACAAGGCATTTAATTAATCTTGTTCATCTCAACAATACTGAGAAAGTTACATTTTTTGATGGAAAAAGAAAAGTTACAGCGAAGTTAAGAAATCAAAAGAAAACTAAATGGACTCAGTTAAATGCATCCAGTGTGTTTTCTCTCTCATCTAAGTGGTCATCTCCCTTTTAGATTTGGATCTTTCCAGAGCTCTGAACACTTGAACACACACCATGGATGACTTTGAACGCCGCAGAGAACTCAGGAGGCAAAAGCGTGAGGAAATGCGCCTTGAAGCAGAGAGGTGAGGTATTACATATGGAAAATGGTGGCGGTGGCTTGCCTTTGATTAGCAGTGGCTTTGAGAATTTCTGTCTTAAATTCCAAAGTGTGCTATAGCTAACCAAAGAGTCCTTGCTAATGATATGTGCTGTAAAATAGCTTTAGTTAATATTGTGGGAGAGGCTGGAAGTCAGTGGTGTCTAGTGTCTAATTCCCTTAGGCTGTTATAAGTGCCCTGGCTTCTAGTTATTTTGTTACATGGATAAGTGTAAACAGTGAAGGTGGACTATGGCATGAAATTACTGATAGGAAAACTCATGCTCAGGTGCTATGTGAGCAAGTGCTGTGCTTTGCCTTTTCAGACACAGAGCTAAAATCACAAGATAACAGTTGAAAGCTGAGATACTCTTGTAGTATATGTAGTATAGCATGCCTGTGAATTGTCTGCCATTACTGTGCAATTGCTGTTGTGTCTGTACTGCCTGGCACTTCTTATTCATTTACAGCCACTTTACGTGGGCAACAAGGGCAGCATTTGCTATCAGTTATTACAGATTTACTCTGGCGCAAACGAGAACAGAACTTGATCGCATACAATGATGTCAATTTACAAAAGAAGCAGCATGAAAATACTGGGAATGACATTTCATTAACTAACACCATTTTACACCTGTACAGTTCCGTTTGTTTTAAATGGAATTTCCCATGATTTACACTGGAGTAAGCAGGGAGAAAGGCTCCATTTATTTTTGTAATGTCTTCTTTGATATAAAGATTTGATTTGTTTATTAACACTGCAGTGATTTTTAAAAAAAAAGCACTTAGGTTACAGCACATTTTGTTTTCCATTTGTATTTAATTTTGAATATGGACTTCATTTTTGTTTCTGGTCTTTCTCATGTGCTGACAAAACCATGGTGTTTCAGGTTCTGAATGCTGTAGGAGAAAATCCCTTTCCGGAGCAGTTTTAAATGGAAGTCAGCAGAATGCAATACCAAATATATTTTGTATGCCTGCTTTGAGTTTTTTAATAAGGCCCTGCAACATAAGCAGGGCTCTCTGATGGAGGTTGTTGATACTTGACAGGGGGGAAATCCCAGGTAGATGAGATGCAATAGCTGCCTTTCTTTCTGAAGGAAGTGTTGCCATGCAGAACTGGGTATGTGAGCTCTCAGGCTGTAAGCTGAACCCGTGAGCTGTGGAAAGCAGCAGCATTGCCTGCAGATAAATAAACTAATGTGAAGCATGGTGGACAAAGGGAAATGAAGTGGCAGCCTCCCTTTGCAAAACGCAGTCATCACCTGGTTGGTGACCTCCCCAAAAGGCAGAGGAGCAAATGTGCCATGGCACTAAACTGCTTTCACATGCCAGAAGGTTTCCCCCCAGGCCTGGGACAGTATGTTTTTGTTGGGCAGCGTGGGAGGCATTGCACAGCCCATGCTAGTGCATGGTAGATGGTATTTATACACTGCTGGTGTACTTCTGCTTTAAGAAAATCTTTTTAAGGAAAGGTTGAGACTTTAGGGTTTGTTGTTAATAGAGGCCCTGGGTGGCCTGTGGAGGATACTGGGGGGTGTAGTTTGGGAGGTGTTTTCCACTACAGAAAAATGTCACTTGAACTTCTCTGTGAAGGCATCCAAGCTCTTGCGTGAGCATGCAGAGACTGTGGGGTGGTCTGGGCATCAGGGATGTGGCATGGCAGGCTTGTGGAGGCAGTGACAGCCACAGGGGGTAGGGGAGAAGAGGCTCTGCCCTCACTGCTATGGAAGCTGAAATCCAGGACTTCAGGTGCACCCATAAGTCACTGTGCAGCCTGCAATTTTATGCATGAGCCCAACTCTGGTTCCTGATCACGCATGGGGAAACTGGAGCCCTGGGGCAGGAAAAAGCTGCACTCAGCAGCTCACCCATGTCCCTCAGAGGAGCCGTCCCTGGGGAGCCCTGCAGGCTGATGGAGATATCTGCCCCAGCGTGAGGGGGAAGCCAAGCCAGGGAGTGACAGCTGCTGACATGGGAAATAGCCTTCTCCCCACCCAACCCATGCCTGCTTTTGGGAAGTGTTTTTTCCACATCTGGGCAGCTTTGCTGGGGTTTTGTGTGGTAACCTTTGTGGAGGAGGTGAGCTCAGTGGCAGCCCAGCTGGAGGAGGGCGGCTTGGGCCTGTGTCCCTGTTTTCTGCCAAATCACTACAGAAGCACTCCATGCCCTTTCCCACACATTTGAAGGCTTTTAGCAATAAATTGCTGTACAATAAATACTCCCTCCACTGCTGCCAACTTCAAGCATTCAAGTATCATGAGTCAGACCCCTCAAAAGTCACAAGACTGCTTTAAAAATCTTGAGATCTTAAAAATAATTTAGTCTGGCCTTTTTATTTTTGGTTTGCCTTAACAATAACAGAGCCTCATTTGCAAGTTCAGATGTGACTCTGGGAGCTGGGACCTCCCGAAACCTGCCCCAGCAGGGGCAACACCAAGGAGGAGCTGAGCATCTGCCCCTGTTGCATTGCACTGCTCATGTCGAGCTAAGGGCAGCAGCATTTGGGCACTTACTAATAAATGAATATATCATGGTGGATTGTTTTTCATGCATTCAGATTTTTAGGGATTTGGGGATCATTTTTGCCTTTAAAAATACAACTACAACATGTTTGTGTACACATCTTAAGCCACAGCAATCTGCTCACCAGATCTCCCTCTGTCCAAACGCTTTCAGGTGTTTTATCAAGTGAATCATGCAGTCCTAAAGAGTGACATGGAGGCTGAAAATGCTCCATATGCTCTAAGCACTGCTCAGGCACAAGGTATTTCCCTGCAGCCTCCCATTGGTGGGTTGTTGCCTTGCTATGGGGAAACCACTGCTAGTTGTAAGCATTTCTGCTGGGAGATAGATAGACGGATGATTATGTGTAGGCTGCAACATGTTTGCTAGGTCTCCCAGACACTGTTTAGGCTTCTTTGAGTCGAATGGTAAACCCAGAAGTGCAAGCTGCCATATCAAACAGCAGTATTTGTAACTCAGCCAGCTGCAATGACTCATTTTGCCATTTCCTGGGATAAAGGCACATGGAAAGCCTCTCTTTCTAGCCTGACGCCCATGCCCAAGAGAGATCGAGGGGTGAAGATGCCTTGTAGCAGCATGGACTCATGCACCACATGACCAAGAGTGAGTGACTTGACCTTATTGTGTCTCCCCAGGGGCCAGAGGCCAGTGTGAGGACTGGTCAGGATACATGTGCCATCGGCTTCCCAAGTGTCATGCTGGAGCCACTGATGTTCAGCCACTTATGTCTAATCTTTGGAGATGCTTAGTACAGGTTCCATCCTTGAGGGCTTTTTGGTTTGGGTTTTTTCCATTAGAAAGCTGTTGGAAATGATGCTTTATTGTGCTGTGTAGCCCTGGTATTCTGGGTTGATACGCTTAGGATTGATCCTGAGGGTAGGCCAGCTTTGTCTTTTAAAGACTAGCAGTGTGGTTCACCCTGGTGTGTGATTTGGCTAGTAGTTCATGCTGTGGCAACTCAGATATAGATTGCCATCAACTCAGAAAGCTAGTGGGTTTTTGACATTTTAAGCTCTTATCATTTCAGGGTACCCAGACATCCTGGATTCCTCATTCATGCTTTCTCTACCTACCCAGAAATTTTGTCCAGCCAGAATTTTTTGACTGTTTGTATTTTTGGGATCTCTGGAGGCCTATCAGTATGTTTGGAGTAGCAGTGCAGACCTGTCTAGGAGGTATATGGCCAACATCAGGCATAAGGGGCTTTGTCCAGCTTTCTCCCAGTCTGTCAGATTTATTGCATGCACTCAGGCTGGCATGGACTCAGCAGCTCTTGTACCTCGTGGGGGAATAAGGCTTTCCAGGCATAGGCTGGGAAACCCAGGACAAAGTATGGTAGTGTTAAGTGTGCCAGTCTGCTAGCGTTTTGCATGTGGTTTGTACTAATCAGGTATGAGGTCAGGGAAAACAGGACCCTACCAGCCATTTGGGTGATGGGATGTGCTACCTCTCTAACTGCTCTGTGGCAAAGCCAAGGCTTTATTGTGTGCCTCAGAGTCAGAGGGAGTCCTGTGCCTGGGACAGTGGTTGTATAAAGCTCTGAGGTCCCAGTCCAGAGCTGGCTGAAGTCAGTGGGAAGCTTTCCACCAATTTCAATGGGCTTTGGATTAAGCCCTACCTGAGTTATTCCAGCCAGATGATTTATGAGACAGTGTCAGTGGCAGCCTTGAAGGAGCTGGATGAAGGTTTTGTCTTCCCAGCCGCAGGGTACATACCGTGCTGGAGTGTCCGGGCCGTTGCAGAAATGGGTTGTGCTTAACTGATGGGAAAAATCCCATATGTAATTGAAGCACAGGGGATTTACTTCTTTCAGCAAGGTGAAAAACAAATGCTACCTGCTGCTTTGTGTCTCTTCCTAGGCAGTAAAAGATGTTCTCTTGAATGAAACCATTGGGTTTTATCATTTTAATGTTGTAACTGACACTGGAAGAATTTAGCCTGGGGCTGGGTAGAGTATGTATGTATGTGTGTCTGGAGGGAGGGGCAGTGCTGTGTGAATATCTTGCTGATACACTTTGGTCTGTCACAGCTGCATGCAGCTGCAATGAAGAATTGAGGTGAAATACTTATTGAAGTGCCAATAGACCTATTTCTTTGACTTAGCATAATTGAGAGCAAAAATTGGCCCCTTGAACTCTCTAAAGAATAGCTCTCAGGTTAACCTATTTAGCACTTAAGCCACTATTTTACAACTGGCTGACTTGCCGTTGCCCCAGCAATGTATTTTCACCTCTCCCTCATGTTGGGGCTCTTTTAAAAATTATGCTAGGAAGCTGATCCAATTTGCTTCATTACCATACCATCACTACTGCAGACTTCAGGAGGGTCTTTAGGGTCATTGTCCATTTAGTTGAAGCTTAACTTCGAATCTGAACCACAGCTTTGCGCTGTGTAATACTTTTCCCTAAGGGATTGCAAGTCATTTCGTGAGGAAGGAGAAGTATTGGTCATCCTGTCAAATCACAAGTCACTAAAGTCACTAGGCTGCATAGGATCTCCTGACAGGGTCACAGCTGTTCTGGCTAAAGGGCTTATTTCTTACAGACCAATCAGGTATTACTAAGCATACCCTAAAAGAGTATCTGGGTAGAACGTACAGAAAAACACTGCCTTTAAGCTTTATGGTTCCTGATAGCATTTATTACTAAAGGCAGTAGATAAAGATTCTTTTTTTTTTTTTTTTAAAAGCATCCAACAGTTCAATCACAAACTCTCTCCAGCCTCTCATTTAAACAGTTTTATAATGCAGTGTGGTTCATATTCATGGACATAGGTTGGGGAATGCTCATAGAAATAACTCCGTTTGCAGGTCGGGGATGGCAGCAGCGTGCAGCAGGCTAAAAGTCTCCTGGGGTGGTAACTTGCTCAATGCAACCTCAATTAAAAGAGGATATGTGATTAATCCCAAAATTTATCTTGGTACAAGTGAAAAAGAAGTCAAGTGAATTTCAGTCCAGACCTGTGAAGGTAAGTACAGAACCAGCAAGGCATTTAACATGCCTTTTACTCTTCTAGTGCTTCTGTTGAGGCTGGTGTAGCTCAGGTAAACATAAAAAGGGCTGATGGGCTGATTCACCAAGTTAAGAAGGTAAAACTGACAGGATCAGACAGGGTACATCTTTGCAGGACTTAATGAGAAGTATGTTGCTTATCTTCTGGATAGGTAAGACAGGACATGTTTGTTGCTACAGCATCTTAGTGCTTCAGGAGAACAAGAGAATGTCATCCTTGTCAGACACAGAAAGTGGACAATTTCCATTCTCCTGTCCAGGATATTGAGGATAAGTGAGTGTTCACGTTAGGTCAACATTGAATGACCACAAATAGCTTTTGAAACTGCCTCTCATTCCTGCAGTGAAGTTATCTCTGGTATAGAGTGTACATTAGTGACAAATGTTAAACAGTGTTGAGAGTTTAGGAACAAACATAGATGGTTCTTTTTAAATTATTCCCTACTTCTTGAAACACTAGGACTTGCCCATGTCTTGTTTCCAAATGTCTGGTTACATTTTTATTAAGAGTTTTCAGAGAGCATGCTTCGATTCAGGCTTGTGTAACAGAATGAAGAATATGATCTTTATACAAGTTTTCAAGGAGTGCATGTTTAAACATAAGAGAAGCTGGCTGCATATGCCTAATGTCATTTCCCAATGTCCATGATTTATTTCAGAACAGTACTTCCAAAAATGTTAGGCTTCTGTCTTCCTGAGGAGGGCTGTGCTCTTTTCTGGTCCAAGCCTCTTTTGCTACTAAAACAAGAGCTACGGTGGTTTTATCTCTCCATGAACTTCATATATCCTGAAGTTCCAAATACTTTGAGGGTTTCTGCTTGTCCTTTTCGTAAAATGCTTCTGGTAGAGCTGAGACATGACATCTTCTGCCCAGGAGTTAAAAATTAAGACAATGAATAAATAAGATTAGAAGTGCGTGACGGTTGAGAACAGATAGAGGCAAAGTGCTCCAGCTGTTAACCTGTCTTCACAGCTACCTTGAATTCCAGGACTGACAGGATGTATTTGGATTGTTGAGGTGAGTTTGGCCCTTCACATTGCATTGGTCACTGTTCCTGCAGTTCTTGGAGCTCATTCTTAACCCAGACAGTAAAGCATGACCCAGTGGCTCATTAAAGCATGCCCTAGTGCTGTCACTCTCGTGAGGGTGGATACTAGCAAATCTTTGCTATTGTAGCATTTCAGATGCCCTGGAGGAAATAACTAAACATTCGCAAAGCGTAGAACCTACCACTTAATTTTACAGCCATTGTGTGTTTTGCAGATTATATTTTCTTTAAAGTCCTTATGGAGAAATGTTTTATAAAAGAAACTTTGTTCTTCCAAATAGCTAGACATACAGAATATAAACTTTACCGAGCTAACTCCATTGCAATTCCTAAACACACAACAAAATCAGCTCCTTAGTATTTCAGATATTAATCCCACATGTATGTTAAGATCATTCTGTAATCTCTGTACTACGTCTACTATACCAGCCAAGCTTTTAGGAGGACAGCACAAATCCGGCACCCAGACAGCTGGCAAAATGCCCTGTCTTTCACCTCTTTCAGCTGAGTGACAGGTTTGCTTTGGAAGCACCAAGGAGTCTGGGAAACTCTTGAGTGAAAAGTGCCCCCTCCTCCAAGCCTATAAACAGGTAACCCACTTACTGCCAAAGGGAAGTCTGCCCTTCTGTTTCCTACTGTATTTTTATTAGCTCTAACTAGACTGAAGTCCTTGATGAACTGGATCTTATTTAAATGCCTAATATGGGCATTGGGGCACAGCTTTTGGTGCTTGTTACTGAGAATTTTGGCATGCATATTTGAAAGGGCACCATATGAGGAGTATTTTATCATGATTTTCAGAATTAGACTGAAGCATAGGCACTGCACCAAGAAAATCATGAGGCTGAAGGAATGTAGCCGGTGTAGTACATTCAATGTGTCAATGGCTGTCCTGTCACATTTATGTTGAAAAATAAGATCTCTTTAATATCTTATATGCAAATTGGCAGTATGCAGTCAGTTAAGCTAGGGTAGCCTGCAGTGCTCTTGAAGCTCTGTGCATCTGTCATTGTATCTTCAAATGGTGTAAATCATATCTGCCATCAGAATCTTCTCATACAAGAGACTTCAGAAACTTGAAATGCTGCATTAACTGAACATTGGCCTAAGGTTTGTGAAGGCACAGAGTCTTCAAACTTCCTATACCAGCCACAGTGGAGCAGTGTGGTGCCTATGACTATAGGTATGTATGTCACTTGGAGGCAGATACAGCACCTCAGTTTCCCCAGCAGCATCTTCTGTCCCTTGGCAAGGAGTACATCAGGCCTTCATGTAGGTTACCTTCAGTTAACTCAGTATGGTAGAGACCAAAGACACTGTACTAAAACAACCTGGACTAAAGGAGGTTCAGTTCTTGGTCCCTGGGTCTACTTTTGTCAGACTCTTTCTTAGGCAGGGCAATCCATCTCCATTGATCTGGACGGCCAGTGTCAGTTGTCAGAAAAACCTGCATGAACCATTGCTAAGTCTTATTAGATTCCTAACCCAGTCTCTCTTCATAAATAAAACCAGTTGATCTGTATTTCTTTCTAGACAGTAAGTATATGATTGAGCTCTCAGCTGCTTAGTCGCTTCCCATGTGCCTGATAACCACAACTAATACAAGAGGCAGGGTTAATTTAGTTCATGGTATAAAGCCTTCTCAGGTCATAGGATTGTGCATACCTCATCACTCAAATGTATATGCTTACAAATGAGTTGGCTGAAAATTCTACACTAACCTTTCTCTTGATTAAAAAATGACCTTATTATTAATAGTAATGTTCTGCAACAAATTTCATTTAGCTTAAAGAAAAGCAAAAAGAATATTGTGTTGTTCCCATACAAAAGAAGCTGATGGTTCAATATCCCTGTATCTTAAAAAATGTTAAAAAAAGTATTTTCAGGCAAATGCATTAGTATATTCACCTGCAAGAATATATTCTATAGCCTGCATGTGCTTGTTGCAGGTGGCTGATGGCATACATCCTGGTGGTCCAACCTGCCCACTGAGATGGGCCATATGGGGCTGTGATGCTTTTTTGGGTGGAGGGTCATCAAGGGCTGCTCAGACAGCTGGTTACTTCTCATGGGCCCTGCCACACAGGTTGATTGCTAGTGCAGCCCTCCTTGCTGTTGCTGAAGAGGGAAGGTGGGAGCAAAGTGAGCAGAGCTGCCTTGTGCTGCCTCCCTGCCACAGCACCTGCACCCTGGCCCCAGAAGCTGAGCAGTACTTATGGGTAGCACACCTGTGGCTGGACTTGGGCTGGGAGTCCTGAGCCCAGTTGCTGAGGTGTCAGCTCCCCTGTGCAGGTGGTGACACAACATTGTGTCTGGAGGAGGTGTTGAGTAGAGGCTGCTGCAGGAGGAGAGCATTGGTGGTGTTTAATTTGCTCTTTTGCTCTAAACAGAAGAGAGTAACTAAAAGCTGCCTCTAAAATTGCAAATTTCCAGGCTTGGATGGGTATGATCTCTTAGCTGTTACATTGCAATGCCTTCTTTTTAGTGAATAAGAACATTGTTGAATTTGTTGTTTAATTGTGTTGCTGTTCTTCAGGACATTCTGGGCTCAGAATGGCAAAACTTATTAGGCATGATAGAAACTGCAGTTACTACCCCACTGTGAGGCTCTTTAAGGAGTGACATGAAAATGAGTTTAGCCAGTGGGTTTCTAGGAGCATCTGCTCCTCAGTGTGTGTTTGCATTGGATTAACATCTTTATCATCTAATATCTGAAATTAAACCAGATAATCAGAAGGTTAGATTTTTCCTTTAAAAAGCTGAGGTCAATTTGATTGCAGGGATAATAGATTAAATGAAGTCAAATGCTAACAAGTTTTACACACGAATAAGCATAGTATGTAAACACTATCAAATTGCTGTCTGGTTGGGCAAAGTCACCCTTTCACAGCTCAGTTCAGAGAACTATAGAGGAAAAATGTGATTTGCAAATGAAACTCCAAACTGATTTCAACTTGCAGAAGCATCTCATTTGGTCAATTAGCTCCTGCATTTTTGGCTTTGTGCTTGTAAACAAAGTTTTAATTAATTAAGATAAATGTTTTTAAGCAGCTTTATTTCTCTCATCATAACCTACTTATTAGCTCGCACTAAACAAAGAAAATCCCCCTGTGCAGCAGATCGTCCTTGTGTGATCAAGGTCTTTCATAGAATGAAGGCAGATATCAGGTGGCTGTGCTTCTTGGGCAACTTAAGTCACAGCTCAAAAAATATTCCTGGCCAGAAATAAGGTTGGTGGGCAACTGCCCTTTAGAAAAGAAGTCTAGTGACGGCACAGTCCCTGGGGATGCTGGCATGCAGCCTGACCAGAGGGTTGGGTTAACAGAAGAGATACAGCTACAGATTAGAAGGAGCAGTAGTTGTGTCAGCCTTGCAACCGAGCCCTTCTCTTCCTGGGGAGCAGCAAGGGTGATGGGAAGTGGAAAAGTAAGCAGCATGCTTTTCTTTCGTTTATTGGAAAGTATAAACCAGTGGGTAGTGTATTTGACAGTTAAAGGTCAGCCTCATCTTGGTTGACATTAAGAAAATGTAAATAGATGTTGTTTTTCTCCCCTTTATGTCAAAACCTGTTGGTTGAACTAAATAAACTTGCTTATTAATAGTCTTTGCTGGGTAGCCTGTTGAAAAAAGGCCAGCAAGTTTGTCATCCTGACATAGAAAATCAAGGGAAGGCTGTAACTCAACAGCTAGTTGTGACTGGTTTTTTTATTTTTTTAAAAAATATATTCAGTTTTTTTTCCTCTGACATTTGCTGAAAACATGCCTCGGTTTCCTTTAAGGTAGCTCATGGCCCATTTTCAGTGAGGACATTGTTTAAGCCAACAAGGATTGTTCTAGCAAGAGGTTATCTTCTAGGCAGACTGTGTTCTTCCTGTGCTGAGGCCATAAGAGAGGTACTGATAATTAGTACTCAAAAGCAGGGCTTTGTCAAAGGTTTTGTTAAGTTACTTCTCCGTACTAGTACTTCCCTCTTCCACCAGTACGAGACAACATCTTGTCTACTGGTGTTTAAACTGATTAATTTCAACAAGTGCTCCCTTCTTTGTAAGCCCTCTTTGTATGATTTAAACCTGATGTACACTATGGTAAATTTTTGAGTCAATTAAATGCACACAGGGGAAAGCAACCGAATTACCATGACTCGATTTACTGCTTGTTAGCTGAGCTTCTTGCAAGGGAGGTGTCTTATTGTGAAACAGCATGGGACAATAAACCCATTTATGTTTGGACTGGGAGGTTTGCACAGATGTAATGCACTTGGTTTCAAACCAGGTTTGAGGTAAACTTCTGCAGTTTCTGTGTACAGACAAGGACTTTGTAACTGTGGTGAGATGCACTGGTGCTGGACTCCCTGAAGAGGAATCTCTGTTGATCTTCACTTTCCATGCAAATCCTGCCTCTTCTTTCAGCTGCTTGTTTCTGCTCTTAACGTGGCTCTGTGGAGAGATGGGAGGCACAGGTGATAATAGACAAGGAAGCTCAGACACTGACCTCCCTCCAATCCCTTCATGTTATGTGTTGTATGAGGTCAGGTACAGATCAGGGGAAGGCTGGTATTAGATGGGTGAGTCAGATGTTACGCACATCCACCAACTGCTAATGACCACATGTCAAGAAACGGAGAGCTGAGGGACTAGCTGCAAGCCGCTGTGGAGTCAGCAAATGGCTACAGCTATTCCTGGTCCTGGCAGCTGGATTCCTGCGATAGCTTGGACTGATACATTTAGCTGTTTCAAAGGAGTATCCTGCAAAGATTAATAGAAAGAGGCTAGAAAGAAAAATCTGAGCAATATCACTTTTAAAGTGAGAAAAGCACTGCAGAAGTGACTGAGAACATATACATTTGTTCACAAGACATACAGCTTCTTACCACAAGAGGGGTTGTTCCTATGTGTAATAGCTTAATTCTCAGAAACACATCTTTTTGGATTGGGTGCGGGGGGGATGTTTTTGTTGAGCAAAATTCCAATAAGCAGACAGTGTTTACACAAGAGCAAGCTGGTTTCATTTGTAAAATTGCTATCCCTCTAGTGATGAGGAGAAAAATCAGATACTCTGTGTATCAATCCTGGGTATTTCTGAAAGGCATCATTGTAATACAGGGGTGAAGTTGGCCCCAGAGCAGAATGCTTCCTTAATATAAAGAATAAAACTTTTTCTATCTTTATTTTTGAGCAGAAAAAAAGAAGATGGTGGTATAAATGGCTTTTAGTGAAATGGACCTTTTGGTGGGAAAAAAAAAACCCCACAACTCATAAATTTGCTTGTGGCCTCCATGTGAATTCAGAAACTTTTCAGCAAACCTAGCAATCAGATTTTCACAAAAATTCTTACAGTTGGAAAGTCAACAACTACAAAAGACTGTTTCCACTCCTCCCACTTAGTGCTTATCATCTTGTGGGAGGACCAGAGCACAGTGGAGACTGGACAGGAAAGGACATCCTTCTGATGACCTGTATACAGCTGATTTTTTGTCCTTATGCTCCTTCATGAGATGATTATACCGTTGCATTTGTATACCATATCATGCCATCCCTTGAAATGAAGTTCTCAACATCTAGTCTGTTTTCTCCATTTTTCCATGCAGAAAATGTTTATGACCAGATTGAAAGGAAAAAATCATGTGTATTTCCACAGGAATAGCATAATTATAGTTTCTTTAGAATAGGTTTCTTCTACGAGCCTGTAACTGCTAAACTGAACAGTCCTCACAGCTTTTTCAAGTTCATCTTCAGCCCATACAAAATACCGAGCTTTTTCTGGGTGCTGTTGCTCAGAACATTCCTGAGATTCTCCAGTGGCTACTACTTCAGTGTCTTAATAAGGCAGCACCATAGCTGGGAAAGACAAGGAGATGGCTTTTCTAAACACTGGCTACACATGGATTCCTTTTATGGTCCAGCTTGCACAGTGGGGTATTCCTCTGAAGGTCAGCAACATGGATAACAGAGTGCTTCCCACTGCAGCTTTTTGAGCACGGGCATCACGTGTCTGGTGCCACATGTTCAGCCTGCTCTGAGAAGAAGGAGAAAGAAATAGTTGGGTGGGGAAATGCAGAAAGAGGGGAAGAAAGCAGAGCGTGAAGTGCTGTGTATTTTGTATTGAAGCTGTTGCTGTCTTCACTGTGGCTGCAGGATCTACTTGTGAATGCCATGTAGAGAATATGTGTGCATGTGCTTGGCTGATATTTCAGAAAAAATGCCCCTAAGAAACTCCTCAGTAGGGTTTCAGGGTTCAGGTCATCCCACAGCAATAGCAAGGTCAAATTTTCATGTCATGCCCATGAATTTGGCTTTTCATTTTCCCAACAAAATGGGGTAAAGTGCTAATGACCTTTTCAAACCAGTGAGTTATGATGGCTGGAGGGGCTGTCTGTGACAGAATGCCACAAGATGAATTTGTTTAAGGAAAGGTTTCATTCCTCCCTCCCCACTGTCCCCCATTTTCTCTCTTGGACAAGCCAGTGAGTCTTTTCTCTCATTAGCATGTCATTATCTTCTTATACTGGAGGGTTGCATAAGTTCCTTCAGGGCTGTTGTCTTATTTCTCACCAGAATTTTTCATGGAATGGATGAGTCATTTCAGTATTCTAAAGAGAAAGAATATATTGGTGATTAATTTGAGAAAACCCCCTACTAAGTAATGAAAATCTCATCATGTTTTGTCAGGCCTGAATATATGTACAGGATATATAAACTGAATGAAGAAAATATATCTTCAAGGCAAACCAAAAATGTTTAGGCATATTCAATGGGTCTGTAATCTGATTTTTCATTTACTGATTATTGTCAGATGGACTAATACGGTACCTAATAAACCATGAAGACAATGAAAGACTTTAACTCTGTCACCAGCTCTGACACTGAGAAAAGAGAAGTGCTTGAAGGTGTTGTTTTGGTGACTCATATCTTTAAAGTCTAACTTTCTTCATCTGTTTCCCTGTTGCTTCACTGGCTCCATCCTCATTTCACCTGTTGTGCTCACATCATACTTACAATGAGATCCTGATGTACCTACTTTGATATCATTATAGGTCTTGCATGCTTGTGGTATGCTGGCTTTGGAGGGAATGTGACTTCTCAGTCTGTTGGTTGCATGGTTTTGCTGCATATATCTTGCTTTGAGGAGATAAAGCCATAATACACGAAAGAGGAGCAAAGATAAAAAAAACATGTAGTTTGGTTGATGAAAGCTTTTAAACTCTTGTCAATGCTTCCTGATAGCAGAAGAATTCTGAAATAGAAACTATTATTAATGAATATGTTTTAAAGCAGGATAGATCTAGGAGGAAAGGGTTGGCCCCTAGTTAAACTCAGAGGACCCATTTAACAGGCTGTGTCATACCTTCATAGCTGTTCCATATTATGCTGCATTCAGTGTTTTAAGGCTTGCTTTCACTCATTTCAGTCTGAATCCTGTTTTCAGTGGTTGTGCACATTTAGCAGTTACTCTGGATTTAAGGGATTGGTATAACTGAGAGCAGAGATCATCTGTCCTGTCCTCATTATACTTCTGGAAGAAAATATTGGTAAGATGTCTTGATGACTAGGAATGACTTTTCCGTCATCAACCCATCTTCCTTTAGTTATTGGTTGTTCTTCCCTCAACTTGGGCTGTACCCTGTCATCAGTTTTTAAGCCAACTTCTTTATGGAAGTCAATAGGGAGTCCTGCGCAAAGGGAAATGACATAATGTTGCCCTTTAGTTCTACCTACAGAGAAGCAGACTTGGGAAACATGCACATTTTCCTAATTACCAAGCGCTGAATTTACAGCATGTGTTCATTTTCTATCGACATCCGGCAGCTACCCAACATATTGTAAATTAGGCCATTTGTATTTAAGACAATTGTTTTTAATAAAAATATTCTGAATGTTGTCTTTATTTGGATTACATATGGTAAGTGTTGAGGTCTTCACTGCTTTGAGGTAAAGAATGTGCCATTTTTATGGGCAACATTGGGTGTTCTTAGCTAAAATGTCTCCCTGTCTCACTGGAGTGCATGATTTTGTAGGCTGCCCACCTTTTACTCAAGCAGTAACTGCATTTTGCTAGAGATGCATGTCTGTAGTTTGTATAACACTTTTGATATGAAAGACGCTCTGTAGATGTATGCTATTATAATGTGAACTGTCAGCTTTTACAGGGGATGGGTTGCAGGTTCATGGCCCACTTACTATAGTGCTTTCAATGTGTTCTTCTGCAGGGCGGGATAAACAGTTGCAGAAGGGGTTTAAAATGAAGACTTTTAAAATAGGATAATCTCTTTGCTAGTTAGAATTCAGACTCTTTAAACCTTAAGTACTTAATTAGATGAAGTAAGGATGTAAGAATAAGGGCATAAACATGAAGAAATTTGGCCAGAAGAGACTGCTGGAAAGGTAGCTGAAAGTGATTCCTTCTGTTTTCAATAGTAGTGCCATTTTAACTATTTTTACTCTTCCCTTTAGCACTGTAGTGCCTCTCCTAATATAAGCTGCTTTGTGCATCCCCATAACCAGAGCATCTGAGATCTTGTCAGTTATTTACTAATCCCTACATCATCCTTGTACTTGTGGTAGTGTTGTTTCTTTAGATTTGCTAATAGGGAGTGAAGAGGTACTCCGTGGAACAGACAAAAACTTATCAGAGGGGGTGTATGAATCCTTTTTGCTTGCCTATTTGTTTATTAGATCTTCTTCAAGATGCAGCTGAAAAATTTAGAGAATGATATAGAAATCACCCAGGCCCGCAGTTTTTAGCACCATCATTTTGGTACGGGCCATTTTTAGAAGGAAACGCCATGAAAAGCAGCTTTGGCGGTAGGCTTCAAGAATCATTCTCCATAAGTTTTAAGGTTTTCACATTGGAGGTTGGCCCACCTCTGTTGATTACATTTAATAAGAACTCCATTTATATTTTATTGCATGGAAAATTGGATGCAGAGACTTTGTTTATCTCTGCCACTCACTGTTGATTCTTGGATGTTGATATGGAGATATTGCAGTGCATGTGCTGATGATTTTGTCTGGCAAGGGAGGATGATTAGGTTGACAGCCTCATAATACTGGACTTGTTAGCTGTTTGGTGACTGGCACTGAGATGGCATGAGCTGATTTGCATAGCCTATCAGGTTTTTGTGAAGCAGCTCTGTTCCTAATAAACACTTCCAGAAACTGGAGAGGAGTAACAGCCCTCCTTGTAACCCTTTTCCACTGGGTTTTGTTGGATTTAACGTGGTATAGATTTTGTTTAAGGGTAGACTGAAGAGTCTTTCAAATGTCTGTGCAAGCTTTAGAGTCACATGTTGAATGGTCAGTGGATAGGGTACTTTAATGCGTTGCTGAGCATCTGTGTGAGAGGAGGACGTGGAAGACATCTGGAGACTTGTTCTGGCCAAAACTAACAAATATGATGCTTATTTTTTGGGAAAGCAATCAGAAAATTGGGCAGGACCAATACCAGACCCTTTGAAGGTACTTTTCTGCCATTTGTGAACTGGATTCACCGTCTGGGAGAGCAGCTATGGCCATATCAGATTATTATTTTTTTCCCTGGTTTTGTCCTAATTTTTTTTTTTTTTAAACCAGAACCACGTCCCTGTTTCTTGTAAATGTGCCTTTGTCATCATGGGTCTAGGCTGTCATAACACATTTTACCTCAAGCTCCATCTTTAATCATTTAGTGGCAGACCTGGGAGTAGAAGCCATGTCTCGGCCACAGGACCGCATCATTTCTAAGGCAGAGAACAGCTGTGAGCTTTTCTACAGAGCAGCCTGCTCTGCAGTTTGCTTTCAAGCTGTATTTCGGGCATCTCATAAACTAGGACAAACGCAACTTCACCTTTTAATAAAGAGCAGTAGGAGTCTCAAAAGACACAGAACTGATTGCAACCTTGTTTACGCAGAGGAAGGGAATGTGGCAGTTGAGCTTGTACATTTAGTGAACATTGTGAACAGATAATAAATTAAGACATTTAAGGAAAAAAAAAAAAGTTGCTTATGTAACTCAACTCCATTTGCTAGACTTCCTTCTCCCTAGCCCCACTCCCCATTATTTATCAATTAAATATGCTAGGAGTAGTGAGCTGCTGACCACAGAATTGGGAAGGGGGTGGGATAATAGTTATTATCCTGTTCCAAAAGCCATAATACTGGATACCAGGAAGAATGAGAGTCAGATGTAGATGATGCTGTTGAGTTGCCATTGGTAGAACAGAATGTACTGTAGTCTCCAGCTATGGTCCTTGCTGTGTCTAAAACCATATACTATGACTGAAATGTGGATATCAGACTGTAGCACTTGTGTGGTTTATAGGCTCCTCATTACATTGCTAAACTGTGTGCAATAGATTAAACTATTATTGAAATTCCATGTCTGAAAATGGCTTATTTTGCTGTGCTAACTTTCCTCTGCTTCCACAGAGCATTGCATGCAAGTGAAGAGAGTCTTATTCAGGCCGTCAGAAGTTCCTGTTTGTTATTCCTTCTGTGAGCAAAATTCTTACTCATTTCATCCTTACAAAAAAATGGATGAAATTCTTGTATGCCTCTTTTCCATGAAAACCTGTATTGGCAGGAGCTTTTTTGATGGGGAGTTAGAAGAGAGTGCTGAAAACTGGGAAAGTTTATCCCAAACCCTTTTTTTACAAATGCAGTTGGGGAGGAGGGGGAGGAGGGAAAGTTCTACATTTCCTGCAAGGCGACAATGAACAGCTCTGGTTTTCTCCAGATGGAGAACACTCTCTGAAGTGGTAAATTGTTCCATTAAGAAATAAGGGTAGAGACCTTGCATCCTAGTACTGAGCTATGAAACCCTGAGAGGGCTGGGGAGCAGGGCAAAATGCTCTCTGTGGTGGAGGGCACAAGGGTCAATGTTATTCCTGTGAAGCATGTGCTGCTGCAACGTGTATTGCTTTGCTGCTTGGCTTCTCTGTATCAGCTAAATCAGGCTCAGCAACACCTCTTTTGCTGCTAGGTGTACTTAACTTCAAACCAGTGGTATTTCAGTACTATCTGGAGTCACAAATTAGAAACCAGCACCAAAGATTTAAACTGAATGTGAGCTTGAAACTGGTTTAAGCTGTTATTCTTTTCTTGAGCTGCAACTCAGTCCAAATATTACTTTAAAAAGTATCTTTTTAATTCAAATCTTAACTTGAATTGAAGGAGCCAAACTGAAGCCAAAGCAAAGCTGAGCTTGAAAAATATACGTTAGTTGAACTTTATGGGCAGAACTGTTCTGCAAAGTCCATTACACATAAGCAGTAATGAGAAAGGATTCTGCTCTGAAATTTTTGCAGTCTTAACACAGGGTGTGCATGGCTGATTGACAGAGAAGTGGAAGATCATACAGTCCAGCAATTACAGATAACACCAACTGTGGTCACAACTCAGCTAATTAACTGTGGAGTCATTAGCAAATGTGACCCAGGCACAGTGATTGAGCTGAAAGACAAGCTTTATAGGGAGATCTGAAAAGAGACAAAGCAGGATCTGTCTCACCTACTTTTGCTTCCCAAGATGCAACTGCTTACCTAAGACCAGGAGATAAACTGAAAGGATATAGTTCCTGGGGGCAAGTTAAAGTGGGACACATACACTTTATCATGTACAGGGTGTACAGGTACAGGCCCCTTCCCCCATTCATATCACAGGTGTACCCTGTCCTAAAAAACCATACCAGCACTACCTGCAATCTGATATCATGAGGTATCTCAGCAGAGACTTCCATGGATTTCAAAACTATATTCAGAAATTGCTTTTTTTTTTTTTTTTTACTAGTTCAAAGCTGAAGGCAACCAAAACAGTGAGAATGTATGTTGGCAAGTACTCCTCTCTCTTTCAAGCTCTACATGTCATCCCTATCCTTCCCTTCCTCTCTGTTCCCATTCTGTTTTGAATGTCAAAACCACTCAGGACTCCCAGGACTGAAGTCAAAGCCCTCCATGTAAGCCAGCGCCTGCTTACTTTTACACGGTGATCTTCACCTTTCTGAAGATGTGTTCTGTTTTCTTCTAAATTAAACATGTTCCACATATTTTCAGCCCCACCCCCAAAGACCCAACACTAGTGAAAAGATTTAAAAGTGTAAGAACAGACCAGGAAAAAAATAAATTTGTAAAGCATGTCCTGTGAAGTAAGTTGCTGGCAAACCGTGCCACATGGCTCTGCCTCGCATGGTTTCCCAGTTGTGGAGGATTGTACCTGCAGTACCTGGCTTGTGCGGGGGGCCCCGGCATGGTCCTTCCCTGGGTTATCCCAGGCAATCTTGTCTCTGTGTTCTTGCTCTGTGAGAGCCCCTGAGCACCCATGGAGGTGCTGAGCAACTTGCACACTATTTCAGCTCAGCACCTTGCCTTGTAGCTGCTCAGGTGTTGGCCTTTATGACAGTGGGTATTTGGCTTGTGGTAAAGGTACCAAGGGTTCTTCCCTCCCTTTGGTACTTAATGCTCAATTGTCAGCATCCAGGAAAGCCATGTTTACACTGCATTGCAACAGGTACCAATATGACTAGTTGATGCAAGAGTGGTTTATTTTCCATTTTAATAGTTCTTTAAACAGGTCCTGCATTCGTATACAGTTCCTTTGTTGGAATAAAAATCTTTGTCATAGGCTACCAGACAGCTATAAATAGCCATTGTGAGTATTTATGCTGAGTGTAATCTCAGGAGAAGGTATTTTTAACTTTGCACATTGTTTAGAATAGGAAATTCTTTTAATGCCCACATTTTCCATTCCCGGTGCCATTAGCTTTTCCCCACCCCCTCTTCTGATGTGTGCCTTGCTTGCTCTTTCTCCCTCTCATTTCCTTTAAGGTTCAAGGTTACAGCCAATCTGCTCCAGAGGCAGACTTGAGTTTATTATTTTTTTTAAGGAAAATGCTAACTCTGGCCTTTTGTGACTGTGTGGGAATTCATTTCATTTCATGGGGCTATCAGAATGTAAACGAGATATCTCACTAGGCTGTCACCGCAAATTGGGTAATGAATGAGCACTTTATTTCTCTTGCACATGGAACTAATGCGCTTGTTAGAATAACAGTGGCCAATCTATTTTATACTCCCACAGAAAGTATTTCACTTTTTTTGGCAAGTTTGTGAGAGCTGCTACTTGTACCAATACTCAAGTTAATGCTGGACAAAAAAAAAAAAAAAGAAAAAAAAAGTATTATGCTACACCATACTTGTAACTTAAAAATATGGTCCCAGCAAAGCCTGTTCTCATGCAAGTCCAATAAATAATTGGCATCTACAGAATCATCAAATATTGTGTTGAGAGAAAGTGCTGTGCAGACTGTAGGCTGCATTCAAAGCCAGGTATAAGCTGACACAGTTTAAAGTGCAGCCTTTGAGAGAAGTTCACAGTTGACCCGTGAACAGTTGTGCAATCCAGTCAGGCCTTTTATTTTTTCTATTTTTTAAAGATTGTTTTCAATCTTAAAAGAGACCAAGACATGCAAAGCCTCACAGTTAGTGGGAATTAGGTAGCTTCTAGACTGGGGAAGCCTAGATCATCAGTATGAAGTTTTAGCTAATTATTTGACTGCTACATTTAGGTGAGATATGTCCTGTCCGGAGAGTCAGATTTGAAAAAGTATTTCAATATCTTGTGAGATTGTCTCTGATTGCTAATGGGGCTCTGCAGAAGCCAATCTGTGTGCGCTCTTGAAAATGTCATCCAAGCTCCCTGCCACTGCCAGCAGCCCCAGAGCATTTCTTTAGCCCCTATGAGAGGGGGTGGTGTTTTTGGAGGTGAGAGGTGGATGTTTCAAGCCTTGCTTTCTCTGCAGAGTTGGTAAGGATAGGATTTGTGGCCTGTAACCCACCCACTCTGTTTGTAAAACAATGATGTTGACTTCATGGGAATTGTGTTTATGTTTTTGGCAGCTCGTGTTACTGTTAATTTGGCTATTATATTCATGTTTGCCACACAAATATGTAGGTAGATGTGTACACATACCCTGCAGTTTTGAAACACTGCTCTGTTTGAGGCAAGGGCTAGTGGCCACACAGTCCACTCACTGTGATAATGATGAGAGAAGAAATTGGCAGGACAGAACTCAGGCACCTTTTTGGTGCAGACTGCACCTTGATTTGACCTGCTGAATCTGCAACATAATGTTCACAAAGATTAGGGCTTGATTTCTCATCTGTAATGTTGTTTGCCTGAAGACCACAGGTTATTAAATATTACTATTAAATAGAAAATTTGACCTTCAAGACTGTGTAAATGTTAGGGAAACATGCTTGCTGCTTGGTGACTGGAGAGAGGCTGAGTGCTTAGATACTCCTCACTGGAGAAACTGGTATACATCAAGTAGACAGGCAAAGGGCAGGGTCTTCTGCCCAAAGGCAGTTTGTGACCTACCCCAGACAGATTTTTGTAGTCTTGGAAGGTCTTTGCTGAAAACAATCAACGGTCCGCCTGGGGAAGAGCCCTGGAAGGTACAGTAACAATATGCAGAAAGCTCAGCTGCCCTGGGGGAGCTGCTGCCCTCTGCGGGCAAAACCCAGGGGGAACAGCAGCAGCCCGATGGATGCAGGGCTGTTTCATGCCTTACCCAAAGTCAGTACTGGCCATGCTATTCCAGCAGAGACGCCAGAAACCATTGGAGGTCAGCAAGAAGAAAGGTGATGGATCACAGCCACGTTGATGACTCGACTCCCAAGCCAAAGATGGCAGGGTGCGTCATGAATGGAAGTTTTCTGCGTGTGCCATAACCTTGACTGAGAAGCGGCTTTGCTGAGTTAGCTTGTAGGTGTGCCAGGTGTAATGTGTCCACTAAAACCTGGCTGCGGACCACCAAGTTTCTCACATTCTCAATTTATGGGATTTAGTCAAATGATTTCTTTCGCAGTTACCTTGCCTTTCTTATCTGATGAAACCATGGCTTTATTCAATCTTAGTATTTTTCTCCTTTCTCTGTTGTCTAGAATGTGAGTAGATCGAATTTCTCCCTTCTGTCATGAACATTAGGAGCTAATTTTTTTTTTTACGTGAAATTTTTTGCAACAATAAAATCTCTCCCAGACTGCAGTTACATAATATTCAAGGTCACAGTAATCATAACAGAATCCATGTCACTTAGCAGGACTGCACTCATGGAAATGAAGATGCCCCAGCAGAATTTTTTGCGGGATTTTGCTACTGCACACAGAATTTATGAGACTTGATCCATGAAAGATTATGCCATTTTTAGGCCCATTGCATTGAACTGGTTTGTATCTTAAATTTTTTGTTGTGAGGTAGAAGTAAAAGGCATTTGGGCTGTTCTCTCAGAACATAAGAGACAGTATTGTAATTGCAGAATTTCTTTGATGTTGCTGTTCTACACATATTCTTAAGGGGCTTTGAATCCAAAGTGGAGTGAAATTAAAAATTAGCATATCTGTAGGGGTACAGGGTCTTCTCAGAGATGTCTTGTGCTTTCATTCCTTGTGTTCCCCCTGTTTCCTCCCCACTATCTTCTCAGCATCACAGTCCTCCATCCTTAGTTCACAATAATCCTCCCAGGAATTAGTGTTATCAGAGAAAAAGCTGTAATGTGCCTGTGGGTGGAGGAATGGCAATCTAGGGGAAAGATGACCAGCTGTAAAACTCATGGTGTTTTCTTAATTCATATTTTTCTCTATCTGATATTCTTTGTCCTCTATCCAGGATGGCTGGGAATGTATTTTGTCTTTAAAAATTGTGAGACCATACGTGACTATTTTCAGAGAATGCCAGGACAACAAATTTGGTGCAGTTTTACTGAAAAAAGAACCTGTTGCTAAAAGGACCTCCTATTCAAGCGAGACATGGTCCTCTGGACATGAAAATACAACTAAGTCCTCAGTATTGAAAAGTGCATTGTAAACAAAGAGCCATGTCCATTCACTTGCTGCTTTTGGGCTCCCCTCCATGAGGTAAACGCAGGACATGATTGCCTGGAGACACTGTCATCAGTGAAGCTGCACAAAGATTGAATTTGGCTTGATCTTTGTCAGGGACAGTCTTGCGTAGCTCCATGCTCAGAAAATATAGCCACTGCTCAATCAAACCTTTTGTTTAG
This sequence comes from Strix uralensis, assembly GCF_047716275.1. Taxonomy (NCBI): domain Eukaryota; kingdom Metazoa; phylum Chordata; class Aves; order Strigiformes; family Strigidae; genus Strix; species Strix uralensis. The sequence continues at coordinate 70,114,924 of NC_133976.1, read as the reverse complement.
TCTTCAAGAGCAATTAGGGCTGGTAATGGTTTATATAACACTTATGGGTAAGAATTTGTGCTACAGGTATTCTTCTGTTCCCTGTCTATATGGGGAAGGGGAAGTCCTTTACTTGGTTAGTGTTATCTCTTTAGGATGAGCTGTAATAGCTTGTGTGGTTATCCCTACAATCCTTTGTGTTCCTGTTGCCAACATGGCAGTGGTCCCTTCAGCACAGTCTAGAAGTCTGTTAGAAGTCTTCCGCTGCTGTTGCTAATCCAGATTGAGCCTTTTACTCTTGTAAAAATATCAGCACTTTAATAGCAGAAGTAGATGTGTGCATCTTTGGATTTCAGTGTGTCATGAAATGTCAGTATCATTACCACATTTTCCCTAGGTAAGGATGCCTTCAGAATTCATGTGGTGGCTTCTAATCCATCTATGTGGGCTACAACACTTGGACATGTACACACTGATTGCTGTCAACAGGATTTAAGGAAGTTTTGAAGAGCTTTGCTGTGTTTGGGCCAGAATGGTTTTTTGCATTTCTGCAGGAAATCTGTACAAGATTAGAGTGAAGTTTTACTCTGTTCAGCCTGTTTTGATCAAAACAGGCACTAATTAATTCCACTGATGAAAATATGGAGGGTATATGATTTCTGGCACTGCACAGGTGTGGTAGAAGAGGCGTAAAGCGTGGGGAGTCTTCCTTCCCGTAATACAGCAAGTTGACAGCATACTATGCAGTGGATAGAAATTGCTATATAATAGAAAAAATGCCAGAACAAAAGAAATTTTGCTGACTTGTCTGTGTTGAAGGGGATGCCTGGCTATGCTGTTCTAGTGCATTGGTGAGACATTACAAATTTCTTAAATTTCTGTGTTGAATTCAGAAAATACAATCTTGGTGACTACATTTGTTTATAATATTCTGTGTGATTTGATGGTAATTTAAAAATCCTTTTAAAAACTTGTTTGATATCAGAAAAAATTCTTGGTTTTATTCTCCCTTCAAATCTTATGGGTAGCTTAACTTCAAAATTAAATGCAGGATCTTGTAAAAAACGGACAAAGGTAAAGGCACGGTAGAGTGTCACAGTAACAGACTCAAGACTGTGCCAACAGTGGTTAATTTCGAAGGAAACATTAATTTCCTTTTCCTGTTTTTCAAGAATTTTTATGTGTAGGAGAAATGCCTCTGCTGCATAAACATTTTTTAAAATAATGGCTTTAAAGGGCACAAACAACAGCCTGACTCTAAATGTTTTGCTAGTACTTAAAGAATCTTTAACTCTTGCTTTCTATTTTTTTTCATGCTATAGAATGGCTGGAGCCAAGATCAGTATAGGGCAGATGTGGACAGAAACCAGTGATGAAATAATAATACCTGCCTGTCCATCATAACCTGTTCTGTTTGTCTGGCTAGTACTTTAGCCAAAAAAAGCCAAAGCAGCAAGAGGAAGGATGATTTCCTCTTTCTGCCTCAGATACAAGAAAGTGAATGAACACAACCAGCTATTTGAGATCCCAGGTTTGGGTACACTCCTCAGAATGTTTACTCTGGGTACACTTGTCATCCAGCTTCAGTGGAACTAGAGATACCAAGTGGTATTTGTTTCTGAGAATACCATTTAGAGGTAGAAATCACGTGGACCACATCTGGTTGCCTGGATAAATAGTTAGAAGAGCACAGTTGGTCTAAACTGGGGCTAAAATAGAACCACAGAGAAGAGCTGGAGCACCTGATTACTGCAAGATGATTTGACACCACTGGGTGTGGAATATATACCAAACTGGAGTACTTTTCTTCACTGTTGCTCTTCACCATCAATAACACCTTCTTAAAACAGAGAGAAATTGCTGCATATGCTGGAATATAGGGAGGTTACAGAATTAATAAAATCCTTTGTGTACTCTTTCAGGCTAGCTGTTGGGAAAGCAATAAAACCTATCACCCAAAACAGAAGAACTTGATCCACCTGGGACTGCTCTCAGCTATACCATTGCTGCCAGCATTTGAGCTGATGTGCATATTTGTGGGTGATGAGGCCATCCCTCTGCTTTCTTTTGCTGCGGCTGGCAGCATAGCTCTTCCTGCCACGAATGCAAAGAGCCAGAGAAGCTCAGTTGCTATTCTTAGGTCTTAGTGTGAGTCTGCATGGCGAGTAGTGGACTCTAAACATAAACTTTGGGACTGACTGGGGCAAAATGTGTGTAGGTGTCCTAACCTTTCAGTGTCATAAATGTATTCAGCTGGTAAATAGTCCAAACAGGCAGTTCCCTTAGAGTTCTCTGCTTGGCTGTGACCATATGCAGCCAAGAACTTGGTGTTTAGATGCATTCAAAAGATGGGAACAAATCAGGTTTTTTCCATGGAGAGTTCCTAGTTTCCTTACCAGAAGTTTAATTACATTGTTAAAGAATTCAATAGGCTTTCCACATTTGGTTTCAAGATCTGTTTGCCAGCATTTAGAGTGCATTATTTTCTGATCCCACTGTTGTCTTAAAGTCTATAGGAAAAATAGCTGTTGCTTTGAGGTAACTTTTGTGAAAGAACTGCCCTAAATGACACTGCCATAGAAAGACAATGGATAGAGGAACTGTGTCTGTGTCTTTCCCTTATTATCAACTCTTCTAATCCATCATGTTGCATACATCTGGGTTCATCAGGTAGCAAAGGACTGTAATGCATAGGGTGAAGAGTGCAGAATTAAGGATGCTCTAGCAATCCAATTTTGGCATGCTGAAGGTGTATTTTTACCGTAACAGGTTTTTCTTCTTTGCTCTGTGCTTCATTTTTGTAGACAGGCACGTACAGTGACATATGCCAGACTGACATAAAATAATATGGATTGTATGTGCAGGGGCTACTATTATAAGCATGGATAGTGTACATGTACATGAAAAGAGCTTCATATATCTCTAGCCAGCCACACTGTACAATTATTTCTGATCTGTCTGATAGTTGCACATGCAAATTGCAGCTGAGCTTTGTTGTTTCAAGCTACCCTTCTTTATTCAGTATTAGCAGGCTCAAAATTACTAGTGTGTGCTTGTTTTGGTTGTTTTGTTGGGCAGGGACTTAGTACTTTTTATAGCTTTCAGAATTTTTGCCTGTAGAAATTTTTGGACAGAAAACCTTTTAATAAGGTTCTAACTCCTACTTTTGAAAAGTGTTTCACTTCGAAGTGAGGTGTAAGTGCTTTTGGAGAATTTCATGTAAGTAATTATCCTATTATATATTAAAGATTATAGGGGAGAAAGCTAGAAGTAACTTGTTGGAAGTGTTGTAGGTAGCACGTGCTGTAGGTTGAAGTAAACCACAATGTACTCTCTAGGCCCTTCAGCTGCTGTTTACTTTTAAAAATACTGTTTGTTCTTCCTTTCATTGCGATATTTTGGCACGTCACACAAATGGGGACCTCAATAATTGCTACTTAGGTTTTAGGTTTAGGTTATAAACTGTGGCTTATAAGGTGATGGTGCCCTCTCTTCACTGGGGCAGGGAACTCTTGAGAGTAAGGGAAGAGACCACTGCCTGTTTGATGCTGAGCATATGAATGGGATGCTGCCTAGTCTTTACATAGACCATGCAAGATTGGGCAAGGCTCTGAACACCTACTCCTTTAACCGTGCTTTTAAGGAAGGATCCTGAAGTATCTGGCCCTCAGCTAGAAAGTCAGAACACAGGAAATGCCTTTGTGCGTAGCATTTGCCAACTGTAGTTTCTGTAATGTTGGTGGGTGGGTTCTGAACATGGCCATCTTGATAAGAAAATGCCTGAAGCTAGACCCTGTACATTGTTCATCAAAGGATCATTTTCTTTATCTTTTGTTTCAATTAAATCTAGAGTTTTAAAATAAAAATGCAAAATGCATCCTCTCAGAACCACATTTAACCTCTTAAACCTTGTCATGTGCATCAGGACTAGCCAGGTCAGTTAAGGATCAGGCTTATCTTCCCAGCTGAATTAATTTCCCTTGACTTTCTCCAAAGAATTTTGTATCTCTTGAAATTTTTCATGTCATGTCTTATCATAGATGAGAGTTTTTTCTGGAAGGATTTTAGAGGGAAAAAACCCAAAAAAGGTTATAATGTTTCAAAAAGTGTCCCTATTTTGATTTTGTAAATTATAAAAATGTAAATATAAAAATATTCTCCTGTCTAGGGATTATTATTTTTCATATTTTTCCTCCTAAGGAAGAGTGGAGAAAGAAAACATCCCATAATTTGATTGGGTTATTTGAGAGGTATATTGTCTAGGTTTTGTTTTTTGAGAAGTACACTTTTAAAAAATGTATTTGGGATTCAAATAGAAGGGTGTGGACAAAGCTGGGTTTTGGAAAGAGATTGCATTTGAGGAATGCATGTTTAAATAATACTGATAGGAATAAAATACCAGTGAAGGATCACACTATGCTTGTTTCTTTTCTGTATAGTTTCTTACACTCTCAAAAATGTCTGCTATCTACTGTTCTTTGGATTCAGAACTGGTCTAGGCCAGCTGTTTTTGTATAAGATCCCAAGTCTTGCAGATGTTCATTTAAATCCCATCAAGTGATGCAGAAAGAGTCTTTGTCCATGATGGTGTTTGGAAAGGTGGGACCTGCTGTTGGTCACTTCCACATTGCCAAGGGGTGTCATCTCCACTGGGGCTTGCTTGAGGCTCCACAGGTGGAGCCACAGTGCAGGGTGAAGCCCGTGTAACCAGAAGCGTTTCTCCCATCTGCCTTAGTTGCATAAATGCCCAGACTCCCACCGTGTGGGGTCAGGGTACTGTTTTCCTGCCGCATGGGCTGCACACACTGCTGTATGTGAGGACGGGTGGCTGGGACATGTAGATGAGGAGGAAGGGAGCAGGATGTCCTGCGGGCAGCATCCCCTTGGAATCGCCACCTCAGTAAGACCTTTGCCCTCGGACAGGCTGCCCAACCTGGCCGTGAGGAAGGAGCCTGCTTGCCTGTTACGAATCCTGTGCTGTCACAATGCTAGACATGAACCAATGAAACACCCACCCAAGATCTGTTTGGCTTTGATTGCGCAGTGTGCTTTGCACTGGTATCATTGTCCTTGGCAGTTTTAATGAGCAGACCAGAAGTCTGAATCTTGGCTCCTTTTCCCCTTTCTAAACACATTGGGAAAGTCCAAAGATCCTTGATTGATTTCGGAGCTCTTTGGTGGCTTTAACAGCCTTTGCTGAGATAGCATCTGGCTTATCAGAGCCTGAAATGGTCTTTTCAAGACCTCCAACATTACAAAAGAGCTAAGTTTTATCACTGAACATCTCATCAATAGTTAGTTAGCTTACTGGTTGGCAGACTGCAACACATTCAGTTTAATGCTTCCATTCTGCTTTTAGGCTCTACCTTGGCATTTGCAGCTGATGGGATTTTTCTGCTTTCTACAGGGCCAAATCCTGAAGTCCTTGCTCAGTTTTAAGCTCAGAATTTCACAGCAGTTTCAGTGTAAATGAATGAATGCTGACGAAAAAGCTGCAAATCTTTTTTGAAAGAAAAAAAAAAAAAGATTGTTCTCAAGTATTAGAAGCGTTTGAAACTCTGCCAGGTTTCTGAAAATGCTTCTGATTTCTCTCTTGCATACTTTTCTGAAATGTTTATTGGAAACATGATTTTAATAGTTTTGAAGAGTTTTAATGAATTAAAATTTCTAGTGGCTGTTTTAGTGAGGTGTTGCTAATTATTACTAGGAAAACCTCGAAATGTTGGTCAGAAGCTAAGTGCCAAGTTGGTGCTCTATGAACAGGTTTGTCTCCAGTTACATGCACTTTGGAGTGATAGAAAATGCCCATTCTCCAAATATAAATTGTTTAGATTGGAAGGGCAAGTTCCTGTTATAATGGCTTATTTAGGAGGAAGGTTGTAATACTGCATATGCATTAATCTCTCCAGAACCTCTAAATCCTGTAAGAGCCTGTGGAGGAGGAGTTCCTGGAATCCTTCCCATCCCATGAAGTTTATTCATAAAACGTGATGCTCTGAAGCTTTCTCTCAGGGCACAAAACGTGGTTATGAAACTATAGCCACAACTCCAGAGCTCAGGCTGCAGCTTTTGGCAGATCCGGAGGGGAGGTTTTCCAATTGAAAATGAAAATGATTTTTCTTTGTAGCTGGTGGTCGATATTTCTCTATGCAAGTTGGACTGCTACTGACTCTTTTGGTAGCTACATTATTTAAATATCCTTGAAGACAAGTCTGTCAGCTGTTGTTGGGAAAAGGTTACAGGTCTGTTAAGCCACTTATTGACAGTTTTTCCATATGACTATGAGGACTTGAATGGAAAAGGGAGACTATTTGTTAGTGGTAGATTGCAGAGGATGCAAGACCATCCCAGCCGGTGAGAGCTGATAAGGGCTTCTTTTATGTTCAGTAGTGGCGAAGGGCATTTGCCTGTTCTTTGCCTAGTGAAAGAACAGCTGAGGTTCAGGCACTTTCTTCACCATCTTGTAGCATGCCAAAAAAACTTTACTGGCTAGTGCAAGTTTGGGGAAGGTGAATCTTCATACCCAAATCAAGTCCCAAAGAACATTGTGTGGTGAGATGAGAGATCCAGGAGAATTGTACAGGGATGCTGATCCTTGTGAGAGTGGTCCAGTAATTGGGCTTTAAAGATTGTGGGAAGGAAACAATTCTGTATTTATCAGTTTCCCTTAAACACAGGTGAACACGTACATTTGCTTTTCCTACTATCAGATCTATGAGGCTTTTTTCACTCTGTTACCCAGCTGCCTGACAAACTGCTTGGATGCTTACCTAGGCACATGGTCAACATCCTCATGCAAACTCCTGTGTTATGCCCACAGAAAAGAAGAGGTGGGGAATGCATGCCACCCTATTCCTGCTCAGGTGTCTTTGAGGTTACCCTCATCGTATGACATCTCTCCAATCAGTGTTAAGAAAGCTTTAGGGTGTTATGATGATGGGTAGGTTTTGAAGGAGGGATGTGACCCTGCTGTGACAGGAAAGCATGCCCAAGTTGCTGGCTTGCAGCTTGGGGACTTTGCCTGTCTACCCACATTGGTGCCACTTCGTCCCTCAGTCACTGGCTGCTGGGCTGATGGGGATGATTTCTTAAGTTTGTGAACAGTGGTGAAGAAGCTTTCCTAAGTCCATGAACAATGCTGAAGACTGTCTTCAAATGGAGATCACTGCACAGATGTTTGTTTATAAATGCATTTCTTCATGGATACCTTAATGTCTAAGTTGTTTAAAAATGACAATCAAAACAGACCTAGAAAAATAACAAAACAACTCATGTACAGTGTAAGGGGTTGCAGCTGCCCCTCTTCTTCCCTCCCATGGGTCTACCTCCTGAGTGGCTTATGGGTTTGTGCTGAGAGGGGGGATCCAAGGCTATGCATAGGTGCTGGGGGCTTGAGCGTGCTCAGCAGAAGATCAGAGCTGAGAGGCTTTCCTCACATACTGTTACCTCTCTGGTTAATGGTTCAGACTCTAAAGCATTTAGGCCTGAGGTCCAAGTCTTCCCCTTCATGGTGCCTGCTGCTGGCCATGCTGGCCTGTGCTCAGGAGGTGCTGAGCTGGGGCAGTCATTTGTAATGGTCCTTGCACTTGTCTCCATCCAGGGCATCTGGGTAGCATGGATGAGGTCTGGAGCCTCAAGCACATTGGACTGTCCTTCTGCAGACAGGTCAGTCCCTTAACATGGGTTTAAGGGTGTATGGTGTAGATGGGAAGAAATCATGGTCTTGACAGTCTGCTCAGACCTGGCCTGTCCTGATAGTGTAAGGTGTTACCCAAGAGCCATTTTCCAGGAGAAACTAGGAAGTGGATACGCAGTGCCTTAAAGAGTTGTTCTTGTGCCATTGTTCCTAAATTACAATAAACTTCAGGTACTTCAGTGCAGAAATAAGTATTAGCACTTGGATATACAGAGAAATAACAAAGAAAAAATATAGTATGGTCTTTTATTACACTGGAATAATTTAAGTCCCCAGATCATTATGTCCTGATGATGCACATACTGTGATGCGAATACTGAACATTTATGGTGATTTCATTTTAACTCCCTGATACCCTTTTATGTGTATTTCCCTGCAATAAATTACTTTTTTTTTAAAAAAAAAAAAAAAAGACCCTGCAGTGCAGACAGCAATGCCTGTACGTGGCCCCAGCTGCCTGCCTGCAGGGGGCAGAGAGGAATTCTGCTGTGCAGGGAGAGCTTTGCTCAGTGGACCAGGTGCAGTGTGGTTTGCCTTTTTTCTTTTCCCATTGCTTTCCTCTAAAACATTAGGCATGAGCCATGGCTGGAGGCAAGAATCCAGCCATGACAGAGTGCCGTCCTGATCTGACATGACAGGCCTTGTGGAAGTGTTCAGCCTTGACCCTTTGTTGCTTTCAAGAGGGAAATCCCATTAGATAACAACTGTACTGATAAGACTGGAAGATTTTGTGTTTAGATTTCCCTGAGACCTGAAGAAAGTGAAGAAAGAAACCTTTTCTGTTTGTTGGGTTTTTTGTTTTGTTTGGGTCTCCTTCAAAAAAGAACTGCTGTAGAAATAGATGTTAGATGTATCCTGTTTCTTGAATAGTCCACAAAGTGTTACACTTCTAACAGTGTTTAGTTTCCTATTTGGTTCCTCCCTGGAAGAAGTTGGAAAGGCTTGTTTCACAGAGGGAGTAAGTTTCATGGGTTGCTAGGTCATCTTGGAAAGTGAAAATGGATTGGGACTGGAGTGCTAGGGAGATTTCTCAGACAGTGGGAGCTGTGAGTGAGTCTAAAAGTTAGGATAGAGATTAGCATGATGAAGAAATCTCTGTTGTGAACCACAGAAGTTAAGGGATAACAGGGGTGGTTCAGATCTACTCCTTGCCAGTTTGCTAAAGTGGATTTGAATGAATATATAACTAGCCCCTAATTTCCAAAGCATTTTTGTGTGGGTTTAGCAATCTGATTCCTGTCAAACCCAATGACTGTCACATTGACGCAAATACCAGGCAATATTTAGAAAATTGGGGAAAGGTATTTTGCCAAGCAAGAAAGAAAAAACAACAATTCTCCCTTAACATGCATTCCTATAGGAATCAGAAATACAGAAGAAGGGGAAAAAAACATAGCGAGATGTTGACCGTTCTAACAGAAATCATACCGTACTGGTCTTTTTTTAGGAATGTTTTTTTAAGTTTTCCACTGTCTGGAGGCTTTTGAAGGAAAGAAAAGAAAAGACTCATCTTCTGTCTTGAATTAACTTTGTTAATGATTAACAGAGCAGTGCAGTATATGTGGTGTGTTTTAATTAAATCAGAGGAGACATGATTTGGACAAGATTTTAGTTTCACTTTGAAAGTTATTAAATAAACTGACACTGTTTGCTCTCTGAAAGTTCTTGGGAGCATCCAGTTAGTCGGTAATCCCTGTGCAGCTAGTGAAATAAAGCCCCTTCCAAAACACCTAAGGGCTGTTACCAGAAATTAAAAATGACCAGTCCAGTCAGACAGGGGTATAACCATTCATTAACCTGCATGAGGCACAGTCCTGGCCTGAGGCTCCAATGTCATATTTTTAAGCTAAGTTCAGGGATAAGAAAGGCCCAAACTGAGTATTTCTAGTTGACGTTTGTGTTTTGAATACCTCTGAGCTGTTCAAGTGGCATAAGCTGTTGAGCAGTCACTGCCTTCAGTGGAATTCGGATGGCTTTTGCTAGCTGAGTTTATTGGGTTGTTTGTGAAGTCAAGATCCCGACCAGGGCTTGGATGTTGTTCACCAGTAAAATTCAGAGTATCATAAGATAGGGGCTTTTGGTACAGGAACATCCATAAATTGGCCCAGCAGGAAATGCTCTGCTCTTTCCAGAGCTGCGTGAATGTGTGCCTGTGCACACATTTATATAAGCCATTCCAGCAGAGAAGGATCGAGCCTGAAGCCCAGACATGGACCATGGCTTCAGACTGAAGCAAGAGAGTGGATGCTGGTATGTGGTGGCACACAAGTGTAAATAGATCCCACACTTTACACTTCATGAGTTTACTGGGGTGTCTGTTAAGGAGTTGTGGCTTAGGCTTCCACCCATGCCTGCTCAGCAGTAAAATCAAGGCATAACCTGTTTTGTCTAGAGATACATCTATACTCTGTGTTTGTATTACAGCTACCACACTGTGGTTCTTTCTGGCTTTTGTGGCTAAGTTTAGAGTGAATAGTAATGTTTGGAGCATGCCTGTTAATATATTAAAAGTAACATTAATAATTTTTGAGTAAAATCTGTTGTTGAAAGTGTTGTTGAAATTCAGTATTGCTAGAATCAGTTGTGGCAGAGGGAACTTTAATCTACATTATTGGCAGCTTATTTATTCAACTTTCTGTTTTGTGGCCTCTGCAAGTATTATCCTACATGGCTATAAGCAAAAGTCCTACAAGTCCAATCACAGGTTTCTGAGCTTTGAGTACTACTATCCTTTGCACTACTAAAGCTGAAATTTATTAATAGCAGTTATTGCTCCAAGCAAGCTACAGTTCAGGTATAAATGAGAGACAGCAAATTTTAAAATTTGCCAGCCAAAATAATAGATTGCTTTTTGCTGTGAGAATTGGCATGTGTCCCTGAAATGCATAAACCACAAAAGAATGGGTGCAAAAGTGGAGGGGGAAACAGTGGCCCTTCCCTCTGCTGCTGCTGGTGGCTAGAGAGAAATGGGCTTCTGATCAGAGCAGGAGGGGACCAGAGTCTGTTCCTCACTAGTGACAGTGACCGGGCATAGCGAGAGGAGGTAAAGATAGCCTTTGTGAATGCTTCCCTCATATGGTTTCCTCCATTTCAGTTGTTCAAATGACCAGAAGGTAGCTATATCCTGGCTGTTATATGGAGAGTATTGTTTGGATCTTAATGTTTATTTGAAAGCAGTGAAAACATGACATAAAACAAAAGCTATGCTTTGGTGGAAATAGTTTATCACACCCATGAAATATTATGCTTCTTTATTTCTGGATTGTGCCTTGCCCCATAAGTAACTGATAGGGAATGCAAACACTAGCAAGTATGTTTTTCTAATTAAGTTTCAATTTACAGTGGAAGTTCTCCTTGGAATATCATTTTAACACTTGTCTTGGAGTTTGTTTTGTTTACTGCTACAGCCATACATGCAGTCAGTAAGTTTTCCATGTGAGAAGCAGGATAATATTAATACCTCAAGAACTGAGGACAGTCAGAGAAAATTAAATTCTTTCCCCTGCAGAGGACTAAACTATCCAAGGCCAGCTTGTCCCAGCAAAGCAGGCATCAAATAGGATTAAGTGATGCATGGGCTGTATATGGATCTCCAGTATCTGGAAGTACATTTTTGCAAGTGTTTACAAATTCAGGCTTCAGGCTTTTGTGTTTTCATGTATAGGGTTGTGTTTCCAATCATGCAGAACTTGTCTATGCAAATAGTTCTATTGTCAGCTAAGGCATTAGCTACCTGATAAGTAGCCATGTAAGCATGCAAACCGTGTGCATGTGACTCCGTGATTTGCACATGCATATGTCCAAACCCAAACCTACATATTCCAATCTGAGTATGCATTTTAATACATATCTTCACTTACGTTGCTGCATAAGTATTATTCATAAGTCTAACTGAACATGTTAAAATTTTTGGCATTGCTGCTGTTTATAGGCATCCAGGTAGATGTAACTACATGTTACATTTTAAAAATAAGGGGAGGAATAGATGTCATAGCCATAGGATGGTTTCTTAGTACTGATCCCTGTAAGAGCACAGAAGACTTAGTACTGAGAAATGGCAGAATCTCCATTACTTGAGATATTTAAAACTGGACTGGAAAAAAAGTTCATAGTAAGAAACAGTTCAGCATTATTTGATGATGAAGTACATAGCTTTGTTTTTATGAGTACTCAAGAGTTTTACTCCAAGACCTTATATATGGGTTGCCAGACTTTACCTACTGCATATGATTTAATATGCCAAGTGCTATTCATCTCTGAAATGAGGTCCCTGCTCACATGCCAGTGTTCCAGAGTGAAATCTCATAGGAGGGTGAGTGCAGATGCTTTTTTGCCCTGTGAGATGCATACACTGAGTGTTCCCTGCAGTGAACTGTATTGGGGCATTTCAGAACAGTCCTTAAAAAAACCAACATAGTTTGTCTACTCTGTGAGAACATGAAAGAGACTGTGGCATCTTTCATTTTCCCAGGGAGGGAACAGTTAAAAATATTCTTCAAACAAGGAGCAGATGTTAATGTCATTAGAATTTCCATAAAAAACAGAGTTCTGTTTCTCTTGCAAAATGCCAGTAGCTTTGCAAAGTTCTCTACAAGTCTGCCTACTTATAGCAGACTAGTGGCACAGAGGAGAGGCAGTGCAGGGTGAGCTATTTACTGTCTTGAACAAATCAGATGTATTTCTGTAAGTTATTTGCCTGCCCATTTTAAAACTGTCTCAACTTGGAAAAAGACTAAACAAAGAACTAAAGAAACATGAAGGTATTTGAATAACAGGATGAGAACAGTGAGCAGCACAGCAAATCTGCTGTTGACAAACAGGTACATAAAGAAACAGGCTACATATGGAAAGGCATGGTCTGGATGGTGCATGTGCCTCTGACAGGTTCTAAATTCACTATAATTTCAAAAGAAAAAGGATTCACAGGCTATTGTGATCAGCTCACTGAAAACTCTGCCTTGCATGCAGGAATAGTTAAAGTAAAAATAACAAACAAAATATTAAGTGGCTCTCTGGATGACCTCTGGACATATTCCTATTGTTAGTATGAGTGGACGTTGGAACCTTCCAGTAATAATTTCCTTTTGGAAAGCCTCACGTCTCCTTCCTCCTCCTCATTTTGCTGCTTTTAATGTTAAGAAGCTAGGAAAGGCCCTGTAGTTCCTTTCATTGTTGTAATAGATGAGCCTACACTCTTATAGAGCCATTTGACTTGAATTAATTGGTGTGAATGACACCTCTCAAGTGCCCTAGTTTAGTTTGTGTTTGTTTACTTAGTTTTTTTCTCTTTCTAGTGTCTTCCTTAGCGGTTTTGGTGTCCTAGAGCCAAGTACTAATCTCTGAAGCACCAGAACATACAAGGAAAGCAGGTCAAGGTGTGCTTCTCCTGCCCCCATCATTTTTCATGCTTTAGATGCCCATATGAGTTTTTGAAATGGTCCAGGGGAAGGTATTTTGCCTCTTCCTGCTCCATATACAAGATCTTCACCTCTGGGCCACAGTGTACTGAGAGTATCCCTCTCAGTTGGCTTACTGAAGAAAGTAAACAACAAACGTTTGGATTTGAAATAATAAAGGGATTATTAAGTGCAAGGATCTATAACTGACTCAGATCCTCCTCCCACTTCTTTTTATAGGGGTTGCAAGCATGGCAAAATCTTGGCTGTGTCAGTTCTGCATTGCTATAAACTTATGGAGCTGCTGGGTCCACACCCAGCTGAATGTGAATGCTTGGCATTGCATGTGTTGACCTTGGCGGAGCCCTCCTTTGTGTTGCAGGCTGAATCACAAAATGCCCCTGTAGCTCTTGCTAAAACAGTGATGTTCCCCAGCTGAATGGGCCTTATGGCTTAAATGATGGGTACAGCTCTGAGGACAGCTGAAGGTGAAGCCTCCTGGGCACTCACCAGTGCAACTGCATGCTGCTCATACAGGTCGGTCCAGGTCCACTTGGCAGTATGCTCATTGCCTCTACACAGTGGATTAACACGCCTGTGTCCAGAATTGCACATTTTATTTTGCAGCTTTGCAAGTGTGACAAATCATGGTTGTAGCAAGTTTTTTTTTTAGGAAAAAAAAAAAATCAACAGCAGTGCTGTCAAATTGATAATTAATATGTGGGATACCAACCTGCAGAGTATTTCGAGCAGTTGTTGACAAGGATACCTCTCACAGATTAACACTAGAGACAGTTGGACAGAGAGGCTGATACTGTTTGGAAGTGGGATTTGCTCACCTTATTTATCTTCAGGTCTTCATTTGCAGGCATAGGTGGCATGTGTTGAGGATAGACTTGCATGGCCAGCATTGCTTGCTGCTCAATCAGTAGGCAAATAACATCTATTCTCAGTAGTGCTATAGAGGTATGGGCAAGAAGATGGAATTTGGTGTTAGAAGTCTTGCTCCAAATAAAAAATAGGCTGACCATGTGAATCATTGTGCTTCATCTAGAGTGAAGTTCTCCTCCAGACTTTTATAATTCAAAACATTATTTGGAAAAGCAAAGAAAAAAATTGGGATTTTTATGGCTGTCCTAGTCTAAGTGGGACATTTAAAGATGGTTCTGAGGTCTACTACAAGTGCAAGAGGCTTCCTCTGTTCCCAGTGACCCAAGAAATAGGTCAGATTTGCCATCTAGAGTCAGAATCTGCATGACAGTAGGGGCAGATTTTTTAAAAGTCTGTAACTACTCTTTGAAGATGTAGAGCATAATGTTTTAGAGGATAGTCAATTTTCTTTTATTTTTATCCTGTGTGGAAGCAGTTTTGTTTGTGAGCACTGCAGTAACCTAACTATTCCAGGTTGGATTGAAAAGACTGTAGAACTCAAGTGGAAAAAAAAAAGTTTCTGTGACACAGTAGTAAATACAGACCTGTATTAGAAATCTGTAGGGCTGCCTTGGAACCTATTTTATAGTTTCATAAACATCAACTCTTACAGCTGGCATCTGATTAAAATGTGTATTTTGGCAGAACAGCAATACAATCTCTGATTAATTAATGCTCTTCCGGAGGGAAGAATTCCACTTCTGTAATTCCGCAGCAGTAGAAATGCCTTTTCCAGGAAGAGTAAATATGACCCCCTTCTCCCCAGCATTTTTGAAGGACTCTACACATTCACACTGCCTTACATGCCCTCTTTCCCTTGAGGTCAAAGAAATGGAGATGGGCTGCCAGCTGCACCCTCATCTCATTTGCAGATCTCTCTGCAGTCACAAAAATGGAATCCATATTTTTCTCCCTTTGCAATCAGCACTATTGGCCTTTCCTTGCTCCAGACCAGAATTCCAGTATATTTTATACACTAAAAGATGGGGCTTTTGCATGTACTTTAGAACAAGGGGCTGGGTCTGTAGAAGGTGTACATGAAGAAACAGCAATATCTTGGGGTATTGCAGACTTGTTTCTGAGTGTGCAAAAAACCGTGAGCTTCTACATTCTTGCATGGGAATCACTCATCTATAAAGCACAGAACCACTATCTTTTCACAAAAATCTATCTCCTTGAAACTGTGGAAGGAGTTTTTTGGAGGAAAAAAAAGCAGTTATTGACTGTAGGATTTGAGCAGAATGTAAATGAGTATCAGTGCCCCAAGAAAAGTGCAGCTGTTGGTTTCTTGAAAGCTCTGACAAGAAAACTGCCGAGGTTGATGCCTCCTTGGACATGCAGCATCCTCCATGGCTTCGGGCAGAGAGGGTTGCCTTGGGGCTCGCTTCAAGGTAAGAGTGCCACCTACTGAACCTACACACTCCTTCCCACAGAAGGGCGAGTTTGCCGTAGAGATTTCCTTCCAGAGTACCATCCACACCCACCCTTGTAATTTATGAGGTTTAACAAGATCAGAGCCTGGGGTGGAATGGCTGCAGGACTGCACAGTAAGCTGTTTCAGTTTACTCACATATGCAGGCTTAAAGGGGTATGAAAGCCAAGTGTGTGAAATCATGGTAACTGATGGTGCCTCCATTTAAATCACTTTGTTTGCATTTCTATTTCCTGCCTCATTCACTGGATTAGATGGAAGAACATTGAGGAGAGTATGTTAGGTTGGATTTAGCTCCAGCCCTGTTTTTAATCCCTTTGCTATACACAAGATGGTTTTACCTTGACTGCAGTTGAGTTTGCAACTACTTCCTACCTTCCTGGATTTGTTTGTGTTCAGCAATCACCCTCCAGTCTTTTGAGCTATCTGATCCAGCTTGACCTTTCACAAGTTAGACTGGGTGCAAGTGCCCACATAATGCTTAAGCAATGATTTACGATCAAAAGGCAGGACTGTTTCCTGGACCATTGTTTTATGTTTTGGTCCTCTCCCCTCATCATCTCTCCGTGAGCTGGAATGTGACTTTCCTACAAGCAAATACTTGTGAAGGCACTTCTGTGCAGTGCTCAGGCTGCTCGGTGCTCAGACAAGCTCGCTAAACAGAAGTGATTCTTGTGAAAGCTGAATGGGAAGCAAGCATTTGTTGGTCAAGTTGAGCAGCTGAGAAATCTGCAAGAATTTCTGTAACTGGGGGCCCAGACATAGCAAAGAGGATCTATTAGAGAGAATACAGTAAAAAAAAAAATAAAAATCATATGATCACAGAACAGAGGGGGGCGAAGGGGAGGGGAGGAGGATACAAGATAGATAATGAGCTTGACAATAGTCAAATAGAGAGCGTCATTTCAGGAGCTACAGGACCAACCAAATGGTTAACCTGTGGGGTGGAAAGAGCATCCAATAAGTCTCACATGCCTGAAAGGATAATGGCATTTTTATTATCTCATTCCACGCCCTAATCATTTGTCCATTTGCTCCCTAGAGCTGGCAGCAGTTTGCACTGATTCATACGCTGCAGACATGATCAGCAGATCATACTGCAGGCAGAACTTGTCAAGCCTTTCCAAGTGAGTTGCCGATTTATTATGATATCTGTATGGAATTAGCCTTTTGGTGTTGTGTAGGAAGTGCTGGATGGTGGTGATGGGGAAGGGGAACAGAATGGTGTAACGAGTTGGGAAGCTGGTTGAACTGGGGAATAAGCATTGGATGCAGACTGGGTTCTTTTGCTCCTCTTTTTGCTATATTGTGCTCTATTGTCTAAAGGAAAAGTCTTTGCGTTTATGCATTTCTCTTCCCTGAATTGCAGGATTTAAATTGCTTTGTTCAGTGGCAGAAGAATACGTTGGAGGGACTGGTTGCTAATTGGAGTTCTGTTAATGGGATGTTTGCAGAAGTTTCATAGTTTGTGTGAAAGCTTTTGCATAACTCAGATTGCTTAATTCACTGAGTAAATAAAGTCCTCATGGCACATTCATCCTTGAATGTGGGAGGGAAGCGAGAGAAGAAAATCAAATAGCCTGTGTAATATCACCAAAGAAATTATCTGCTTTATTTGGGTCCTGTGTTGTTGTTTGTCTGCTTTATGTGTTGAGGGGTGGGAAACAGGACATGACTATTTCTGAAATACTGTGATTTATATCAGGGTTTTGTTTAAAATTTGGGACAGGTTTTGAAAAGCAGCTGGAATTTCTGGGTGCCTGTTTTAGGAGTTTCCAGCATGAAATCCTGTGCTCTTGGAGGGAGAGGAAGCTCAGGAATTTCTGAAACTCAGCCCCTTCAAGAAGTGCCTTCCAGGAATATGAAATCCTTTATCATGATTTCAGAAAATGGGCAATAAATAATAATTTAACTAGGAGCATGTCAAATGGGTTTGTTTTGTGTTGGTCTGTGGTGGAATAGAGCCACAAGCCATGGTAGCCAGCCCTCCCGTACTACTGTACAGGAATGGGGAGCAGTCATGGCAAAGCACTGATTTCTCTGCAACCAGCGCAAAGGTAAAGGAAGGGAGGGGAAAGGGCAAAGTGGGTGAGATTTGAGCGCTTTAGTGCTGATATAACTGGTGGAAACCTTGACTCTTGATGCGTACTGTGGGGAGCTGGCCCTGAGTGCAGTGGTCTGCATAGGGGCTGGTTTAGCTAGATGTCAGGGTCTGGCTGTTTTGCTTAAAAAACTAGAAATCGTTGAATATCCTTGCTGAGAGAGATTCTCCTCTAGTCCCCTTTGGGTGAGAGAGGGAACCAGCAGTGTGCTAACGTTATGCCTGGCTTATCTCCGAAGTGTTCGGCAACTGCTGGGAGGAATGCACTAGCTTGCGTATGCTGTGGCACCTGCAATTATGTTATGAGAAGTAAGTTCACTGAAGTCAGTGAAATTATATCTGAGTGAAAATGATTCAATCCTTTTCTCTTGAAGCATGATTAGCTACCATACTGTTAGTTTCCTGTATCTTGGGAGATTTGTCCTGTAGCAGCTTCTAAACAAGAGCAGACACAACTTGACAACCAGACATGGGTTTTCTTTTGTCAAGACTCACAGTAGCATATTTGGGGAAGAAAAGCAAAACTCTCTTTGGTGAGGACTCTTAAGAGAAATCAAACGTGTGGCCAAAATTTGGAAACTGATTTATTCCCTTTTAACAAACATCTCCATGACCTCAGGCCAAAAGCGGGCAAGACACCTTTAGCATTAACCACAAATGCTTCTTCAAAGTGAAATACATGATGAAATACTGCCCTTCCCAGGCTGAGGCATAACATAGGCATTCCAAGTGCTCATGTCTTCTCAGGAGATTGTAATGGAAAAGAAAATGAGTATTAAAATCCCTATAAGTTAACTCTCTGGAGACTCTCCAGAGAAAAGGAGGAGGCTGTTTGCGCTGTTCTGAATGAGGTAAAATAGGATTTTTAACTTCTTGCAAATGTCCTCTAATGGCCCCTTTATATGACCATTTCAACTGCATCATTTAAAGATACTCTGTGCTCTCAGTGTACTCGTAATTGCTAAATAGCTGAATATAACCCTGTTAACATTTTGATACACTAGAAATTAAAAGCAGAAGCTCTCATTGTAGCCAAGATATCATTCAGATTGGCCTGAAAATATAAAGACTGCTTAAATGTATAGGGACTGAATTGGCTCACTTTGCTGAAGTGTTTACTGTGCAAGTTCCTAGGGAAAGCAGAAGTTGTCTTTGCCAACAGGTAGAAGGTTTTCTTCCAGCAAATTATAACTTTTGTTCAAACTTCACAGATCATTAATGCGCAGTTTGGTTGTTGGAAGTTCACTCTTTCACAGCCTTTTCTTCATATTGTAGATTCTCTTTTCTGTTTCTTGGCTGGATGTTCAAGAAAGATAATCAGCTGGTTTTGTTTGGAGAAGAGAAGGATTGAAGAGCATGCTTCTCCACAGACAGCAGCAGTGTTGGTAGCACTATGTTATCTGGTTAATTCTGCTCCAAAAATTGATGCTGTTCATTTTCACTTGAATCCATCGATTTCCTTCTTTCTGGTCTTCTCTGTTGCCTGTGCTTTTCATTCCTGTTCCCCAGTGGGCAATGGCCTGAATCCTTAATTTGTAAAAGCCTTTTTTTACACCACTGAGGTAAAATAAGATGGACATAATGTAACTAAAGATCAGGTGCACAAAGATGTTAGCCTGTAGTGAGCCTGTTAGTCTCCATTTTGAAAGCTAAGGATGTCAGTCAATTTCTGAAAGTGGCTCTTCCCCAACAGTGACAACTATACCATGGGCTGAGAAATAGTCACTGTTCTTATAATGTCCTGTCCATTTGTCAGCTGCACTGTTTGTATAAAAGTTGCACTTCAGTGCCTGATATCTAGGAATGAAGTCCAAAACACTTGAGTTGGTAAGAGAGTGTTTTTGATGCAAATATGTTTATCTGTGGGTGGACCCACATATTTATGTTAAACACTGTGGTAACAATACTCCATGTATGTGAAGCATTCTTGCCATATTAGTTGTCACCACCTGAATGAAGTACGTATGCTTTAGTGTCTGGTTTACACATCAACAGGGACAGTGGCTACTGAAGACTGAATGTCCAGTTCAAGGTTTTGTTGCTAGATATAGGAACTTTCGTCATCGTGGGTCAGATGAAATTTACTGGAAGAGCTGAAACATTTTTGAGTGAGATTATCCAAGGTGGAAGAAACATTATGGCAGAGAAAGAACAGGTCTATAAGGAAACATCTCTGAGATTTTGCAGCCTTCTTGCCTCAGTGAAAGATGCTTTTCTTTTTCCAGCATAAGCAAGAGATTGGGTGTTGGGAGCACAGAACTGGGTTAATCTATGTGAAGTTTTGGGCATCCACCTGAGTCTGAAGTCATGGCTCTGCAAGAATCAAATTTCTAAGACTTTGTCAGAGAACAAGTGACTCCAGAGAGTTTCATGAAAACCCTGAGCTGAATTCTCCACCCTGTCCAAGCCTGGGTTCAAGCCAGGACAGTGGTGAGAGACATCAGACTCAACCTGGTACTGCTCTCTCTGAATCCAAATGCCTGAAATGAGCTGTGAGAATTGTTTCTGATTTAAAGGTAAATTTAACAAAACCAAGAAAAATTGGGAGAGTTCTGGGCAGAGCAGAACTGGTTGGGAGTTCATGTCAGGTTTCTGAGATTAAATTCGTCTAAATGAAAACAAGAGGAAATACTTTTTAAAATTAAAATGCCTTTTTTGACACTTGCTAAATAAGAAATTACCGAGCTGCATCTTTGCAATATTTTTTTGAAATAAAACATTCTGATCTTTTTTTTTGAATCTCTTGAGTCAAATTGACTTACATTTTAAAGAAAAAAGTTAAAAGAAAAAACTTAGATGAAGGATTTGCCTTCTTGCTTCAGGCTGAATTAAACCAGCCCTGAGCTTTTTCCATATCACTTCACTCTGACAAGGGTTTTTTCTTCTGCTTCAGCAAAACTAGAAAATTCACTGTTAGTGCAGATCTTAAATCCAGATATCTCCTCCACAGCCACACTGTTGGCATAGGTGTTCAACCAGTGTGGGATGGGGGTGGCAGAATTTCTTGCTTCTTCATAGCCCTGCCTTTCCCTTTCCTGCCAAATCTGCAGTCCCAGGCCCTCCATCCACCCTGTTCCTAAACAAGGAGGTTCAAAAGAACCAGGGAAATTCAGGGTGATTATTTTAGGCCTTATGTGTTCTTTTGTCCATATATATATGCATATATGTCCATGTAATGCAGATGCAGTAAAGTAGATAATCCAAAACCATACATTTAAAAATCCAACTGAGAAAACCACTTCCTTCAATCGTTGAAATAACTGAAACATGGAGACCTGACTGTAAATTTTCACTCCTTTTGCATTTTATTTTGTTAAATATTAAAGAAGCTTTCTTTGCACTGTTTTCATGTACTGACATTCAATTTATGTTTTGAGTCATCTAAGCACTTAAGTGTAGTAAAAAAGTCTCCTTGACTTCAGTAAGGCTGCTTACATGTATAAGTAGCTGCAGGGCCATTTTTATAATTATATATATATCTGTATAATGTTAGCCTTCATACATTTATCCATTCCAATTTTAATTCTCCTTTTCATAAAATCCATGATCAAATTTTGGAGCCCGAACTAAGCTGATGTCGTCCCTTTTAATTTAGGACTCAGCCCTTTTATTCTCCTCCTGTGTTTTATTTTTATTAGTTGCTTTATTTTTGTGCTGATGTGCAGCACATATTGTTAAAGCCACTTATTAAAGCCAGAATTTTACAGCATGGAGACTGTCCTAATAAGGGAAAAAAACCTAGTCCTTTATTGGTGAGGTAAGAGAAATCAGGCAGCGGATAATTTTTTTGCTGATTGAGAAGGATAAGGTGCGGTTTGGCAGGTATTGCATTGGTTTGGCATTTGCTGACATGGTTCCTCTTTTCTACATTTCAAATCCTTTGCAGAGTAGATAGCCAGGGAGGGCTTCCCCCACACTCGCCTTTGCCTTTCCCTCCCCTCTTCCTTCTCTTTTTCAAGAGTGTTCACTGTTGCCATGAAATGTCCCTCTGACACACAAACTGGATATGGTAATGAGAAGTTTTTGCAAGTCCAACAGTGCCATATTGTAATCACCTTTGTAGGGAACAGCGGGCACGTTGGAACACAGTTTTCCATGTGGGTTGTTCTACACCTAAAGCATTTAAACAGTTTGTGAAGCTGTCAGAAAAATCTCGCTTTAGTCCAAGGTATTACAATCCAATTTCTCTCTTCTCAAAAATCCATCATGGAAGAAAAGTACTAACTACAAGGTTTAGTTGATGCTTTAAATTGCTCAGCTGTTTTTCTTTCAAATTGCTCGTATTGAATTCCAGAGATGAGTAATGCATGCCAGGGTTAAATACAGACTTCAAATCTGAAGTCAGTATAGTTCCTCGGGTTTTAAACTGAGTTATGATGAGCAAAGTTTCAAGGGAGGGCAGAAGCTGGTATTCAAATTCTTCCTCAGTCTCTGTTTGTCTCTTGGTAACTGAAATATTAAGACAAGTACCGCCTCTGCTTAAATTCACTCTGTGCTGTGCTGGAAGACCAAAAGTGACATAAAGTGACTTCCCCCTTCCCACCTGGTGCTCTGGTGCGGTTCTTTGACTGTAGGAGGAATAACAGTCACTAAATGCCCAGAATGCCCAGTTTTCTCTGACACTCGCTTATTTATTTTTTTCCTGAGTACTGTAAGTTTGATCGTGTCATTTGTGAAGCAATTCCAACCCCCCGCCCATCATAGTAATTCTGGAGTACATATCCTGTTATTGTGGAGGTTAGCTTACTGTAGGCAAAGGATGTGAAAGATAAACTTGGATGGTAATAAAGCAGAAAAGAAAAATAAACAGAATTAGTAGCAGGGATTGGATGTACAAGTTTGCATTAAACAAAACATACAGATGCACCATTAAGAGTAGGCTACTCCCAAAAGTGCACAACTACTTTTTTTGGGTTTGATAGGGGCTTTTTGTCTGATGCCTATTTGTATTTAGACCCTTCTTCCTCGAAGTCAGAATCTCTCTTGACGATCAGGTACTTGGCTAAATTTGTTGTCTTATTTTTTTAATTTCCATCCACCACTTTTTCATATACCTTGAGTAAGCAACAGTGAGAAATATTCAGATTCTTGTGAGCAAGACTAACTCCAGCAGAAACTGGCATGCCAACCCAGGAGGATTAACTCTGCAAGTGGTTTCGATTCTGAACGCTGAATCTTTTTTTAGATCACTTTCAATCTGCTTTATAATTCTGCTTAGGAGAATCTGGTACTGCTGTGGGTCCTCCAGGTAAAGGTTGCTGTATTACAGAACAAAAAAAGATGATTCTTGTTCCAGACAGCTTAAAACCTTATTCATAAAATATCTCTGAACTGTCATGCTGTGCATTTCAAAAATTTGAAAAGGCGGTCCACGTGCACTTGTTTTCTTTTCCCCAATACTCTTAAGAAATGTGGAGGCCTCTCCTAGAGGTGTGTTCTTGAGATCAATGCACTTGTCACTACAGGATGTGAGATTTTGGCTTCTGTTTGGTTTGTCGTAGCCAAATTGCCTGCAGATTTTTGAACCATAAAAATATATTACATGTTTCTGAATAGGAGGTGTTTGACTTGCCAGTTCCATCTGCAATACATTCAGCACTGGAGTTGCTGCAGTGTAATTACAGAAGTACCCTCTAGCATCACAACTGTTCCTTCCTGACATGATCCTTACTACAGGTTTTTGTTGTTTGTTTTTTTGGTGGTGTTTTTGGTTTGGTTTGGGTTTTTTGTTTGGGTTTTTTTTTTTATTTTATTTTTTAGTGGAGTTTGTAACTCAGCAATAGAATCATGGGATGGGTGAGCTTTACAAGGCAGTAATACAGTGTAGGTTTCTGCATCCACAAATTATGTGGATCATCATCACACACTGACACGGCCATGGTGGAACGTTTATAGTCTCTTTGTTCATTTTCAGATTGTTCCTGGCTTTCCACCTCCCATGAGCTACAGCCTCTCCTTTGCCATGTGCTTTCTTTCCCTCTTTCTTTTGTTCTTCCCTTTCAGCTCTCTTGCTACTGTGTTACATGATATTTTGCAAAGCCCAAATGAAATGTGTTCCAACTATACCATGTTCTCTTGCATACTAATTTCTTCAAAAGTAGCTTCCCATTTTAAACTAGTGTTGAATGATAGCCTTGTGTATTTTGTGTAACACCCATCTTTCCTCTGTGAAGCAGGAGGTTTTTAGGATTGCACTTCTGCTGGAGGGAAATCACTGGCATGAATTCTGGGTGTGTGCAGTGGTGTTGTACATCTTGGCCTTAGTCATCTGCCTCCTTCTGGAACAGGAATGGTCAGACACATCGTGTCAGCAGTTTTCTTTCTCAGGATTTGAAAAAGCCCCAAAGCCTAATTAGCAGAGGTCACATCTGCTTCCAAAGCTAGCTAAACTTTTACTTGAGTTAGAAAGATTAAGGCTGAGGACTAACTGTCTTCTAATTCCTCTGTTACATTTGCCGTAAAGGCAAAGCAGTTTTGAAGTTCTCTGCAAATGCAGCTTTTCCTCAAGACTTACCAACATGCTAAAAAGCTCCCTTAACGCTGTAGCAATGCTATCTGGGTATTCCTGCCAGTCCTTATCTATATGGCCTTGAAAGCTTCCCACTGACATAAGGTGCATTAGTGATAATTTGCAGCCCATCCAGTGAAGACAAATATTCCTGTCTTGTGCATATCTGAAAGCTGCATTTGGTCCTTTGTCATTTTGGGATAGCTGCGGGGTTAATTCCTTATTGGATGTTCTGGATTATTCTCTTTCCTTCAAACTCACCCAACACCCTGTGGAGTGATCAGGTAGGAGACAGTCTGCCTTGGTACTTCCCATCCAGTCCTATGCTTATAGCCCCTGAACTTCGAAAGGTGAATTCTCTGAACCTATAAAAACATATTTATTTCTGTTTCATTCTCTCTGTACTAGTTGTTTCTTGTGCTGTTCTGCCCTGACAATCATACCAATGTGTTTTCTTTTCCCAAAACGGATATAATTATGGTTTTCACAAGATTATAGCAAGTAGAGATTTTGCTGTTCAGTGCCTAGGTCCCTTCCAGCACTTCTCCAAATGCATGACATCATTTCAGTGAAGGCCTGAGTCCTGAAATGCTGTGATAGTGTTGCAAGAGTAGGGAGATTCAGGCTTGGGAGAATTTAAGGCGCAGGGCTCACAGGTGTGGAGGAAGAAGATGGAGACACCCATTAAAATACCATTAGATGAGGAGTGACAAGGGCTGCCTGGAATGTGAGAAGAAATTGGAGAGGGAACTGGAAAAGCTTCTGGGGAGCTGAAATAGAGGAGAAAACCATTTGGAGGTTTTCTCTGTAACGTAGGTAGTAGGGCCTTCCCTGGAATTTTCCAAATCTTTGGTAATTTTGTGGGAGTATTTTGAGCAAACTTTGGGCAAGGGTCCAGAAAAACTGTATATGCTTATAGCTATGCACTAACACTGACAGTTACTCAGTCTCATACTCATCTTGAGCTGGCAGTAGCACCTGCAAGTACATCCAAGATCACCTCATTGGCAGAGGATTGCTAGCGTTTGAGTTAAGTTTTATGCCTGTGTTTGCGTTAGACCAATTGGTCTTATAACACTTTATTGATGTAGGTAACACCTGTCGTGCTAGCCTCTGGATCCCCCAGATGGGTGATTTTTTTTACTGAACGTTCTTATGCATTGGCCAGATGGGAACTGAAGTACAAGGGAGTTTAAACATCTTGTGCAGGAACTTGTAGCAGAGAGAGGCCAAATGAAGCCTTCTAAATCCCATATTTAGCATCTTAACTACCAGCATGTTAGCTTGAGTTAAAAGCAGGATTAATTTATTTTTCCAATTTGGAGGACTGCCGATCAGACCCTTTTGTTGCCTCATAGCTGCTAAGTTTATCTTCTTCAGACAGATGATTACCATATTCTTTCTTACTCCGTAATCTCAGTCAGTTGAGTTGTATTAACAGGTTGGACCACACTCTTTGTGAGCAGGAATTCAAATTCTCTTATGCTTGTCCTAATTCTTTATTGTGCCAAATATTCTGCAGTTTACATTGCCAAATCATTGCTTGCCAAATGTTATATTTTCACAAAAGTTTATAAAACATAGATTTGCTATGCAGTGCTTGGTTTTTGGCCCCTCCCAGTGCCTTTCAGGATGCATGACTTAAATTCAGCGAGAACTTTCATAAAAGGATAAGCTGAATTGCATCTCCGTTGCAATAGTCTTGGCATGCGTATATGAATAGTTGCCACGGGTGGCTGGGAAGAGGATACTCGTGTGAACTGTGACATGTTTGCATCAAGTCTAAGGTCTGTTCTCTCATGGTGTTATTTCTAAGGATCCATCTGCTGTGCAAATGCGTTGTTATAGGAGTCTCAGTGGCTTCCTATAACATTCTCTGTCTTGCAGTGCAGGTGAGACAGGTAGTGTTTTGACTTTGAATCAGGACAAAGTCCTGCAAGAGCCAGTGTTGGAAGGGTTGGCTGACATTCAGGTCAGTCCCATCTACACTGTGGGACTGGAGAGGGTGCAGTGAGAGCCGTGGTGCACAGAAACCTTCCCATGTGATGTCTGCTACAGTTTCTGTAGGACTAAAATCTCTCTGTTGTACTGCTGGTGTTTTCTCAGTCACCTTTTGGAAGCCCTACTTCACTAAGTTGGCTTTCTGCACCTGTTGACGCTTGGAAAGCAGAAGGGCTTGCCAGCAAGCTAACTCCTTGTTTCCCAACTGTAGGGTAAGGACCCAGCACCCCATTTTTCATGCTTTCAGGGACTTAAGCATATCCCAATTTACAGCCCAGTGCTTTAAAAAGGTGCCAGGCTGTGTTGAGACATGCTGACCCCTGCGCAAAACCTGAGGTGCTTTCTCAGTGACAGTGCCGCAAGATCCCCTGGGTTAAACTAGCTTTTTGCCCTTCCTTTCCCATTTCCCAGCAGGCACAACTCTTTAAAATGTAAACTACTGATTTGGAAGTATCTAGCAACAGAAGGCATTACACAGAGGAGAGGCAGGCTATCACTTGCTCAGAAAGAGCTCAGGGGAGGATGTCTCTTTGTTCAGTATGCCAGCAAAAAACATTCCAGAATAATCAATTCTGCCAGTGGCTTTCGCACGCTTTCAGGCGCAGTGATGGAAGTCAGCACAGTGCAGCTGTTAGAGATGGGAGGAGAGAGTCCACGTACCTGCAGCTCCCTTTGGAAGTTGCTTGAAAAGCTGCTGGTAGCTTCGACAGGTTTTGGAGCAGGTATGAAGTAGTGTAGCCAAAGTGAAAATCTTATCTGCCACGTGGTTTAGGCTAAAAGAAGTGCATTCTTCAATGTGTCTGTTTTCCATTCATTAATTGGCATTATAGTAGTAATAATACCCACCACGTAGAAGTCAGAAGGGATTGCAAGGATTAATTAACATTTGTGAAGCACACTGAGATCTTCTGATGGAAAGAAGATAGCAAGTGCCAAGTATTAATATAAAAATGAGGGGAAAATACCCATTGGTCTGCATTCACTTCTGGAATGTAATGGATTATTCCAGAAGCGTTGGCTTAAACATTTGTGTGTGTGCATCTAATGATGAATTTTTCAATTATCTTCTTTAAAAATGTCAGTTGAATCTGTAAAAAGTTTTCGCTTCTCGGTGATGGAAACTTATCATCTCTTGTCTCTTCTTACACTTGGAATTAGCCTCTCTTTTGCCTGCACTTGCAGTCAGTTCCCATTAGCCGTATCACTTTCTTACCACAGCAGCCCTTCATTATCCTCCCCACCTTGTTGCCCACCTCCTCTCACTTTCCTTCTACTGTTGGTCATACTCCTCTCTTATATAGTCCCATCTGGTTTGCTTCTTTGCCTTTGCTGCCCTGGACTCACCTGCCATTTCTTTTAGCAGTATGATGAAATGCAACTAAAAGAAAGTGTATGTTGTGTGGCATCAAACAGATGCTTTGTGGACCAGTGCTTTAGTTGTGTGCAGAGGCAAGGACAATCACAACACAAAGCAATGCTGTGCTCTCCAACAAGGGCACACTCATCACTATCTGGAAGCAACCCAGAGCTCACAGGTCCAGCCCAGGTTAGCGCTGCTCACCCTCTCCTGCAACCCCGGTGCCAATGCGGGAGGAGAGCGAATGTATGTTGCTTGTTGAACAGGCTGCAGGTGGAACAAGGACTGAAAGCTTGAGGCAAGGGTTTGTATCTGATGAACTTGAAGCACAAAAGGGGCTGGGGGAAGGCTGACCAGTTAGGACAGAGGATGGCTGTTTGATGGTGGAAGATTTGCCGAAGAACCAACAGGACCTGATCAGTAACTTGCTGTGAACTTACAACTGGCACGACCGCTCAGTGTCCATGCAGATCTCATCTGTGTGAGGATGCTACAGTGTAAAGCGTTTTGCAACAGGTATTACAGACTGGTTCCCTATGTGGAACTGCTATTCCAAAATGAAATGAAAAAAGCCCCCACAACCCCCAAAAAACCCCATGCACCATAATAATTGCTGTGATTTGGAAACATGCTGTATATTGCAGAAAAGCCCCTTACTCTGGTGCAGTAACTCCACAGGGCAGTTTTTCTGTGTTAGGAGCCTTATGCCTCTAACAGCTGCATATGTATGTCCCATTGGAAGTCCACAGACCATGGGGACTTCTAGGGCAAGCAAATTGTTTTCTTCTATTTCCTAGTTTTTATCTGGGTATTTTCTGTGAATAACTCGTAGATAATTTGTTAGTGAATCTTCAAAATGCGAGAGGTTTTTGTTGGATGCTAGGTTTCTGTGAAAAGTTTTTTACGCTTTTTAAAGAACATTGGCTTTTAGATTTGTATTTTTAGTGTGACTGATCAGCTTTCATGAACTCAGCTTTCCACAGACTTTCTCAAATAGTTTACAGTGACTGAGTTGTTTGGTAGTTTCTTATGAGTAACTTCTGGAATAAGGATCACAGTGGAGCAGTGTAGGGGGAACATGCACATCTAAGGGAAAACTAATTGAAAGGATAAAGCCAGGGTGTTTCACTGTGTTTATGCGGGTGTAGTTGCAATGGCTGCATTTCAAACTTCCAGCTGTTTAAATTGCACAGTGCTGTTATACAATGTCTGCAAATCATTGTAACATAAGTGCTGTACGTGACCTTGCATATCTGTACAGAAGGGTTTTTTACCTTTCATGAAGGTGAAAGATACGTTGGGAATAGCTTTCGGAGAGACGCGTGGAATGTATCTGCCCCTAATCCTGTTAGCAAATGACAGGATCTGCATTCATAATTTCTCTGCTGTCTCGCTGAAAATATTTCCTAATCACCTTGGCTGTTGACAGTAGGTTTCTTAAACACCTGAGAAAGAGACAAATGCTCATCCATGTTAAAAGTGAACAGCCATGAATTTCCCTTGAAACCAGATCCGCACCTGCACAGCATCCGTGAGTTGTGTGCATGGGGAATCGGTACTAGAAAACTTTGAGACATCTGATTTTCATTAATTCTTTTCCCCGTTCACTATATGTGTAGCACTGAATGTATTTGTAATGCCGTATCCCCCCTAAAGTGGTTTATTTCTGTTAGCATAAGGCTTCACAGTCCACTCTGTTTTGGTGCGTATTCTGCTCTTACATTTCAGCTGCCTTCCTGTTGGCAGCATTTATTTCAATATTTAGTCTGCTGCGGTATGTTAAGGCTGTGTCCTCTTCTTGCATATTTTGTTGGGAATAGTGAATGAAAAAAAGATTATTCTGTGATTATCTGAATGATTATCTGGTAAAATTATTTTTCCAGGCTCCATGTGTGCAAACACATGCCTTGTACTTTGTTTGTGCGGCACAATCTTTACTGTATTTCTGAAAGCGCCAGCAGACATCTTCAGGGACCTGTCTGGCTCTAAGCAATAGCCATTTAGTTATAATTTCTAATCCCCTGGGAAATGCAGAGGGGTTTTGACACTTCACAGAGCCGGGGCTAATGCTAACACCCATACTTTTTGATGAATTGAGCAATAAAAATAGTGGGTTCTGACCAGAACAGGCATTTCAGATCACGTACCATTTTAGGCAAGGCCAAAGGAGTTACTGAAGGATGTGTAGTCTGGGTAATCACAACCCAGTATCTTGCAATTTTCATTCTGTCAGCCATGGTAGGTTTTGGCTTTACAGGCCCTGGACAAGTGTGTGAACCTGCCTCAATACTGGATGTTGACAGCAGAGCCACATACCCAGTCCTGGTGATTTTGTTGTCCTTGCTGCTTCCTGGCAGGTCTCTTTCCCTCCTCCCTGTCCTCCCAGTATTTCTCCATCAACCCTTCTCCATTCTCCATGTCGTGCCCTGCAGGGATGGAGGCTTCTCATCCATTGCTGCTGTCTGTCCCTCCTCTCTCCCCATCCTCAGTCCAGGAAGACATCTCATTCCAGGCCCTTTCCTACAGTCCTGGTCCCTGTTTGATCCCTGCTTCCACTGTCTTCCTTCCTGCCCCGCTGGTTCTCTGTCCCAGTCTTGTTCAAATCCATAATCAATTTCAGTGTCAGTCCTAAATCAGACTGATGTTTCAGTTATAGAGCCATAGCTGTAGCCTACATGCTGATCCACCCTAGGCGTGGCTGCATTTCAGTGATAGATGAAATAACTCTTTTTCAGGATGTGTCCAGCACTATTAGTGGGTATTGTCCCTGATACCAATCAATGTGACGTCGTGAACTTTCTTCCTTTCAGGATTCACCCACTGTAGAGTCCTGGCCCCTGGTTCCTCATTACACCCTGCAAAATCTGGGAGGCAAGTGAAGAAAAAGCATGACTGCAAAAGGGGATTCTGCTCATAGAGGAGATTTGTCATATTTGAAAACCAAAGACATGTTTCATTGCAAATGTCACATCTTGTTTTGGCAGGGTAGATGGTGTATAGATATGTGCTGGAAGTTGATTGTGAGTAGATTGGGCATGGTGATGGAGGATTAGAGTGTGTGACTGAGATTGGTTTGGATGTTAATGAGTGAAGTGTTTGTCCTTATATGATATTCAGCGGAGCAAGTACAGGTTGAAACTAAAGAAGCTTCCTATGTATGAGACCTATCCTCATGGTCCTGCACTTTTAAAATATAGTGCTCTTAAAATGCAGCAATCCTATTAATCTTTGTGGAGGGAATGAAATGCAAGCATTGATTTGTTAAGAGGCTCTTTTTTTCCTAGTGTGCTGCATTAAACAAGTCTTCAAAGCAGGTAAACAGGGTGAAAGTAGAGAAGCAGATGAAATTGAAGGCCAGGTTTCCAGGTCAGCGATACATACATAATTTATAATAACTCAGTTTTTGCTTTCCTGAAATCTTAGCTTTGTTCTTTGCTGATTTGGGAGGATGCGGCATACTGTTTTGGAATAAAAAAATAACACCAGAAATAATCTTTTTTTAAAAAGTTGAAACTTTTTTTTCTTCAGAAAACATTACCTGCTGCAGTTACAGGTCTAAACTAGACACTGAGCAGGGAAGAGTGAAAGCCAATTCTCCTTCCATCCAGTCTTTTTGCCTTTGCCTCTGTAGCAAAATGTTGCTAAAATATCCCTTGTTTCTGTCACTGCTGTAGCTATGCTAGGGTGGAGGCAGTCTGTATGCTCAGCACCACGTTCTGTAATTCTGGTTTTAGCTCACCTAGCTGAGGTGGTGCTTATAGTAGCAAGGCTTGTCTGGAATGTTTGCTTTTTGCTGTTGCTGCCCTCAGAATTGAACAGTTAGGAAGAAACACTGGGATGCTCTAAAAAGCTTGGCATAAAAAATGTTGAAGTTCCTATTGCACCCTCATCCCAAGTATAAGAAACCCAAAAGTACAATTCAGCTGGAAGGTACTTACACTGGTCTAACAAAAAATCTGATTCTGTTGTATTTTACCCCCTCTTTATTTTTTACCCCTCTCAGTGTGTATCCTCCAGGTACAGGGCTAAGACCCTGTTCTGCTTAATCTGTAACTTTGAGTTGCGTTTTGGGAGTCCAAGCTGGAGGAATACAGCTATGTTCAATAATAGCACACTCCTGCATTTAAAGGAAGGTGGTTACATCAGAAAACTTGGCAAAACCAGACCATTGCTATAGGTATAGGGAAACTGAACAATAGTCATTCAGAATCCTCTTGAAATGAATTATAACTATTGTGCTTGAATAAAAGGAAAAACTCCACTTCCTAATGACAACACAATTTCCACTCCAGCCTCTGGTGGAAAAATCATCTTGCATGTGATGTGAGTTTTTTATTTTTAAATAGAAAGAGGAACTGTTTCTCATATTCATTGCTGATAAAATATTTCTATTTTATATATGTAAGCATATAATATATATATAGAGAAAAAACTGCTGTTGGGACATGAAAAATGGTCCTGTGCTCTTGTTCAGGTTCCTCCCCATAAGGCTGCAGAGTTCCTTGTGTGCTTTTGCTCCAGATTCCCTACGTGCTGTCTGATGGAGTGTCTGTCCCTGCCTCAGTGTCATAGTTCAATGGCATGACTATGCAGGATGAGAAAATGGCTGAATAACGCAAGTCCTCCTCATGTCTTCCTTCCCTCCCTTGCCTTCATTTAAACATCTCTGATAGATACCATAGATGATGACATGAATTTTGTATGAGTTAAAAAGATGTTTGGGGGAAATACAGAACTTTGTAGCTTGAGCATGACACATTGGAGACATCAGTTTGCCTAAGGTGTCTGTAAGAAAATGTAGGTTTCATTCCTCAAATCTTTTGCGTATTTTCTAGGAAGACCACTATTATCAATATGCAGGGGAGCTTTTTTAAGTTAAAAATACTCATGTCTGACTTGATTTTTAATTCCTTCTGTCTTGAGTAAATCTTTCAGTCATGTCAGCTGGAATTTTATTCACAATGAAATATAAAAGAGAAGCAGTTAGATCTTAACTTTGTATACATTCAGTAAGCTAGCAATTTGAGGTATGAAAGTGCCTTGAAAGCCATATTAAATACAGGGACCCAAAACCACAAGAAAGAAAATTTCTGATTTGGCTTTGTAGCAATTGTGGATTTTATATTCTGGGGTAAATCCTGTAAGTCTTTACTTATGCCTCAGCTAGGCAAAATGCCCATTATTCTCAAGTCATATGCCTGAAATATTACTGGGTATGGCTGTGGCATAAATTATTTTGGATTTTATATGCAATAAAGCACTAGAAATGAGGTGGTGGCAGCAAGTAGAAAGCAATTTGCTACAGAGTCAACAAATACCACATCAACCACAGTGGTATGCACAGTGACTGGGTTTTTCTTCCACTTTTTAAAGTTTGAAAATGTAAGTTTGTTTTGTAGACTTTTTTGCATGTTTGTCATCTGCCAGGGAAACAGATTTCTGGGTGAATTGCACTAAGCTTCAAGGAAAGCAGTAAAAAAGTAATAGTTATCAGCTAGAAGGCACTTGGCCTATCATTGTATTCTGCTCAGTTACTTTTTTTTTTTCTTTTTATGCGAAACTTCTAAATTAAACCAGGTTAAATATACCATACTGCTCACTGACAGGTCAATGTCAGGTCTGTTGTGGATGAAGTAAAACTGTAGAGCATTACAGGCTTCACATACTGAGGGAATTACATGCTTTTCTCTGGGACATTTCCAACAAGCACTTTTATCTCAATATAATGTATGTCAAAAGCAAATTTGACATTGTTTCAGTAGCTGAAGGTTTTTACCCTTCATGTTAGCGGCCCTGCATGCAATTTATGCTGAGAAGCGATTTACCAGTCATTTGAATGTGGTTGGAGAATCTGCTTGCATTTCATATTATGAAACAGATCATCAGTTTTCAGCCATGAGGAAAGAAGAAGAGTAGGCGTGTGCATGAGTCATTCTGCCTTTGTGCAGAATGATGCAGTGATATTACAGACTGGCTCTAACTTACGAGGTCCAGATTTTAGGGCTTGATCTAAAACCAAAGCAACAGTGTTGTTACGAGCAGAAAACTGCAAAAAATGAGACAAGCTATTGGAAATCCTGGGCGTCTACACAACTGAAACTTACATTTTCAACAGAAAACAGTAATTGGGGAAGCCAGGATCTGGCCTAGAGGCTGTAGTGCCATCTTCATCAATGAAATAAAATCCCTGACTACTTTTGGCATGAATTACTTGGTAGTCACCAAGTATTTTTGTTGTCCGTATGGAGTCATTTTCCTTGTGGCTATTGGCTTGCATATCACTTTTTATACTTGTGGTGGTTTAGGCCCTGCCGGGACCCGAGACCACGCTGCCGCTGCCCCTCAGGGAGTGAAATACAAATCCTGGGGCTGAGATAAGGAGAGGTTTAATACAACAGTGTAACAGCAACAAACCGAACAACAACAATAACAATGAACAGAACAAGAGATATACCGTACGGATACAGCAGTGAGGGGACCGAACCGCACAAAGGCCGTCCCTGCTCTTTCCCTGCTCTTTCCCGCGCTTGGGCACCAGGAGGTGATGTCAGCATGGTATCGAATAACCTGGCTAGAGCTCCCCCCCACTGCTGGGGAAACTTAACCCTATCCTGGCTGAAACAGGACAATACTTCATTCTTCGATGTGGATCGCTTGCACCTTAGTTTTTCAGAATCAAACTGTCAAAGGGATGCGTGTACCTACTCTTTCCTTACCTGTGAAAAAACTTAAATGTCAAAAACATGAAAAGGAAAGAAATCACATAAAAGAAAACCAGAATGTACACAAGCTGGACCTCTCAGAAGACCTTTTCTTTCCCATACTTAACTGTTCTCTCATGGAAACAAAATAACAATCTCAGAGCCAGATTCTTAACCAATATAAATAATGTAAAGATTTTCCTCAGCTGAAACAAAAAATTACTTGTTAAAATGCACATTGTTTTATCTTTTAGGTATTTTAGATCAAGGCTTAAATTAGGAGAAAGGCTTCTAAAGGTATGGTAGGAAATTAAGGGTGCCAGATCTGACAGAAAGAATGTTCTTCTGCTAACCCATTGAATAGGTGGTTACCCAGCAGAAAAATAATAATCCTTGAACTCCTTGGAGCTATGAAAAATAAGAAAGGATATTAGAAACACACAGTATAAAAATTATCTGAATGAGAAGAAAATACACTGAAAGGTGTGTCAGTCTCTTTATTTTTCCCTGAGAACTATGTGGATATCTGGGTAATTTGCCCACTCAGGAGTATAGGCTGTGTAGCTCTGGAGAATGTGTGGGTGAAAAGAGTAAAAATATTTGTGAGACCGATAAATTATGAGCAGAAGACATGAACCTTCTGTAAATGGAAGACTGTAGTGTGTACGTCCAGCAGATGCCACTGTATAATCCACCATACCTAAGAGATAATGGAATTTCACCAAATTGTGTCTATAAGGAGCCCAAGAACTGGTATTTTACTGTAGTATAACTTCCAGAAATGCGTCCATCTTAATGCGGAGATGCAAGAGATGGATGTTCCATCATTTCTTGTATATTTAATCACCCTCACTGTTAAAAACATGTGCTTCATTTCCAGTTTTAATTTGTCTGGGTTTAGTTTCCAACTGTTGGTTAATTTTATTCACTTGTCTCTCCTAAATTCAATGTGAAAAAAAGAGTGCATGTCAAATTGAGCAATATGTGAAAAATATTGGTGTTAATAACAGCATTCATGCACAACATTGGATTGAGAACTGTGGTGGCATGTCTGCATGTCTCCAGCATAATCCCCTGTTTTCACTCACTACATCTTTTTGAAACATGAGCATTTTGGATTGAAATTCTGCTCGTTCCCTCATAAAAATGAATCTTCTTGAGCAGGTCTGAGCAGAATGCTGGCAGCTCTCATTGAATTATGGAGGAATGATTAGAAGAAACAGTGTTCCCCACAATTGCCCCCCACCATTCACCACAGTTTTAGATATGACTTGAATGAAATACAGCTGGCATTTGACACGCAAAGCTTGTCAGAGGCATAATCCTCTGGAAGCATGTGCATTTGTTACATTTTTTTGAGGTGAAGATCGGTCAGTTGTTTATATCCACATTTTGAAGTGTGCCTATCATAACACAAATTAAATGAATAATAAAAAAATTACAAACATATGCAATCATAAATAAAACAGGACTGAATATCAGCAGTGACACAAAGAGCACTCCCCAGTGGGTATCATAAGAGTCCATCCTCACCCCACCCATCCTTTCAGGAAGAGCCTGGGTAAATAGAAAGGCTTTCTAAGAGTGCAGAAGGCCAACAAATGCATCTTCTGTAGACTGAGTCTGGTGGTGAAATTTGTCATCAAGGGTGTTTTACTGACATCCTCCATCTGCCATCAATTTGGAGATACATAAGTCAACAGATGTCACTTCAACTGCTGTGGTGTTAGGTAATGAAGGGTGAAGGTCTTGGAAGTAGGTTACGCTGCAAATGGAGGTGCAGCAGTTTGATACAGGATGAATGATCTCATTTTCTGGTGTGGACCACGGAGAAAAACAATCTGTAATAGATGTAAAGGCTTTGAGATAAAGTTGTGAGGGAAAGAGCATGCTGAATAGGTACAGTTACATCTAATTGAGGTACATGTTGGGAGGGTGGTGCTATGAATGTGTTTTTGCAAGCAAGAGAAAAGGAAGACAGACTGGCATTTGAGTGAATCATGTAGGAAAGAAGAGACAAATCTGGGCTGCCTGTTTAAGTTAAAAATCTAGTCTTAAAGGCTTTTGTTCTGTTTGGAAATTTTTCACGTATTTCTGACACCCTTGAGGGGTAGAGTCAAAGCTTAGATCCACAAGTCGCCTTCTCCCTGCCTCCTCTGAAATGGAATAGTGTGATCCAGCTTAAATTAGGTATTGAGTTTTTTTCTACCCCTGTGAAAAATGTAGTTTACAACTCATCTAGGACAGATAGTGCTACAAATAATTTTGTCTTTAATCAGAATACACACTGTTTAGAACAGGGACCAGATCTTCCCCTATCTTTATAAAATGCTTATTGTAGAAAGCCCCTGAGCTTGATCAGGAAATTTCAGTGCTGTCATAATTCAGACAGTAATAATAATGTATTACTATTGGGCAAGAAACTCTAAAACCAAAGTGCCTTAGATAATGTTTGAACTGATTTGTGGTTTCAAGTGGGAACCAGTTGACGCTGGATTGTATGAAATGGTTTCAGCCCCATAATCACTCTAGCTATTACCAAGTTTCTTACTGAGTTATAACTTCATTTAAATTCAGTGCTTGATGTAAAATAGAGAGGGTGCTGAATCTCTCTGAAGAAGTTCTGAGGCAGATGGCCTCATCACCTATATTCCCAATCCAGCAGAATTATTTTCCACTCTAGGCTGTAGAGTCCCTCCATTCAGTCTGAGGGTAACATTTTAGACTTACTCAAATAATCAGGAGATTTGTTGTTGACTTCGTCAGGTTTGGGATTTCAGTCCTGGAGATATAAATCTGTCCTACCTGCTCAACAGGGCAGAGCATCTGTTGTTACTTGTTATCCGTACCTAGTGTGGTGGGGAAATGTCCTCTCACATAGTTGAGATGCTCAGTCTCCTGTACTTGATTTGTGCTGCATGGGAAGTATGATAGACTCAGCACTTATGCTTTCCTAGAATAACTTATCAATAACACACAGAGGTTACACTTTTCTCATGTCAGAAACATAGAGAAGGTAACAGGAGAAGCAGCTAACACTCTGCTATTTTTTTTTTTCATTTTTTTATTTTAGTTGACATTTAGACCAAGAGTGTGTTATCTTTGGTAGCAAGGTGTAGGACGGTTTCCAAGTAATCATCTTTTCATCTGAATATTTAATAAGAGGTGTCACGTATCAGAAGGCTTGGCATACCTCTTGGTGATCATGCTGTGCTGTGCTTTCATTGCCTGAGATAGCTGGAACAGCTAACTGCAGAGAGAGACTTGCCTGCAAAGATTTTGAACAGTTATGCAGAAGGTGACAAATGGATATAAGGTTAGTTTAATTTACTTGTGGGGTGTGTATGCATGCTGGGCAACAAGGCTGTTCTCCAAGGGTGGAGAAACAACACAGACCAGTGTGGATCATTGGATTTCCATCTGTCTGATATACAGAGCTGAAATCTTGGAGTCATACCTTTTATTACTTGTTTACTTGTGGTCTAAAGAATGTCAAAAGATGTAGGCAAGTGGAAGATAAGCTCTGAAGAACTCCCAGATTGATTTTGCTTATGATGGGTAGCTAGGGAGAGGTGTAACAGTGGGAAGGTGAGGGACAGTCTTCCCACACTCCCAGTGGAGGGTGCGTGAATTCATGTGTCTGCCTGTGGTTTACTTTCTGGGTGAAATTAGTTTGACACCCTAGGCAACAGAGGAGGAGGAAACTACTTAGCTAACTAAGGAAAAGAGAGTAATGTGCTAGCTGAGTTAGTGGGAATGAACTCAGTGCATGAGGATTGAGTGAATGGGGAGATGAACACTAGTCAGAAGAGTGTATTTTTCATGGGCAGAAATGGCATTTGTCTAACTTGCATCATCTTACCCCTTACAACAAAAAGGACATTGAATTACTCGAGCGTGTCCAAAGAAGGGCAACGAAGCTGGTGCAGGGTCTGGAGCACATGTCGTACGAGGAGCGGCTGAGGGAACTGGGGTTGTTTAGTCTGGAGAAGAGGAGGCTGAGGGGAGACCTCATCACCCTCTACAACTACCTGAAAGGAGGTTGCAGAGAGCTGGGGATGAGTCTCTTTAACCAAGTAATAAGCGATAGGACAAGAGGGAATGGCCTCAAGTTGTGCCAGGGAAGGTTTAGACTAGATATTAACAAGTATTTCTTTACAGAACGGGTTGTTAGGCATTGGAATGGGCTGCCCAGGGAGGTGGTGGAGTCCCCATCCCTGGAGGTGTTTAAGAGTAGAGTCGACATAGCGCTGAGGGATATGGTGTAGTTGGGATCTGTCAGTGTTAGGTTAATGGTTGGACTGGATGATCTTCAAGGTCTTTTCCAACCTAGATGATTCTGTGATTCTGTGATGTTTCCTATGACCAAATTTCTTATGGAAAGTCAGTGGCAGTTAGGTGACTATGTTGAATCATTTCATAAATCATCCTGCTGTCAATTTGCTCACAGTGTGGTCATTAGCCTGTTAATTAACATAGCCAACCTGAACCTGTGTTTTCAGCCTACTCTACTCTCAGTCTGTGGTGGCCAGTCAGGTCCACTCCAGCAAAGCTTGTATTTCTGAGGCAAGCAAAACAGCTTGTAGAAGTACAATCTGGGAAGTAGTGTTAACATAATTGTAAAGAAAATATGATACAGATATATAAAATATTGCTGTTTGTTGTTGATATGACTGTTTCCAGATTATTGCGAATGTGTCGTGCATCCATGCTGGTGAACAGAATTGAATACTTAAGGTGATCCTTATGGGTGGAGCCCATATCTGGTGTACTTGCTCACTGTAGGAAATTGCTGTGATATGCAGTGAGGCAGTGGATGTACTTAAAAGGATATTGAGAGAGATTGTCAGCTTTCTTAACAGATGATCTATGTGATAAGTGTCCAAGGACTGGAAATATGTATCTGTTTTCATTTGACTTA
This sequence comes from Strix uralensis, assembly GCF_047716275.1. Taxonomy (NCBI): domain Eukaryota; kingdom Metazoa; phylum Chordata; class Aves; order Strigiformes; family Strigidae; genus Strix; species Strix uralensis. Next base: position 70,075,902 of record NC_133976.1, on the reverse strand, counting down.
TTTAATGGGTACATTTTGTGGGAGTTTTTTGCTTAGGGTATTTTTTTCTTTCCTTTTTTAGTTTTCTGAGCAACTGGTGGTTTTAGGAAGGCATTTTAAAGAGGCTTTTTAAAGTGGTTGTTCTTGCTGTGTAGGAGTGTTCTGTGTGGGCACAGAGAGCAGGATAAACTACTTCATCCTCATGTGGTCTCACTGCAAAGACAAATCCTGAGGCATAGACACTGGGAATTGACTCAGTCGTGGCCATTATCCAGCTGTCATAGGCTAAGAGCAGTGTGCCCTCTCCTGTGCCCTTATGTTTGGAATTCAGAGCTGAAAAGATCATAGGCTGCTTGCAGCCAGAACATCTTACTAACAGGTGGGCTTTCTGTGGTCAGTTTGATAATGTAGTTTTATTCCAGAGAGAGTCTCTTCTTCTGCAAATTAAAGACCTCATTGATTTAATATTGTCTTCGTGTGCTTTCTGTTCTAGACCTAAATGAAATGTTGATCTCCCTTTAAATTGCTTACAAATGACAAGTAGTGTTTTTCCTTGCTTTCTCTGCATCACCTCTAGTGCTTTTAATTTGTCTCCTTCCTTTCTTCCACTTCTCTCTACTGTGATCCTTCATAGCTGTGCTGCCCATGGTTATAATCCTCTTTGAGAAGGAGCTGTTTCCACAAAGAAAAGGTTGCAAGCTCTTGAAGTGAGGCATGAAAGTAGCAAATCAAATCCTTCAGTGCACTGAGGATGAAAATGCTGTTCTAGATCTGTCAAGTGGCTTAGCCATGTTGGGTTTTTAACTTCCATTTTTAATTTTTAAAGCAAAATTGGGATGCTTGGATCTCCACTGAGCCTGTACTTTCACCCTTCTTTCAGCAAAGGAGAAAAGTAGTACCAGAACAAGGTGATGGGAGAGGCTTTGGACCCAGAGAGTCTAATTCATGACTAAATCAAAATGTTTTAGTTGCTTTTAATGTTAAAGTATTCCTTGAAATGCAAGCTTAAACTGTGCTTTTTTTACTCGGTGCAGAGCTCTTTTATTCTCTATGTGCGTGGCTGTACAGCTAACTTAAATGTGTGACTACATAAGGAAGGGTGACTTCTTAACCATTATGTATCAGATCACTGCTGGAAGCAAAGTAAATGAATGTCTTGGCTGGGTCTGGCACGTGTTAGGTTTCTGTTTCACTTTCCCTGCACAAAAAATAAGAGGAATGCAGGCCTTTCACTTTATCTCACACAGTAATAATGCACCTCAGCAAAGATTTGAATGGACCACAGGATTATTAGGATTGTAATGTCTTGCTTTCCTTTTCAAGTAGGATGAAACTAAATGTAATCATCTGTTGGGTTAGATGAACACAATGGGTTCTCAGCCATAGGCTTTCATCACAGCAGCGATCCTGTATGACTTAGCCTGCCAGGGCTCCGGATCGCAAAAATTTTGTAGGTGTCAGATGTTTGGCACTCAGAACCTGACCATTGAGAGTGGTTGTCATACTTGTGTCTCCCTGCTTTCCAGTCTTTCAGCTTTAGAATACTGTCACCATTTTCAGTGTGTGATATTTAAAGGAGGCTGATGAAAAGCTGCTTGGCTAAGTTCAATTTCAGTTATGCGGGCTTCAGCAATAGTCTGCTCAAATACTGCTGTGTGCATTCTGGTAGGATCATGGTGCAGTCTAGCAGGATGTTTGCTCAGCTACAGAGCTGGGCTTTTATGGTGTTGGTATTTTCTAGGAGCAAACTGACAGTGTGGTGTGGCTGCTGCCTTCACTGTGACTATTTTGTCAAGTTCATTTCTGAAAAAGAAAACCAGGCTTTGAAACTATGCATCTCAACTTCACAGCATATTTTCTAAACAGCATATGGAGCAGACACTGCAGCCATGCTTACTGTGCTCTGGTCAACTGCTTTTTGTAATTTTTCAGTCACAGTGTCCTATACACTATAGCCCCTTTGTTTTCCTATCCCTAATGCTCTGTTGCAGGCTGTCCTACCAAAGAAACGATGACGATGAGGAAGAGGCTGCCAGAGAGCGTCGCCGACGGGCTCGACAGGAGAGGCTGCGGCAAAAGGAAGAAGGAGATCTATCAGGAGAAGTAATGGAGAAATCAGAAGTTAATGCCCAGAACAGGTAAATGTCTGATGTTGTTTCCTGACAAGACAACAGTAATTTTTGTTCAGAGTAGAGAAGTATCATGAAGAGGTCTGGTTTGCTATTTAAGTTTTAAACACCAGGTTTGGCCATCCTTGCCCTGAAGAAGATCTAACACTGTGAGGAACACCACTGGCTGTGTCTACACAGTGGGGTGGCAGCATCACTGAAGCTGGGCTTGAGCTCATGACCCCGTCCTAGGGTATCCTCAGGGTTCTCTATAGGGTAACTCAGCTGGGACTCATGGAGGGAAATACCTCTGATGCATCCTGCTGTCAGATTGTCACAGGCATGATTGTGTCTGGCCTCACAAACCTCCACATCTTTTGTTCTGCTTATAGGGGCCATGGTGTCAAGGGGCCAAGGCACATGGGATTGGTGGGCACCCAGTCCTCAAGTTGCAGCTGAAACTGTTTGCAAGGTGCTGGGTGTGAGCGCTAGACCTCAGCCCTCATCTGGCATTGTCAGGGTCATACAGCTATAAACAGCAGAAAACTTACGGAGTGAGACACCACTTGTCACAAATTGAGTGGCAGACCTGGCCTTCCAGTCTGTCCATTGTTTATTCAGTTTCATATAGTCACAAATAATATATCCAGATTTCCAGTAGCCATAACACAATTGATAGAAGAGACCAGAAATAAACATTGTGGTATCAAGCTAATAGATACTGAGCACAAGTAGCATGCTATTAAAGACAAGGAGAATGGATATAGATAGGAAAACAGCAACATTTCTGATTGTAGATTATAATCTTTTTTCACAATAGAGGGGAAAAAAAAGCTAGAAAGAGGGAAGAAACCTGCACACAGGAGAATTAAACAGCTGGATTTTGAAGGAGTCAACCTCCAGGGTCTGAGGGTGAGATCCAGTCCTGATACCTACAGGTGTTGAATAGCATGTCTTAAATATGATGCTGTGCTCACTCCATTTTCTAACAGATTATTGATCCTATACAGACAATCACAACCTCACCGAACCCTTAATTGCAAGGCTATCCCCTTATCGACTGTATCTGTGGATGTTGTTGCTGAACAGGAGTAGCTTCTTGTTGCTAGAGAAGTTCACTGAAGTCAGAAACTATCTAGCATCTTCAAAATTTTGCCCGGTGGGAAGACCATGCAGAAGACATGTATGCCTCAGGCCAAGCTGAAGGGGGCCTTAAAGCAAACTAAGTCTTCCAAGTATTCTGCTGCAGGATGCAGAGGCAGAGGATGAATTTTTCACGGCTGTTTGTATTTCAGCTGCTCCAAGTGTCAGGGACCATTCCAGTGCCTACTGAGGTCAGTAAGACTCCTGGGGACTTCAGCGGCTGTTGGAGCTAGCCTGGAAGGGAACCCTTCCAGGCTCTGACATTGTAAAACACCAAATTCCTATACATGTAGAAATGCTGAAATTAATCCCTGGAACCATTTTGTTAAATTTTGAAGTATGCAACCTGTTGTGTTTTCAAACCATGGAACGATGTAACAGCAAGTTTTTTTTTCTAGAAGCAGCTAAGTGCATACATTGTTAGAAAGATATTTTTTTTTTAATGCAAAATTGTCACTTTTATGTAGTGTGGCAGAAGAGGAAACCAAGCGTACTACAACCACAGGGGGAACAGATGACGAAGCTGCATTGTTGGAGAGACTGGCAAGACGGGAGGAGAGACGCCAAAAACGTCTACAGGAAGCCCTGGAACGTCAAAAGGAATTTGACCCCACAATCACAGATGGGAGCTTGTCACCACCCAGCAGGAAAGAAGTAAACAATGTGGAAGAAAATGAGACCACGGGAAAAGAGGAAAAGGCTGAAACACGCCGAGGACGCTATGACATTGAGGAAACAGAAACAGTTACCAAATCATACCAAAGGAACAACTGGAGGCAAGATGGGGAAGAAGAGGAAAAAAAAGAAGAGAAAGACAAGGAGGAGGTACAGGAGGAGAAACCAAAGGAGGTCCCTGTAGAGGAAAATCAGGTAGATGTGACAGCAGAAAAATCCACACATAAAGAAGAGGTAGTAGAAACAAAAAATATAGCTATAAATGCAGAGGAACACAAAGCAGAGAATTATACAAATGCTGTGCTGGAAGGGGAGCAGAGTATAACTGATGCTGTAAATGAAGAGGAGCTTAGGGATGAGGAAAAGGCTGAGGAAGAAAGGAAGAAAGCAGAAGAAGGGGAGAAACTTGAGGCAGAAGAAAGGGAGAGGTTAAAAGCAGAGGAAGAAAAGAAGGCAACTGAGGAAAAACAGAAAGCAGAGGAGGAGAAGAGGGCAGCTGAGGAAAGAGAGAGGGCTAAGGCAGAAGAGGAGAAAAGGGCAGCTGAGGAAAGAGAGAGGGCTAAAGCAGAAGAGGAGAAGAGGGCAGCTGAGGAAAGAGCAAGGGCTAAGGCAGAAGAGGAGAAGAGGGCAGCTGAGGAAAGAGCAAGGGCTAAGGCAGAAGAGGAAAAGAGGGCAGCTGAAGAAAAGGCTAAGCTAGAAGCAGAGAAATTAAAGGAAAAACAAAAGATGGAAGAAAAGAAAATAGAAGATAAACAGGTAAAAGAGAAGAAAGTACAAGAGGAAAAACCTCAAGCAGCTTTCCTAAGAAAACAGGTACAGTAAACATTTTGCACCAAAGTAAGACACCTGTGGTTTGTGAGAAATGTAATGCAAGGAAAAAAAAAAAAAAAGATTGAATTGGAATTTCCTCACAGATCTATTCCTACATTGAAATGACTAATACTCATGCTCTCTCTTGCTCTCTCTTTTAAAAATAAAGCTCCTTCCTTCTGCTTACCAATAATGCAGTGCACAACATGCCTGACCTCACGCCATCATTCAAAGAAAACCTTGCATGTTCAGACCTCTGCATGTTTTTTTGGCTGTCTTTTTTCTCAGCTGCTATAAACTGGCCTAACACAGTAACACATGAGGTGGAGGCAGACACATCTTGGCACAAAATATTACAAGCACCTCGTAAACTGTGTGAGGAATGTGTGTGTTAAATGCAATCACAAGAGAGGGCTCTCTGCTGGGACATGTGAGCATGATGCCACGCAAGGGAGAAAGGCCCACATGGGGGAATGGGAGCATTTGGAGAGGGTGGAGGGAGCACCACTGCACATGGAGATGTGGGCACAGCAGCATATGATGGAGATGTGGCTGCACACAGGATTGGTACATGAACACAGTGTGGAGAAACAAAAGTGCAAACAGATGTGATGTTTTCATATTAAAAAAAGTTATTAAAAACCCAAAAACAAAGGGGGAAGAAAAAGAGGTTAAAGTGGAAGCTAAAAAGGAAAAGTTACCAGATGAGAAGCTCCGACCTATCTCCAAAAAAGATCAGGTAACTTGTAAACCATTGATTTAGATGTTGTAGGGAAACTTGAGTTAAGAAAATAAATAAGGGACCTATAACTGAAAGTTGCTTTGTTCAGCAAAGTACTTAAGCATGTATTTCACTTCAAGAATGTGGGTAATCCTGCTGAAATAAATAGGGATGAAGCTACTTATGTGCTTAAAATGAAGTAAATGCTTAAGTATTTTGTTCTTTTGGGGCTTTAGAACCAAGTCCTGTTTGTCTTAGAACAAATATTTCAGGAGACTCAGTTCGGTCAATAATGCAAGGATGGTTTGCACCCTAGGGATGAGTTTTTCAGGACTGTATCAACTAATCATCCTTCCCTGATTTTCTCCCACTTTACTGTGAATTTTTTCCCTATGACTGAGACCTACTCTTACAATAATAATAATTATCATCTAGACCCTTTGGCCACCTGACTGCCTTAACTAATGATTTTCCCCCAAACTGCAATGCCCCATGATACAAACTGTGCATACCAAGATTCTTCTTTTGTTTTAAAGAGAAAATCTACAAAATTTACTGCATTGCATTTCCACTGTAAACACAGGAGCTGGTGCCATGGTGTTTTACTGTATGGTAAGTAAATAAGATTTGGGGACCATTTACTCTTCAGGTTACAGCTGTACACAGGGAGCCATGTTCAGTGTTGTGTAGGAACCGTGCTTTTAGTTCAGTGCAGCAGGTATCAGAATACCGCTTGATTTTAATTGGACATCGAGACTGGTCAGGGCCTTGGGGGTTTGGACCTGTTGGGGTTCAGCCAGGTCTGTGTGGCTTAAAGGAAGCCACAGCACAGAGATCTAGTAACAAGCAGCTTGCTGCCTGTCTATCTGCTTGGGAGCATTGAGGGTTGTAGAGGGTCCGGTCCAGGGTCCTTAGTTGTTGGATTAATTTGGAACATGCTCTAGATGCTTAGCTCACCTTCAGAGAGTGATGAAGGCAAATCATGTCACAAGGTTTTATGTCCAGTTGCCTGGCTTGATCATCCAAGGTATCATATTTTGAGTAAGGTACATGTAAGATTGAAAAGGTAAATGAAGTGATGAAGATGGTTAAAAGGAAGGTTCCTAATGAGCAGGGAGAGAGATTGGCAATACTAGAATAAGTTACTCTAGAAATGGGAAGAGTTAAATGAGACCTAATGGAAATGCTTCAGAATAGTGCACTAGAAAAACTGAACAATCACTCTAAATTAATCTGATTGCAAAAGCAGAGGAAAGACCTGCACAAAACATAAGGGATGGATTATATTAAGAGTTCTTCATAAGACAGAACTGGCTTGTAATATTCACCATTTCACACAGTCTTTGAATATTACAAGTAAATATAAAAAGGAAGCTGTAACTGACCACAAATATTGATTGGGGGGTCAGGACTTGAGACACAATCGTCCTGCTTGTGTTTATGTGGAGCTCAGTCAACTCTCACTGGAGCTCTCATCATGCTTTTAAATTGTAGCCACAGGGCTAGATTATTCCAGGAAATCGGTAAGACTTTTAAAACTGACTTGCGATTTTAGTGCTTCCATTTTTGGATGCTCAAGCTGAGACAATTTTAGATAGTCCCATTTTTAGTGCAATGCTGAATATCCATCCACTGAAAGGTAAATCTTTTGCATGTGTATCAAGCTAAGCATTCAAAGTGTTTTGCTCAGTTTTGAAAATCTCAGTTGTTGTTTCTTGGTTTGTGAAGAGAAATTGACAATCTCAGACTCCAAACCAAGTCAAGATCAGGATCCGCTCCTCACCCCACTTCAAGGACATAAAATTAAATGAGGCCTATTTCTGAACCATATATGCAGTTAAGAGGATGTCAGTATATCATGAACAAGATCCTGAAGGAATAGTGTATCTACATAATCAGATTTTGCTTTTGCAGTTGTTCAACACAAGCACATGTCCTTTCTTAATGTGACCAAAATCTGGCCCACAGAGTTCAGGTTTTGATCAAATTAGCAAGCACGATCTTCTCTTCTTTTCTGTACTACTCAACAATTTTTGGTTCTTAAAAGTGGCCTGGAAAGTTCATAAAAACAATCTTTCTCATGATGTGAGACTCCTGGTATTTCCTGCTTCCAGTTTGGCTAGACGTGCTGCAACAGTTGCTTTTCTCATGGTATTTGGGTATGGTAGTTGGCTCTAAATGGAAGCCCTAGAGCCAGATGCCCACAGCTTTTAAGTCACCGAGTAACTGAGCCTAAATAAGGAATCAAATTTGCCAAATGGCCCTAGCTTCAGTAACTGATTCACTGTGGTCTGAAGGTGTTCAAACTGGATTTAGAAATCTCAACTCTTGAATATTAGCATAACACCCTAACAGGAAAGAAGCTGTGTAGAGAAAGGTTAAAATATAAATAAATAAAGCTGGAAATTAGCTAAACATGTTTTTGGTTGTGTTTTATCTTGACTTGATGGTCAAGAGTTGTGACAGCATGTGAACTGTTTTCAGTTCAGGTAATACCACCTGTCTACTCCAACTGGAGTCAGTGTAGTAATTTTTACTGAATTCAACACAACCTGAATTAGCCTGTAATTTAGGGAAGCACTGAGACAAGGGAGGGTACTTCTGTTGCCTGCCTTTGGAATGGGACATAATAGTTTCTGCTTCAATCAATCTCTGGCATTAAAATTAGTAGGATAAGGATTGGGCCCAAAAGCTGTGAAATGTTTCTGTAATATCTTGTTTTATCATCTTTTTGAATAAAGAAGCCAAGCTGTATTAATGGTTTTCTCAAATGCAGATACATTACCATAAAACCTCCTGGCTTCTGAAATGCTACTTCCTAACCTATTAATTTTTGAACTATAGTGTTTTAATATTAGTTTTCTCAGTGATTTCAATTAAGATGTAAGAGATATGACCCTCCCCAGTGGACTTCAATACATCAGGCAGCTGGAAGTATTGGCTTTTTAATGAGACTTAGAAAGGTCTTGATGAAAATCTCAGCAAAGGAAATCCTATGCTCTCAAAATCCCAACACAGACATCCTGGCATGTGAAATATTGCAACCATCAACATTGCTGGTTTCAGTATCACCCTGACTGCGACTGAAGGGTTAGGAGATTGCTAACAGGCAGCAGAGATTTTTGCTGTGAACATGATCACTAGCTACAACCTTGCCCAGATTTGGGAGCACCCAAAAGATGTTACTGTCTGATGGCATTCATTAGGCTCAGTGAATAGCCCTGGTTGTCTCAGCCCAGCTCCTAGAAAACAGAAAACCATCCCTTGAGGCTGCTAGTAATAATGGCCTTGTTTGCTAGCAGTTACAGCATCATGGCCAAAGAATGCACGGTCATGGAAACTGAACTCCCCTCTTGTCCGTCAGGGCTCTTCTGCCAGGTCATGGCTAAAGCCCCTTGGCAGGAGAGGGTGGGAAAATTCTGCACTCCTGCTGTCTGCTCTCCAGACAGAGCAAAAGCCTTTGTGTTCAACATCCCTCACCAATGGCAAATTTGCTTGAGTAGTTTAACCAGGCAGTACTCACTTGTAGTGTGTCACCTTGGCCTTGTCTGTTGTATCAGTTTCTGTGAGCAAGCAGACTGGCCTCAGGTAAAGTCAGAGGCTGACTTGGGGACTTCACTCAGCAGCTTAATTCAACGCCTTAGGAGAATCGTGACTTTGAAAATTCTGAACTTGTCCTTTATTGGTAATATTGTAATATGTAATATCCTTTATATTACATCTCCAGAAGTTGTTCTTTGATGAGGAAGGATAGAAATTTGATTTGATCTGGGGATGGGTGTGTGTATGGGTTTTTTTTTTATTTCAAGGTGCAGCTTGGAATGCCATAAAAGTAGCTGTGTTGCAGACGGGTTGTTATGGAAGTTCTTTTTCTTTCTAGTTAGCAAATGGGATGGCAACAGGCTTCCAAGGGACAAAGGTATTTTTTTTTCCTAAAGGTCTTCATATGAATTTTTCACAGAAGGTGTTTCTTGCTTGCCAGCTAGAATCTTCCTCCAACAGGGTAGAGCTGGGAAAAAAAAATATTTTGGAGGTAAATGTTTAATCTGCTGCTGTTGAGAGTTTATTTAGACTGGTAATCTAACTGAAAGGGAATAATTCTACCTGAGGATAAAGAACTTAAATCAGTCCATATCCTCCTTCTCTTATCAGCATCTAGCCATGACTCAGCAGGCTGGGATCAGGCCATCTGTGGTATTGATAAATACTTCAGGCTTATAACTCTGAAGGAATACGGGAGAGTGAAATTCATGCACTAAGTATACTTGATTATTATGAAGAATTATAGGACAAAGCTTTGTAAAGATAGAGGGAATTTTTGCTCTCATGTTTCCAGAGAGAATATTTGCTTCTTCATAGGATTAAATATTCATGTCTCATAACACTATCCATGACTAGCCCCTGGTAGGATTGTGCTTTTTGTCAGAGTAAGTTTTACTCTGACACAAAGATAATTTTGTGGTTTGGCCATTATTCTTGCAATGCTGAAGTATCCATCTGCTATGACACTAGAAAGAATGTGAACTTTGTTGAGCAAACTTGACAGTTGGTGAAGGTTATGCGCTATTTTTATTGTGCCGGTGCCTATAACCTTGTATCAAGAATGTATCAACAAGCCTAATCCCAAAGAGTTTGCAACCCAGAAATTTAATAGGCAACAGGTGAATGATGCTGCAGGGGAAGGGAAGAGGGTTGGGGTGCCTTGGTGGGGTGCAGTTGCAGAGTGAAGCAAAGTGGTAGCATAGTCCCATAGTCACAACAAACTTTCACAGAAGACTGATAATTTTGTTCAAGATGTTCTCATCTTGAATTCAGACCAAGATAGCAGAGTGGTGGTTGGTCACAGTTTAGATCTTTACAGACTACTTCTGCCATAAAGCACATAAACATTTTGAAGACAGTTTTTTAGTTAATCACTAACACGAAAAAATCTGTGTTCCTCAGCTGTTATTTAGGATGCCTTATTGTGACTTCTTTTGTTTGTTTGTTTCTTGGTTTTGTTCTATGATTTATGGTATCTGCTGAGCAGGTAAAAGATGACAAGGATAAAGGAAAAGCACCCAAAGAGGAAATGAAAAGTATCTGGGATCGTAAGAAGGGAGTTCCTGAACAAAAGGCACAGAATGGAGAACGTGAACTCACTGCCCCAAAACTTAAATCTACTGAGAATGCTTTTGGGTAAGTTCCAAGTAAGCCATTGGGCTTGCTTATGTTGTAGCAGAGCAGGGGGCCATCTCCGGGCCTCTGCGTAATAGCCTTGTTGTAGCACCTGAGTAGAAGACTTAGGTTGGCAACATCAGCAGAGGCTCCAGTGTTCATTGGTTATAGGTGTGAATTAAGGCTTTTAGCCTATTTTCTAACGAACTGCCCCCACACTGTTGCAGTAACTAAATGAGGTACAGAAAGCAGATGTAAATAGCCTTGCTTCCTCAGTAGAGACAAGTGGCTTATTTTTGCTCTGCTGGGGTTTTCCTTCCTTGAAGAACATTTATTTCTAATATCTGCACAGAGACCAATAATGACAAGAGCCCAGATTTTGTTCTCTAATTTTTAAAGTCAGGTCTCAACCTTTACTAAAGTAACATATTTCCAATTACCCACCTGCTTTTAATCACACTCTGCATATCAGTATGCATGCAGCACAATACAGTTGGTAACTCTTCAAAGAGCTGCTTTCCTGATTTCAAGACAAACCTTGAAATTAATGGCTTCTCTATAAAAGTGATTTTTCAGTTAGGTGAAAATCTCTCCTAGTCAAAATGTTCTATTTTTTGTCTTTTTATAAGCTGTATCAAAGTTTGATTTTTATTTTTCTTTTCAAGGAAGTATTTGCCTTATGGCTATATTAGGAAATTCAATGAAGGTAAAAATTTTCTAGTGAAAAGTTTATTAAAAAGGATTCTGCCTGCTAAAAGGAGGGAATACATGAAGCAGAGCAGAAGGTTTTCCTTTTGGCAGAAAAACAAGAACAAATGGGTTAGAAAACCAATTTTTTTTCCTTCTATACATCTCTTCCTCTTTGACATTGACAGAAGCAAAGAAAAGGTTAAACTCTCCAGGCACTTTGAGAAATCTCTGCATGGCAGATGGGATTTTCTGTTGTATCTCAGCATTCCCCTTGTGATTCTTCCGGGAAAAACAGACTTTCTCAAAATAAAATGCAGTTCAAAAGTCCCTGGAGACATCCTGACCTAAGGCCAAAAGACAGACAGAGATGGAGATGGAATAGCAGGAAATTGGCCTTGCTCAGAACTGTCCTTCTTCATGACTTGGGTCACATCATCAGTAACATGAGAATGGTTTTCTAAAAATATTTCTGTTGTGTTTTCATTTGCTTTACTTCCTGTGGGAGACAGGCCTTAGTGGCAACATGTAGATTTGAGTTTCCACTCCTTTTTTTTTCTTTTTCTGTTTTTCTTCCACTGTTTCCCAAATGTGGGAAGAAGCCAGTTAATAGCCTTTTATCAGCAGAGTAGAAGACTTGGGTCGGTAACATCAGCAGAGGTTCTAGTGTTCATTAGGTTGTTACGTATGAATTAAGGCACTTGGCCTTTTTTTCTAACAAACTGTCCCCACATTGTTGGGCTTTGTTTGGAACTATCTTTCTTCTTGTTTTTACATGAACTTATCAGATACTAGTTAGGAAGCATGTAACTTTGCTAACGCTCAGTGGTGAGGATTGAGAATAAAATAGAGTAGTGGAGGATAAAGAAAAATCTTATCTGTGTCATTTGTTTACATCAGTAAGAGAAATACAGAATGAAACCCCATTTTATGGCTTCCCCTTCCATCTTCCCTCCCACCTGCCTTTCTCCCTCTTCTCATACAGAACTGCAAAAGTCCTAAATATGATGCAACATGTTTTTTCACATTGTTCTGACATTTTTGGCTCCCACAAACTACTTCTTTCCTTTTCTCCTTGTCTGAAAGCTGGCAACCAACTTAATTTCTTAGCACCAAAGAGGTGCTTACGAAACTCTTTTTTCACCCTGCATCTTGATACTAATTTCTCAATGTGGGCAGTAGGGAACAGAGATTCCGAGAATCTGTTGAAAGCAGAGGAGTTTGGGAGATGGAGGAAAATAAGCAGAATTACTGCCAGTTTATTGTTTGCTATTTTGGATTATGCAGAACCAGTAGGGGAAGTCCTGTAAACTGCACAAGAATAAAATAAGCTAGAAACTTTAAATGTCCTTCTTTGTAAAGAGGACAAAATGGTCACCTGACGTCTCCAAACAAAAATGTTAAGAACAGATTCTACCTTTGGCTTTTATCAGTTGCAAGCTGAGAGTAGCTGTTAATTTCATTGAGGCTATCTGCACTGAAGTCTCTGACAACTGACCTTTCTTTTGTGCTGATATAAAACGAGTGGCTATTTATAAAGGGAATCTTGGCAAATGTTATGTTCTCAATTCTCTTAATTCTGGTCTTGCCAGGGATATCATTATGTCTATCAGAAGTGACCACTTGCATCTTCTTTGGGCCCAGAGCTTGCAGGTCTGGATGGGCTGGTAACACAGACTTCAGAGACCATGAGGAGAAAAAAAAAATAAAATTAGTGAGGTTCCTGGGATGTTTGCTATAGAGGCTACAACCTTGCAATGAAGCAGGAAAGCCTTAAAATAGCCAGGGATTTCTCATGGCCTGTTCAGGATAGGTGCACTGAACCCTTAGAAATACTTAGTGCCTTATAGAGGCTTGTGGAACATTTTGGGTTCTCAGTACCTCTGCAAACTGAATCAGAGGTATTTCAGGCTGGACACCCAAAATCATACCTCACACCTCAGGTATTGGTCTTCACTTCGTTTTTGAATGGGCTAAATGAAATTTCAAATAAAGTTTCTAATGTTTTCTCACAATGCTATAGTTAATTGTATATGTATTTTTTATTTAAAAAGCATGAGTTCCTTTCTTTAATTAGACATCACTACCTGATGCAAGCCCTCATTCGTGACCACTTACATTAACTTGACACTTATGGCTGGAGGGTGATCTTGTGGTTCTACTTTCATGGTTTATATGATTCCACTGAAAAGACACACTCAGGAATAGGGTCTGGAGCAGAAGAGGATTGTGATAAGGTGATATTAGGGAAATATGTATTATGTACGTGTAACTAGGTTAGAAAATCAGGCACAAGAATGTACTGGGTATACATACATTCACAGACCTCTAGGACATTTTTTTTCTTTAGCTTTGCTTTGTGGTGTTACACTTTTGCATAGAAAAGACTTTCTAAACCCAAGTAAACACATTGCAAATTAAGTGCCAGGTCCTACTACTTTACTGTTGAACTTGCACAGATGAAGTACAGAAGTTGAATTCACCTAATAGCATCGGTTTGGTTATGCTAATTTGCCATGTTTTTTAAATGATACAATTCCTAAATCATGCATGCCATGCTAGAACCAAATTTCATCCAATTTGGTAAGATCATGTGGGGGCAGAGGATTTTGTGTTAGTAGATTCTATTGTGATATTGAAACCACAGGCAATTCAGCTCTGGTCCTACAGCCTTTTTTATATGGTTAACTCCATGTAGATGAGGCATCTATCTGAATGAAGACCACCTTTGCAGGATTGGGTGTGATTCACTTGATTGCATATTTATATGATATTTGTTCTTCATGTTGTCATCTCTAATCCTCTCTAACAGTTATTGTTATTGTTGGAACGCTTGATTTGTACCATCTTGTGGTATTATACTCTGCAACACTTTGGTTGCATTAATTAAATCATTAATATCAAGCCTTTTTAAATGCCAACAGAACAGAAAGTTTTTTTTTTTTTAAAAATCCATAAGTACATTCCCTTTCTGTCTCTTGTGAATAGCACACTGATACCTCTTAGGTACCTATCTCCTTGTCAGCAGTAATATTAAACGCACTCAGGGAGCAGACATTTGTCCAAACACTGGTGTGGTAATTGTTTAACTAGGCGATACTATCTTGCTCTGTTGAAAGTATGCACTTCACCTATGCAAACTCTTTGGGGTTTTTTTTGGTATTCTTTCTCATATATTCTCCGTCTCATATATTACAACTGGTTGGAAAACTTCTGGTTTTTGCCTGTGGAAAGTTGCCATTAATAAATAATTTCCAGTTCCTTAATAAAAAGTCATACTTTCCCTGGAAAATGTCAGGAAAAGATCTGTTGAACCTTTCTGTTCATACAGGCTGGGAGAGTTAAAGTAATAGGTGTTATAGATGAGATAGGAACCTTTTTAGGTTTTTAAAATACTGTTGAAGCTGTTAAGATTCTCTTCCCTCTCTTGGGTCCTTCTGTTTTCCCCAAGTCAAGTAATCTGTTCTGTCCCCAAAGATACTTGTCTTTTTCTAGAGGGCTTATAAAAATTACTTGCCTTTGAAAGCAAAGGATATAGTGCATCTTTTATTACACAGAATATAGCATAATATTTTTGCTATGAGTTTTTTATATGTAAATTTATCTCATTTAAAATCAACAGAGAGGAGTTAGTTATGGCTTTCCATTGCTTTGTTTTCTGAATGAAGTACAATATGCTTTTGGAAGTGGTTCCTCTGTACGCAAACTGCAGAGTAGAGGTATGAAACTGTAACAGTTTACTGTATACCATAGAGATGCTGGTGAGATATGATACCACTTGCTGAAGTTACGAGATGTAAAATATTTAAAGCTCAGTTACTGAATTTTCTTAAAAATGAAGGTGGCCTGAGTTCTTGGGCAGGGTGGTGCAGCTCCTGTGCCCACAAGCACATGGAGACTCCTTCCTCACTGGCAGCGGATGGGAGAGGTGCTCCTTATACTATTGCAGCCTACTAACTCCTGATGAAAATGTTTTGAGCCTGTTGTAGTTTGCAAGGAGCAAAAGGTCTTTAAAAACAACATCTCTGAGTGCCAGGCTCTCATGTTGCTGGTGAGCGCATGTCAGCGGGTGGCTCTGGCCAGGAAGGGAAAACCGGTGGTGCATCACCTTCCCTTTCATTTCTTTCCCAGCCGCTCCAGTTTGAAAGGGACTACAAATGCTGAGGAAGCCAAGCCAGGGTCTCGAGTTGAGGCTGGAAAGCGGTTAGAAGACCAGCGCCATCGCCGAGGCGAGAATGAGGAGTTTGAGAAGCTGAAAGAGAAGCAGCAGGAGGCAGCGGCAGAGCTGGATGAGCTGAAGAAAAGGCGGGAGGAACGCCGGAAAATCCTGGAGGAAGAGGAGCAGAAGAAGAAGCAGGAAGAAGCTGAGAGAAAAGCCAGAGAGGAGGTAAGTGTAAAATATGAACTACTGGACTCTGTTTTGATTCCTTTGTTGTTACTACTTTACTTCTAATGGCCTTGCATTAGCTGATAACTACAGCAGTGTCTGCACAGACGCTTTTAGGCAACGAAGTTGGTGGCTGGAGGTCAATGGGTCTGTATTTAACAGAAGGGCAGAATGAGGCCATGGGAGACTGGCTTATAGGTGAGGAAGGATCATGTCACAAGGAAGGCAAGACCAAACCCAAACATACAGGCCAAAGTGTGCTTCTCCTTTTTGGATCTGATGTTGCTCTGTATGGGAAATTGCTGCTATGTCTTTGCTTCAGATTGCCCCCTTTATCTGGGCCCTCTGGGTTGTGTGCTTTTCTAGGCATTACTGTTCCTCAGCATCTGTCTGGAGATGGTCTGATGCAACAGACCTTGATTTCAAACGTGCTACCCAGCATTAAAATCACCCCATTTTCTAACCTTCATATTTAACTGCAAGTATGCCGTATTATCAAAGGTGCTTTAGTGAGGACCGGAGTTAAAACATGCAGTCATCTGGGGTGGAAAGAAACATTACAGTTCTAGCCTCAGGAAAGAAAGGGCTCTAATATACATCTTTGCAAGTCAGGATTTAATCTGTGATTGCTGCAAATTTCTTATCTTCTTGGGGATGCAAAATGTTGGGGGCAGTGTTATAGCCACAGAGTTCTTAATTTATTCAGGGTGTCTTTTTGACATTACACAAATTGAACTACAAAGCGCATGTCAAAATTTGTCTGCTGCAGATGAGCTGGACTGCTACTGTTGTATCTAGTTACGATGGGCTATATCTCATTAGGAAGACATTCTTGTCTATTTAAATATTGAGTACCCAAGCACATCTGTTTGCTTGTACTTCCTCTGACAAGAGACTCTGTAAATAGGATTTCCAAATCTCTGGTGCATCATTTAGAATTCTTAGTTGTTTGAAAAACAAATGGTAGATGAATAATAATAGTGTTTGGCAGCTGAGTGCCAGTTCCTTTAATATACTGAGCTCTTTAGAGTAGAACTCAATAGATGCTGAGAGTGTACAATACCTTGCGGGTCAGACCCTGCTGACGAGCACTCACAATGGTTGTGCTTTGAGGGCTTCTGGTTGGACTTGTAGCTTATGAAGTGAAAAATCATGGTATCTCTTTGGATGAAAAACTGTAAGCATTTAATCTTCACTTTTTTGGGCACCTTTTGATTTTTCTTTGTGAAGTATTAACCTTGGCACAAAAAGTGCCAGAGTAGATGGACAGAAGGACAGTACAAAGACGATACATGAGGATACAGAGAAACTGAATATTTGAATATTTTTGTAAATGTGCTTTTTTCTCTCTTTAAGTGACACTATATGGCAATAAATCTGGTGACTTCACTGTGAGGAGACAATAAAGCAGGACAGACTAGATGCCTTCCCTGCTGCCTTAACACTGTGGTGGATTAGCAGCAATACGTTGCTAGATTTCAGATGAACTTTTTTAATTGACATAAAAACCTGTTCTTAGAAAATTTGGTAAATGTTTGCAGGACTGCAAAGCCCTGTAATGGTGATCTAGTTTCTGAAAGAATAAGTGACCATTTGTATTTTTTAAGGAGGAAAAGAGGAGGATGAAGGAAGAAATTGAAAGGAGAAGGGCTGAGGCTGCTGAGAAACGTCAAAAAATGCCAGAAGATGGTCTATCTGAAGACAAGAAGCCATTTAAATGTTTCAGTCCTAAAGGTTCATCTCTCAAGGTAACCTCCCCACTAACATCTATATAGTACATAAAAATTATTTGGGGTTGCAGTCCAAACCAATAGCCAAACACCAAAGCAGTGTGGAAATACTTGAAATCAGACCTGGGACAATGGTCTGAAATAGACCTTAGCCTGAAACCTTGGGATGATTGAAAATTAGAGATCCTTTCCAGAAATAGAGTTCAGACTGGGAGTTACCTGTTCTTGGTGATGAAAAATGTCCAGAAAGGATCTTCACCTTCAAGAAAAAATTATTTTGGAAACTTAGAGCTGTATTACTGTGTTGATTGTCAATGTAAATTTGTTATAGAAGTGCTTTGTGAACTGGAGTACATAAAGATCACAAATGTTCTCTCTCTCCTTCCACTTCCACAATTACTTCCTTCCTTGCCAGATTACTTTGTCTTTAAGCATATTCAGCCTAATCATCATTAATTGAAACTGCCCCATATGGGAGTTCTAGCTTATGTCTAATCCCCCTAAAAATAACATCTAGAAGTACTGGGCTAGATTTCATTTTCTTACATAACAAGAAAAAAAATTCCTCCTGTTACTACAGGAATTTCTAAGTGGTCTTCTGTGGCCTATATTATATTGAAAGTCGGATAAATCAATTAAATGGCCTTTCAGCATGGAAGAGGAATCCTGGCCCCACTGAAATGATTGGGAACTTTGTTTTGGTATTCAACCCAGTTGCTTTCTCAGCTCAAGCTCAAACTACAGATCTATTAATTGTTTTCAACTATCTTTTCCTTTTCTTGTTTTGTGTCATTAGTAGTCATTTAACAATCCAAAATGTTTGTCGAAAAAGGCCCCTTTATGGGCACTAGGAGAAAAAAAAAACCAGGCAGGAGATTGTCAGGTAGGAGCTCATCCAGCCATGAAGTGGAGGATCTTGATGGAATTAAGAACTATGTTGAGTGACAAACTGCATGTAGTCAAAATTATATTTCTGCTCACAGAGAGCTATACTTTGAACCAATCTGGAGCTTTAGCCCTATACTGTTTTGGGTCCAGTTCTACCAAATACAGCATCCAAATGCTTTTGACTGGACTTGTCTTTGACTTCTCAGGCACATTTGAACCTGAAATACAAGGACTGAATACATACAGCTGTAAACGAAGATTGCCAAGCTTCACGACTTGCTCCTATTAGATAAACCTGGTCTTGCCATTTTGGTTGCAAAAGACCATGTCAATAACAGACATTATAAATGTACAGCTTCTTCCCAGCCCTCCTGGGAGGGCTTCCTTTCCTTCTTTCTGTTTATTGAGATGTCTTTTATGACATACATTTGGAGCTTTAGTTCACAGATGACTCAGAAGAGAGGAAATTACACTTGAAAACACATAATAGAAAGATAGAGATCATAATTTGGGGGAGAGTGGGGAAAAACCACTGGATTTGGCAGGAGGTTAATAGCTTTCAGAGAACTTTTGGACTGATGTTACACTCTTCTACTAAGTGTATTTTTAGAGGAAAGCTGGAATTTTCCAAATGTTGTTAAGCATCCAAGGTCCAATTTCTTTTATGATGATAATTACTGCTAGTTCTTATGGCTTGTTAGGTAGAAGCCTCTTGTTACAAAAACTGATATATGCAACTCTGTACAGATTTTCTTTCTTTCTCTGTTTCTCTCTCTGGCAAATTGGTGATACTGTACATATTCCAGTCTGGTGTCTGTGGGTGGCCAGAGTAGATATGTAATGCTGTTGAGCTTCACACCGTAAACTGTCTCTTAGCCTTCTGTGGTCAACAGCTAAGGAGAGAATAATCTCATTTTAATAACCTGACATCAGACTCCAGTTTTTAAAACACAGTGTTACCTTTCATTTGGACAGACTTCTCAGGCTGGTCTAACCTGGTTGGTACACAGCTTTCTGTTATGTACTGTCCAAGTTATCTTTTGACTTGTAAAGCATCTGGCACATATTTTCTCCCTTGATGAATGTATCATCTGGTTAGATGTGTCATGAATCATGTGAGAACCCTAAATGCACAATTGTTGGTGGGTGGTTGGAATTAATAATGAAAAAAGGGAGGCTCAGTATTAAGATACTGTATGATACATGTGCACATTCTGACTTCTCCTAGATCACAATCTGGCCAAGCATCTTTCTCCTTCCTTGTCCTTCTTTATGCGATCAGTTTTTGGGAAGAAAAAGAAGTTCCTGGGAGTGTCTTAGATGAGGAAAGTAGGGTATGCTATTTACCAAGTGAACTACGAGAACAAAGGAAAAAAGGGAGATAACTGAAAAGCAGTTTTCTTTGGGAAGGAGTGTTACTGACTTCTTATATAACTATTCTCTAGGTTAATCAGAAGAGAACAGGATATTTCAATACTAAGCCTCCTCTTGGGGGTGAACTCCACCACTACAGAAATGCAAAAGCAGTTAGGCATTGAGGGGGGGAAGCAATGGCAGGAGGCTGGGAGTATGGGATATCTCCTGTCTTTACAGAAAATGTCTGCTGGGAAACATGGACTGATGTGACTGGACTCTGCAAAGTGATGCTGACAGCTAAGCCAGAATATAGGACTTTTCAGGGCTTGAGATTTTTTTTTTTTCTTAAAGACCTGTCTTGTCCTATCTCATCATTGCGTTCAATACCTGGCAGCTGGAGCAGTGACTGGAAAAAATTAGACTCCACACAATCAGTTCTTCGTAGATGAGCTACTCTTGCAGCAGAGGGAAGATAGATAAGAACAGGATCTGTGATGTTTGTTTTTCCCCATCTTTGATGCTGATTGCAGCACGCTAGTCTGGCAGGTAAACTGGAGTAAATTGGTGCACTCTGCACAGATGCTGCTGACAGCAGGAAAAAGCCTAACTGTGCTTAATGAAGCAAAAGAGAGCGTGAGCCACTCAGGGAGGATAAGGAGAAGCCACTTCATTCCCAAGGACTATCATTCCAAATAGATTTCCACTAGGTTTTTTCACCTGTTGGGTATGAGGCAAAATTATAATAGAGGGTTTACTGCTTTCTGTGTGCATTTTTTATTCCTCTTCCTCCCTGACTCAGTTTTTGAGAAGACTTTTTCTATATATCACTTTACAACACTTTCTGTTGCATAATATCTAATACACAGTTTAGAATTCTGAAGAATCATTTAATACCTTTGTATGAAACAAGTTTTACTGGGAATATCTAGATGGTTTGTGTTTCCCAAGTCATTGGCTCAAATTGTGTGTTAACTCATTCCTCTTCCATTCTGTTTGTTTTTGGAGAATGTACAGACGGAAGACAGTGCACTTTGACACCCACACTTCAGTTGCATTTTTGATAGGCAAAATGCTTCTTGCACAATCAGTGAACAAAAGATGTCTATATAATATTGAATGTGGATAAATGTATACATATATCTCTGTATAACATCTTGCTTAATTTATTCCTTGCCACCTGTATGTGCTGACCCCATTGAGTAAGGGCCTAACCAGGTGTGAGAATTTGCATGGTTTTGATTTATGTCCATTGGTTTAATTTCATCTGACTTTATCAGCAGAAGGGTAGGTGTCTGTCTAAGCATTTTGTTGTCTAATCTAAGCTTCTTTGGTAGTTAATAGAGTGAGAGCCACTCTCAGTGTGCAAGAAATTCCACCTTTCCTATGGTGAGGTGAGCTCCTCTGCCTCTCCACTCACTACAGAGGAAACCAAAATGAGTAATTTTGACTAAATGCTTAACTTTCAAGAAACTGAGGTTAGGTGGGAGAGATGCAGCCTGAGATCCTGTGTTCTTTCTCTCTGGTCATAATTTAGAGGCTGGCAGGTTGACTTTTTGGAGTACATGTGTGTTCTGTGCCAGAGGCTTTGGAAAGTAGTCCATGGTGACAAGACATAGTCCAAGCTATTTAGCAAGATCCTGTTTAAATGAATGCAGGAAAAAGATTATTCTTATTTCCTGGCCTCAAACTGAGGAAATACCTTGTGTTTTGTGCTAACCATCTTGCTTTGCCTGTTTCTCTTACAGATCTATTTTGTAATACTGTTTACTGTATGTGCCAAACGTTTTAAATTCTTTGCATGGAGTTTGTGTGGTGTGCAGTGGATAAATGACCTTTAGATGTTGCTGTACAGCCTAAATGTATTTGACCTATATGTTTAATCCATGTGTGTATACATGTGTGTTTGCTCTAAGTGTATCCAATGTATGCTTCTGTTTCATGCATTCTGTGTTTTGAGGAAGATGCTCTAGAACAAATTCCCATATAAATGTGCAGAAAATGTGTTATTCATCCACACAAGGCACCTGGTTTCTCAGGAAGAGGACCATGTTCAGCTCTGAGGGTCGCTTCCTAACTCTGCTTTCCTGTTTAACTTATTTTCTGGTTTGCTTCCTCACTCTTCTGTTCTGAACAATCCCCAACTTATTCCTGATACCACAGCAGATGCTCTGAGAACTGTCATTTCCAGCAAATGAAGAAGGACTCCATGTCTTTTTACTACCACCCCAAGAATACATGTTCCTCTTCCCCCTAACCTATCCCCATTTTACACCAGTGCCTACTGAAGCCAGGTTCTCCTGCTCTGTAGAAATAATCTCTCCTTGCTGAACATAGAAAGACTATGACAAATCTACTGTTAGCATCTTTAAAGATCTGTCCCTGTTGTAAGATTTCAAGTGGAATCTAGGTTCATCTGAACTAGAAGATGCTCTAAATTAATCACTAGAACCTTGAGTCCTGGTTCTTTGACGTAGTCCATATTGTCTGTCCTTGCTACCAGCCAGGGTTTCCCTGATGCGGTTGGGGAATTACCCATTCATGCAGAGCTGGGGAGAAAGCAGCAGCTCCTGTTGGTATAACTCATCATTTTGATGCGTTGCTGGTTATGACCCAGGAATCAGCGTTGTGGGAAACTTTTCCTACTGTACCATAGTCAAGGAGAGGTGATGTGTTTTAAGTTACCATCAAAGATCTGTTCAGTCACTTTTAATCAAATAATTTACTTGCTCGTTTTATGGCAATGCCGACTGCATTTCCTCCGGGTGAAACGAAGTCATGAACTGTTAAGGCTGGCAGAGGAAGAGCCGCAGCTCCCGACCCGCGTGGGTGTTGAGGGCTCTTCAGCTCCTGCCTGGTGTATTGCTGCCACCTTGTGACAACAGCACCTTGGAACAGTTGGTACCTATCCGAGCAAAGTCCGTCTTTCCACTCAGGAATGTGTTTAGATCATACATTGACAACTAAAACTGTTGATGTAATTTACTCTGTAAATTGTATGTATATTTTTTAGAGCTTTAGAGATACCCTTGAGCTGGACTGATGCTAGCTGGAGTTCCTCCAGTGAGCTTGTTTTGCAAATTCTGCACTGAAGTGAACTGCCTGAGTTTTTGCCTGTATTGGCTTGAGAAATAAAATGTGCATGCCCTTTGATGGGATTGCTCTGGGATTTAGTATTCTGGTACAGCCTGGATGCAAAGGGCACTGAGGAGAACCATTTAAAGGAATGGCTGTCATTGCCTTATTTTAAAGGCATGAATGCCACAGCGGTCACTGTTAAAGTAACTTGAAAATGGACAACCCATACTGAGACCAGGGAATCCCCAGGAATCCAGCCAGGCTGATTAATAGTAATTTCTATCCCCTGGAGCTGCTTGTGTATATTTTACTCTTAAGTGAAACTGTAGAGCCTGGGACAAGAAGTGGAACAATGCAATGTGGAAGAGACTTGAGGAAGTTTGATTAAAGTATTTCCTGGCCCAGAATGCAAATATCTACCCCCTATCGTGACATGTTTTAAAACTTTATTCAGGGATGGAGTCTTTTTGTTTTCAAATTATCGGGAGATTTGACATATGTCTTATGAGACCTTCATAATTCTTTTCTCCTGGAAACATTACAATATTTTCATATACACAGAGTAGAAAATAATGATGAAATGTAAGATACCAGTTTGCATAATAACAGCTGGTAGATATTGACTCAGCAGTGACCTTGCTTGAACATGAGCAGAGTATAGTCTGATTGGTTTTTGCATGAGATAGAGTATATGGCTGAGTTCCAAACCTGGCTTAGTCTGATGTCTCAACTCAGAAAGACTTTATTGAATTTGTTGTCTGTCTCGAGAGATAACAAACTTGCTCTTATGTGGAAGATAGGAGGAAATTTGACATAGACTTTGGGAATATCAACGCCTTTCATAAGATGAACTTCTTCCCTTTTCTCCTTTCTGTATTGGTGGTTTATTCTCTTGTTACAAATAAGGCACTGAAGAAATATACAGGATGCAAACATTAATGCAGAAAATATATCCACCTGTATGAATCTGTAGCATAATAGGCTCCTAACTATAAAACCTGTGTGTGTGTCTGTGGTGATTTCTGTTAGAATGCTTCTCTTTCAGATTGATCTTTTGACATTTAAAATGACATTTTAGCCTGGCCTTGTACAGCCTGCCTTTTTATTAACTGTAAACTTATAGTTCTTGTTTCTCTCTCTTCTAGATAGAAGAGCGAGCAGAGTTTTTGAACAAATCCGCTCAGAAGAGGTAAAGGAACAAAACAGTAGTTTCAGTCAAAACAGCAGTGTTTAATTGGAGGGAATAATAATTTCTTTCTCTCTTTTTTCCTACTTCCTACAGTGGTATGAAACCTACCCACACAACAGCAGTTGTCTCAAAGATTGACAGTAGACTTGAGCAATACACTAGTGCAATTGAGGTAAGTTAATTCCAGGTCACGATTGCTGTAGTTTCTAGTGGCTTTTGGGACTTTAATCAGCCTAGGTTTTACTGTTCAAAAACTGCAGGGATTTTTGGTCACAAACTCTTTTCTAATGTGACTTCAAGAACAAAATGCTTGAGGCACACCTATAACCGACATCTAGATATATATCTAAACAAAACCTCAGATTCGTGTCTTCCCTTTCATGCTACAATTTTGTCTGTCTGCTGTGTAAGCTTGGAGTAGCTCTTGAAGGACTCAATCAGCATCTCTTGAGTGACAGTTGCATCCTCTTCTTGGGTGATGAGAGTACTATCAGCAGAGAGTTGATAGTCATCCTGAGCAAAGCTGACTTAGCAGCTTATTTAAGGAGAGCAAGAAACTGGGCCTGTGTTGCTGGCTGCCACTTCAGAGTGAAATTCCTTGGCAAAGACAGACACTTCAGTGAACTAGGGAGTTAAGTAGTGACAAAGGAAAAACAGAATCAAAACAAAATGCAGGATTTGACCCCAGGTAATTTTGACAAGTAGTGGCTGATAATGTGCTCTGAAGCCAGAATTGAGGGCTTTTTCTTTCATAGTCCAAGGAAAAATATGTGTTTGCTTTTTTGTTTTGGTTTGGGGTTTTTTTAGCTGTTTTTATAAATCAGTGAGTATAGGCAATGTGAAAGCTACTGGTTAATATAGCAGGCCAACTGGACTCAGTCAGTAAGTGTCATGGGAACAGAATAGTATCAAAAGGGATATTATCTTGATAGCTGTGATTAAGGTCTAGCACTTCTTCATTCCCTCCTAGATTTTTTTTTTTCTCCTCTTTTTCACATACAGAGTCTAAGCATGGTATTCCATTAAGGTATTGATTGGTTAGGCTTTATTATCCTTTAACTTAAAGGAAACTTTAGTAATTAAAGATCAATTAACAATGGCTTTTTTACTGTGACAGCTGTCTGGTTTTACCTTTCTGCTAGGAAGCCTATCCATACTGGAGCGTTTTATACTGTGTGTTAGTTCCCAATGAAAAAAGCACATGCACGACAGTGCTGAAGGCTCAGGCTTGCCTCCAGCACCTGTGTCAAGCTGAAGGTAGCACAAACCCCTCCATTAGAGATGAATGTCAGCATGGCACCCAGTAGTCTCCATATCGTCGAAGTAGGAGCATACAGCTTCTGTCCTCCTGCTTCACTCTGCGCCTTTTCTGGATGAGATATAACCACCCTAGAGTGACCAAGGGCTTTCATTTGGCACTGGGGTTTGATGTTAAATTCCTTAAAAAGAGTGGGTAGGTTGGAGGTACAGCTCTGTCTGTCATAAGAAATTTATGTAATAGTGAAGTCAGGCTTTGTCAACCCATAAACATCGGACCAGCCCACCCACCAGCTTGTATTAGGTTCTCTAGTATTTTCAGTAGGGCTGTGCTAAGGTTCTGAGTCTTTATGCTCCATTTATATATTAAAAAGCATAGCTCTATAGCAAGGAACAGGCAGTGCAGCTTCACAGCTATATACAAATTATTCCTTTCAGTTTCTGATTTTTCCAAGAGTTGCCAAATCTGACTTGCTTTGCAACTAAAGAGGCAAAGAGTCAGCTTGTACAGGTTCGTATTCTCTTTAAATCTGTGTTATGTAAAATGTACATAAATTTTGAAAAGAAGGAACAGGAGAAGTTTGGTCCAGTGTTTTTGGTAACAATGAAAAAGACACACTGCCAAAAAGCCCCCAGTCCCACACTCTTTAAAAAACCACCTTATTACAAATATACTGTAATAGCTGAAATTTATCCCTAGAATCCCAAATTGTGAGGTTAAGTTGTCTGGAACAGGTGGAGAAAAGTCTGATGCTGAGTGACAGAGCAGCCTTTTTCCCCCACCTCTTCATGAAGATTTCCTTAGCTGCATCCCTGAAAGAGCCATGCTTAGAAGATGCAGGTGCTAAGACTTGAAAGAAGACAAATGAAAGGCTTGGAGCAGTTGTGTGCAGAACTACGGTTTGCCATGAGCTTTAGAAATGTAACAAATGCAAAAATCTAAGTGATTGCAGTTTTCATAGCTGGTTGTATCAAGGGTGCAACTGCAAATCAGAAAGAGGTTGTCAGTGGTGCCTCTTGGGCTGGGTACTCCTTTCCATCTTTGCATGATCATCGCTAGAACCACTTACAGCTGCTGCATTCCCCAGTCCTGCCCCGGAGTCAAACCACCCTGCAACTCCAGCTCTTAATGCCAAACACCAACTGGCCTCAATTCTTCTGCAGG
This sequence comes from Strix uralensis, assembly GCF_047716275.1. Taxonomy (NCBI): domain Eukaryota; kingdom Metazoa; phylum Chordata; class Aves; order Strigiformes; family Strigidae; genus Strix; species Strix uralensis. The sequence continues at coordinate 70,049,575 of NC_133976.1, read as the reverse complement.
GCACAAAGGCTGCAAGACCAACTAAGCCAGCAGCCTCTGACCTTCCTGTTCCAGCCGAAGGTGTCCGTAATATCAAGAGCATGTGGGAGAAAGGGAATGTTTTTTCATCGCCCTCTGGGACAGGAACACCAAATAAGGTACGTGTTTAATTTTATATAGTGATTATAAAGAATTATGTTATGGACCTGACCTTGCCGTTCATGTTACTGAGTAAGCCTGGCTGCTCCTGTTGACATCACTGGTGAAGAATATCCCAAAGGATCCTGAGGACCTCGGAAACCCACAGAGTTGTGTGGCTGCAATATTGAGTATAACGGAAGAATTTAGTGACATACTGAGCTAAGTTATGAGACATTCCAGAGCTACATCAGATATCTTAGACAAATATATCTGCATAGTTCAAGGGGAGTACAAAGAAATTCTTTCTGTTGGGAAAGATTCTTTTGGGGGGCAGAGGAGGATTGAATAGGCAAGGTAATGATGATGTTTTATAGATAATGCATAGAAGCATTTGTGAGACCTTTATCTTTTCTACGTAAATCCTTCAGGCAACATTTCCTTTCTGTAAATTTATGTGAGTTGATGAGCATTCATTAAGCCAAAAAACTGAGCCGTGGATTGAAGGGGGTTATTGCAGATAGTGATGAAATTTCAGTAATTTGTTCTAACATTTTAAAGATTTATTTTGATAATTTAAATTTTAGGCCACTTAACTCCTCTATGATGTGGGTTTTTTTGGTAAAATTTTAGTTTAACAAAACAAAAATGTAGACTTAGACTGGTGTCTTTTCTTTTAGGCTAAAGATTTTTCTCCTTCGAGTTTGGGGTTATGACAGAAACAGCAGGTTTATGTCTAACATGTTCCTGGGTTAGCACTAAAGTGGAAATGATTTTGTCAGCCCACATTTATCAGTACTGAAAACTAGAGGGTAGTACTGTGTAGTTCATAGAGACAATATCTTCAGAGCACACAGGATGACTCTCAGCTAGCTAGCCATAGTCTCAATGAAGACCTCTACATTAAACTCAGGCTTGGCTTTACTTTTAAATCTAAACCATGGAAAACATAGTAAAAGCTATTCTGAAAGTCTGATTAGATTTTATTATTTTGCAGGAAACTGCTGGACTGAAGGTTGGTGTCTCCAGTCGTATCAACGAGTGGTTAACCAAGACCCCGGACAGCAACAAATCACCTGCTCCAAAACCTTCTGTAAGTAATCTTGCAACAACTGTCTCTTCAGTAGGTGGGTTCTCTCCTGGGGCAGAGGTGGTGATGGTGCTTCCTCAACCAGCTGATGGTCTTTGGGGTAACCTTGCTGCATGTCCTCTCCTGGAAGCCCACAGAAGCCCTCTAGCTGCAGACTCCCAGGTAGTCAGAAAAGGGGGAGATGAAACAGGGCAGTCACCTTAAAGCTTAGGGGTGCTCTAAAAAGACAGTGCTCAGAGAAGCACTTCTGTGGTAGAGAAGGACATTAACTTACCACATGTGAAAGGCCTACCATTAATTTAGAAATTACCAGCCATAGATCTTGGATGAAACATTTGTGCTTTGGCCTTTGCCGTATAAAAATCTTCCAAGTATATTTTTAAACCACTGAAGTGCTTTAGTCCTTTAAGAGCCTAAATGTCATTTCTAACAAAGGCCCTTTAGCATGCCTATTACTTCAACAAGAATCAAAGCAGAAAATGCTACCAAAGTAATAAGCTGGGAGTGTGGGAAGCAGCAGTGTGGATATGGGAAGGAGCAGAAACAGGTAATTGTGGGTTTGGGAAGGATAGGGATGAGGAACTGGAGCTGTAGGTGTCCATATTGGATAATGGCGGGGCATCACTCATGGTGTTAATGCTTCAACTCTGGGATTTTACTAAAGAACTGGTTTCTTCCCATATCCCTGTGTAGAGTTTTTCTGCCAGTCCACTTGCCCTTTATAAAAGGTACAGCCTGAAAAACATTTTCTCAGTTCACACTCCTATTTGCCCCAAAGACAAGCTTGAAATTTGAAGCATTGTCCCTAATGTCAGTATTTACTGGTAGCTACATGGAGATTGTGTCCTATGGACATGAATATAAAAACAAAAGTCATTGTGGTCACTGTGTTTAATCACAAGCGCTGAAACCAGCACAGAATCTGCCTGCAGATTTTCTTCTCTTTCTTTTAAGTTGCATCTTTTAGATAATGTAAAACTAACCTCTTGTTTTCCCCTCAGCCAACTGTTTCTATCTATGTCTGCATTTCTGTCTTTCTCAATAGATTGTTCTTTTTTCTTTCAATATCTCTGCTTGAAGGAACCTGCTCATCTCCTGTTCTTCTTCTTTGGGGGTCTGTTTGCTAAGTTGGTCAGGTAAATCTGTTTATAATTGACTATGAAGAATGATATACATCTGTAATGTGTAATTTTTACTTTTTTTACCAGGATAAATCAAAGGGAAACCTAGAATTTCTTAGTTAGCAAATAACTTCCTACCTCCATCATGTTCCCCCAAAATTAAGAGTCGTCCGAAGATTTTGTGACCATCAAGATTCTTGTGGTTTTTGGAACAACATTCAATTAAAAGTAGAGGGAGCAAAGATTCAATTAGTTTTATGGTGAACCTAAATCACAGATCCCAAATGATTTCAGGATTATGGAAGTGGTTTTGTGATAAAGTCCACTGCAATTTTGCTGTTTTCTTCCTTCCTCGGTTACTGCTGAACTTGCTTTTTGAAGTACAGAATTGGCTTAAAGTCTTAACCATCAGCAACCCTCTTTGGCTGCAAATTATGATCAATTCTAGAGCATCTCTGTTGGGTGCAAATACCTCTTGCAGAAATTGCATTTCCATTCATCACTGGGCATTTTTCTATCCCAAGTTAGAAATTCTCATGCAGAGAACTACCTGTCTATGGATGGCAAGAATAAGATTCTGGAAACCGTGCAGGACTTGAACACTTTTTGAAAAGGAGAGTATTCTTTACAAAAGTTTCAGGTCTTTTGTTTGTGAACCACAGAGGTAGATACCATTCCATTTGTCCTTAAGCAGGTGCATTGCTACTAGTCTAGCATAATTTGTAGTCCTGCTTTTCCCCAAGAAGCAGCTTGACATTTTTACTGAGTTTTGCTTAAAGTCTCCATATACACTCATTTTCAGAGAATGTTATTTTTTAATGACTTACTTCACCTGATTTTTTTCTGTCAGGCTAGTGATTGGTACGTGCTAAGGTTTTAAAGGATGCAGTGGAATTTCAAATTGATATGAAGGACTACAGTGTTAAATCCTGAAACCTATATTTAAGAATGCAGAGGAAGATCTGCTTTTCTGTTGTATTAGAAGTCCTACTCTATTTTTTTACATTTTTTTAAATAAATATTTTGATTCTGATCTAAAATAACTGAGACTAGCTACTTCTGAATTTCTCCCTAATACAAATACTATTTTTGAAAAAAATCTTTTTTTCTGCAAAAATTGGAATTATCTTTCTTAAAAACTTGATGGTACAGTAACTTTTCACTGTACTGCCTAGGATGAACATAATAGCTATGGCCGGCTAGTCTGTGCAATACTAAACAGATGCAGCAGGATTGTTTTTTGTCATAAAGCATGTGTATGTGTGGAGTCATTATGCGAAATGTTGTTCTGAATAGCTTTATAATTGATAGACAATGTAGTATTTACCACTGGTGGATGCTCCTCAACTCTCCTTATGAGGAAGTCGCATTCTAACTTTTCCTCTAACAAAATAAACCAGAACTAATGTTGGTTTCTGTTCTCTGACATTTATTTAAAAATACAGGATTTAAAACCAGGAGACGTATCCAGCAAACGTAATCTCTGGGAGAAGCAGTCAGTTGAAAAGCCAGCTGCTTCTTCGAAGGTAACACTTCAGTGCATTGTTAAAAGGATAACATCTCTGTGGGAGGCTTTCTATGGGGAAGGTGCCATTCACCTTCATTACAGTCAGTCAGTTGGAATTAGGCCTCTACATGTCTTTTGTTACTAACCTGCCTTTTTATCTGTAAAAGAAATTACAATGAGGTGCAGAAGCCATGTAACAGCATGTAGCTTTTATATTCCTATTTGGCAGAGCTCTGTTGTGCATGGAAATCTGCCTTTGCATGGAGTTGATTTTTTTCCTGTTGTAAATAGCTATGTTTTCCCATATTGAACTTTAATAATGGGTTATTACTTTTTCAAACAGGTATCAGCTATGGGGAAAAAATCAGAGACTAATGGTAAGTAATTCTAATAATACACCTGCATATTAAACAGGAATGTTGCCACATTTTCACACAGGCATATCTGTGTTTTAAAATTCTACATCTGTTAATGTTGATGCAGAAAAACCCTTTTTGCCTTCGCTTTTCTAAAGATCCATTGCAATATCACCAAAACAAGAACGTTTGAGAAATAAACCTAAATCATCATTCTAGGAGGACTGAGGACTAGCAGTGCTCCAGCCATGTTTGCGAAGCCTCATTCAAGTGACATGTGTAGCATGTTTGCTGTAGCTGGAGAGTATCATTAAACTGTGTGAGGTCTGAGGAGTAGGATGGTCATTTAACTAATGCAAGGCATCTGGGAAAGGCTCTTTTAAGGCTGCAGCAGCAATGGTTATGCCTTTCATGAGCAGAGAAGGGGGATCCCAAAAAGTGAATCTGTTGCGGCAACTTATTTGAGCAGAAATGGAAGATTTCAGTACTATTGAGAATGAGGTCTGCATCTGATTTTAAACACTGTCACTGGTTAATGGTGAAGCCTGTTGAAAATTCAGCAGTGTTGATTTATAAAAATAATTCTTCTGGCTGGTTGTGAGTCTCATGTGCTCCTGTATACTCAGACTGGACTGGAATTCAAACGCATTCAGCAGCAGCACTGCTTTTGCTGGAGCAGTACATTGGTGTTTTCTCAAGGCAAAAAGTTATTTTGAAACTTCTAGTTTGGGAAACACAACCTAGCTGCACAGAAAGAAATCAGCAAAATCACCCTCCTAGCTTTTTTTTATTATTATTTTAATCTAAAACACTATAGGTAAAACCAATTAAAGGAATTCTGTGCCTAAGGATCAGTGGGGAAGAACGGAACTTCACTGGTCAATTTAATACGTTTAAATATAACTGTGCAACATCATTTGACTCTTCACAAGGAATGAAATGATCAAATATAGAAAAACTTTTGATTTTCTACACGTTAATATGTGCAAACATTTTTCTTCATATTTGTATGTGAAGCCAGAGGTATGGCATGCCTGTAAACTTCTCTTATCAGTTTAAATTAATGCAAAATTGAATGGTCTTCTTTCTCCTCCTTTTTAAACTGAGATGTGTTAGAAGAGGGGTTTTCAGACTTGCTCAGTGTTAGCACAGCTCTGCTCCCGTGGAAGGTGTTAGCAGTCGTGTGTTGCTCACAAGAGCAGACCACGCTGAGTGGTTCGGACACCGTCAAACCTCTCCTAAGACTGAGTGGGAGGAGGGCTGCAGCAGAGGTGTTGCAGGAGGAGGCTCTCAGGAGCTGGCTTTCAGTCTTGCTGTGGTCTTGGAGTGCGTGCAGCAAGCACTGCAGTGCAGCCTGCCTTGGAATGGCTGGGGAGCACGCTGGGTGCAGCACCCCCCACATTTCTGGGTGGCTCTCCCTGAGCTGCTTCCTGGGGCTGTCAGAGGCAAGAGAGGTGAAATCCTGCTTGTCCCTTTGAAGGCCACCTCTGAGCAGTCCCAGTACACGAGCACAGCAGCATCTAGCTTGTGTCCTGCCTTCTTACATGCTGTGTGTAAATCTAGAGCCATGCCTTCTCTATTTTAGAGATATGTTTGGGTTATTTCAAGCTATCTTTAAGCTTTCTCTTTCTCAGCAGGTTTGAGACAATTTGAGAAAGAACCATAGAAGGCCACTAAAGACGCTGGACCAATCAGTTGGGCGAAGAAAAAAAAAAAAAAAGAAAAAGAAAGAAAAAGTGCTAAATTGTTCTTTTTATATTTATGTTTATTTACCAAAATGTCTTTTTGCATTATCCCAGTTAAAACCATGTATATTAGCACTGTATTTAATAATCAGTCTAGACATTCATCATAATAGTACTGCCTTTGCACAAGAGCCTTTTTTCCTAAAGAAACCCATGCTGTGAAATATATAGACTCTCCTACTGATAGTCATAACTAACTATGTATCTGAACAGTGATTTCAACTGACATAAGAGGTCAACCCAAAATGCATGTAAAGTGAAGTTGCTTGGGAAAGGTGTGCAGTAAACCTATAAAAACAACGGTTACTTTTGTAATACAGAAGTCTTTCTTTCTGCACTTTAGACTAAGGCATGGAAGAAATATCTTTAGTTGACAATGTAATATTTTCTGTAAGTTGCCCATGTCATAGAAATACTGCATCAATAATGTGTTTTAATTTTTTGTTTTATACTTTTTTTAAGTATCAATTTTTCCATTCCAGTTTAAGTTAATACCTAAATTTGGATGATTATGTTAGCTGACAGCGGTACTGGTATTTCTTTTTGTTGTTAGTGACTAGTAATTGAATGCGATTTAGACTATATACACACATAGCTTTACAAAGTTTAGCCTAAAGGCACTACTAATGGTAGAATGCTTTAATACGTGCTAGAGTATTATATTTAGTAATAAACATACATAATTAGCCAATATCACAGCTTAAAAAAATAAAGATAAAATCACACACTTTTCTATAGTAAGATTTCATAATTGCCATTAGAGGTATGGTGAGATAAGTATTAAAAAATTTTAAATGTCAGTTGCCCGGTAATGGGTAATTAAAAAGAAAGTATAGTTTTTAAAAGAGGAAAAGGTAAGAGTATAGAGGGTCAAAAATAGGTCACTTGTATAAAATGTTGTAGTTTAATTTATATAAAACTACCATAATTAAAAAGAAAAAACCCTAAACACAGTTGGAGCTTGTTTCAAATGACTGTACACTAAATCTTGCCATCCATCAGTGCCGTACACTAAGTCCACCTAATATGAAGTAAACCTCTGTCTTTATAGTGCTTCTTTTTAACTCTCTCTCCCGAATATCTTATTTACAGATGTTTTCATTTGTATATAGTAAACACATGGCTATAAGACGTCAGCTTGGTTTGAATTTACATGCCATACAGTTTAGCATTTACATCCTACAGTGTATGGGTGGCATAAACTGAGTAACTGAAACAGCCCCTGAGCATGTCGTTAACAGCTTTGTTGTGCATCAGAACTACCAGGATCTCCCTTTTCACCACTTCCATCTCTTACAGCATCTGACTTCTTCCTAAAGAAGAATAATGTTATATTTCGACCCAAAGATGAGCTCCCCTGCTTGGCTGAAACATCTTGTTTACATATAGAGATGCACGTAGTTATCTGTAGGGGGTGAAACTGTGCCTTACATTGTCTGTGAGTTGTCATGTTTTTGTTTGGGGGTTTTGTAAACGCTCCTCTGAGTCTTTCAAATACATCCGATAGCTGCAATAAAAATGATTTGTTCAAACAATGTATTCTGAAACTGCATCCACAATAAATGGAATATTTCCATCAGCAGCCCCCTGTTTGTTAATGAGTAGGAATGAGCCAGTTGTAACTGGGATAGGAATCGTGCTGAGGTCGTGTAAGATAAGGTGTCATTGCAAAGAAGCTCAAAGGACGTCTCACCTTATGTACTACCCTTCAACAGACAGCCAAGTTGTAAAATCAACAGCTTTAACCTACCATATTCTTAAGGGAGGTGGGGGGGAATCTTATTTGTTGTGCCTATCAGTACAAGATGGGAGCTGTGCATCATCCAGAAGGCAGTGTGCTCAGCAGAGTAGGTTCTAACCCAGTGGTACGGCCATCTGCTTCCCTGGTTTGAAAAATGTTTTCTGTGTGAGAGCTGTCATGTTTCTCCTGTCTACCTCGGTGGGATGAGCTTCCAGGCTTGGATGATCACAGGGACCAAGCCTGGGGATCTACTGTCTCTCCTGTCATCCTCCCATCTCCTTCGTTTTTGCTCTAACAGCAGCACAGCACATAATGCCCTGCTCTAACCAGGTCATGGTCATCCGAAAGAGGCCCCCCAGCCTGCTGCCAGCTCCACAGGAAGCAATGGGAGCGCTGCAGCAAGCACAGCTTTCTGAGCTGCTGGGGGAGAAGTAATTGGATACTGCCTAATTTATCCTGAAAAGAGCTTGTATGCTTGAAAGTGTGCCTGTTCTGCCTCATGCTGACTGACTACATTGCCACATTTCTCTGCAAGCTTTGCTGAAGTGATGCTTTTACTTTTTGATGTGGATTAAATTTCTTTTGCTCCCGCCTCTTGCCTTTTCTGAGAGTGTGGAAGCGTGCTAGGCACAATCTTACTTTTAGGAAATACTGTGAAGCGGCGTGATCATGGTTTGTTCCTACCAGCTGGCACCACCTCCTGGCAGAATTCACCGAAGACAAATCCTTGTGGCGGAGACAGCAGCGATGCAAGTTTTTTTTTTTGGTGTTTTGATACCGTTACGAGATGATGACTTTTCAACCAATACCAAATTGTCACCTTAGTTTCTGATCATGCTTTTCTGCAGCTCACTCAGCGTCCTAGCCGCTTTCTCTTGCCAGTGTGCAGAATGCCACAAGAAAGCATTTTTCAAGCCTGCATTTGCTTTGGCCTACCATTATCTACCTGGAAATACTTTAAAGCAATTTTGAGTCTACCTCAGGGTTCGCTTTGTTTTTTTTAAAGAAAAGTTTTTCTATGTTTTCCTTAGATAATTGTTATTATTGATTTGTTTGAATATATTGTTCTGAATGCTGCCAGCAGAGTTGCAAAAATCTAATTTTGTGTTTGAGACTTCCAGAGCAAGTCAGTCTGATTTTGTAGGTAGCACTTATGTTTAGCTGGGTGGATTTTGATGTGTGTTATCACTGCATGTGATGCTGTCTTCAGCTATTCACCACTAATCACACAAGTTCACTTTCTAGGTGTTCAGAGGGAGGGCTATGTGAGGTAAAATGGGTACAACATTGTTCTTTATGTTCTAGCTAGAGCATGATCCTGTTTGATGCATAAGCCACAAAGCAGTCTCTCTGTATTGTCCTTGTACAGGAATTAAAGAAGCTCATTTCTATCTGTATTAAAATTCGGAAAAACAGACTTCAGGCATGTTTTTATAATTAACTGTATGAAACAATATAAGCACTACACTGATTAAGTTTTGTTGTTATTCAAACTTTATTAATATAAAATGTTAAGGCATTAGAGATTTACACTATAAAAATCACAAATATGTAAAAAGCAAAGTAATTAAAGAGACCATTCCTTGACAACAACTTATGAGCCAGTACGACTGACCGCACTGGAAATAACATATAAGGAGTCATCTAAATAACCAGAGCTTTTTGTTAAACATGTCTTTAATTAAGGAAGACAAGGAAAAAAGGAAATGAATAGACAGTGTCTTTTTACTATTAAACAAAACCAGATTTCTGTTAACCATCTTTACAAAAGACTCATCCCTACTGATGCATTCTTATACCAGCTAGTGGTCTCCTAAAAAGGGAGGACAAGTAACTGCTCATAATGATTGTCAAGTACAGAAGAAGAAATCAAGACCAAGCTACAGAGTACATCTTCTAATCTGGAAGGACTTACACAGAGGTCTCGCAGAAACCACTGGCATTAATATTCTGCTTTGAATGGGTAGTCCTTGTGATTGACAGCTCTGAAAAGAGAAAGAACTGGTTATTTAAGTATTGTAGAAAGTATCTTCAGCAGCATTTCCCTACTGCAGTCTCCCTTCCCCACTGCCAATGTACTCAAGTTTTGCTGCTGTTATTAATTTGAACACAGGCTTGTGAGCAAGCACATGCAACACCAAGATGCTGGGGAATGCCCTGAATGAATCTCCCTCCCGCTATCGGTTCCAGGACATGTCTTGTAACCTGGGGTCCAGGATTTAAGATATGACCTCTCCCTGGTTTTGGTCATGTATTTTTTCAAGATATGGGGGGATGAAAATACCGATAGAGATAGGCCTAGTGGATAATAAGGGTAATAAGGAACATACGGGAGCACTGGAACTGCCCTCCAGTTCCTGTTAAAGCTGAAGATTACATCCATCTCCTTTTTAGATAGTTCAAAGTCAAACACCTAGCAGGAGAAAAAGAAGAAGAAAAAAAAAAAAGGCTTTCTTCTTAGGTTCATGAGTAGTTAGCTACTAAGTGTGCTTCATGCATTTACGACTTGAGATAAGAACATACTGCATTCACACTAAGCATAGTTAAGAAATCCTCTTATTTCTCAGCCAAATACCAATTTACCCTTGAAGTAATCAGTTCTTTTCTCTCTGAGGTGCTGTTCATAGCAATGTCTTAACAGTTCTGGGTAGCTGAATGCAAACCTCACTGCAGTTTGTGTTGTAATGCACAGACAGAAATCTTAAGGTGCTAAGGATGGATTACTCGATGTGTCACAAATACTGAACTAGCAGTAATATTTCTACTACAACAGAGGACTGCTGGGTACCAACTGCAAATAGTTGTCTCACAGTCATCTAAGAACTCCTGCAGGTGGTTGACAGGTGAAATAAGTCAAAAATGTAGCAGCATGAATTGAAAGTAACACAGAGATATCTAAGATGCCAGGCTTTATGAGCAAACATCCAGCTGAATCTCCATGCGAAGGGGAACCACAGCTTCAAAGCGAGACATAAACCGTAACAGGTCTGGTGTTCACAATTTCTTCCTTTTGCACCCTAAAGAGGGGCTTACTAAGCATTTCCCAGAGGGCAAGTCCAAAACTGGGATTCCCTTTCCAGGGCAGCAGAGCTTGGACCACCCTGGTGTAACCCATTTCTCTCCTGGCGGGAACAAAATGCTTTTCCCCAGAGAACAAGTGCAGATGGTTAAGGTAGTGCTGAGCTCAAATCTTTAGATCTCTGCACTCCCAATGCCTCTTAGGTGCTGCTTGGAAATATAGAGGAGATATGAGTGTGGGTGTCTATCCTGTGTAAAAAGGTAGCAGCAGTCCTAATGGAAACTTGACCTTGATGTTTTCCTCAACACGTTGTGGTTTGTCAGACTTGGGAATGACAATCACGTCTCTTTGGATAAGAAACCGGATCAGAACCTAGGAAAGGACAAGGAGGAGCATGAACATGTGGGTATCAGGAAATCAATTCAAATGCATTTTGTGTTCTCTCTTACTCCCTGCCCTACCCCCACCCCCCAAGCCAATTTCTTTTTCTACAACCATGTTCACTCTTTGGAAGACTCTACCAGTTTGCACACAGGAGTTTGATGTGCCAGCATTTGCTTTCAGTCTACTGACAAACTATAATTGTTTCTGGCCTATGTTGTTTCTACTTCCGGGTTTCTCCAGGATTTGTTTTGTTTTCATTTATGTTAGGAGAGGAGGATAGAACTGATGACGATTCTGGCTTGCATTATATGGCTGCTCAGGCCAAATAAGCATAATGATACTGCAGATTATTTTGGGCTCACAGGTAAGTACTTCACCTAGGTTAAGCTTTTTGAACTCCTTAAAAGGAAAAATATATTTATAGATTTTAAAAGCTTTCCCCCCTTAAAAGAGGACTGTTGCATCCAATTTTTTGTCCTGCTCTGCCCATCTTAAAATATGACGGTGGTTGATTGCTTGTGAAGACGTGGGTTTGTTTGAAGTGCAGTTTCTGCACATCCTGGGCAAGAACTCATTTGTGTGACTAGCAACTAATAGAAAAAAATTTCATCTTGAATAATCAAGCAACTTTCAAGGATTCTTTGTGAACACAAGCAATAAAGGAGCAATCAAATAAGTCTGCAAATTACAGGACTTTTCTGAAGAATAACATAGCTCGAGAAAAGAATTACAAGTTGGCTTGGTGACTTCTAAGTAAACCTCAGAGGAAAGGGGTTTTCCAGGAACAAGCACTTCTCTCTGGGAGTGGAAGAAATCTCCCTAGGAAGGGGAACACCTGAAGTAAGCATGTACCACTGCTCATCAGCCCCCCACACCCCAAAGCCCGCACTCAAGACATCTTAGGAAATAACTGATAATTCATATGAATGCTGGGGCAGTATCAAGAGTCAAGTGCACTTCAGCCCCCTTATACTGTATCTCTAGAGAACACAGCATCTGCTAAGACCAGCTATCAGCCTGTAAAAATGTCTGAGGAGGAGGAAGAGTTTGCCCTGACAACCCTGCTTACCTGGGCAGGGGTTTTATAATGTCTAACTGCAATCTCTTTAATCCTTGGATCATCCAGCAGCACAGGTTCCCCTGGCTTGGCCCTATTAAAAACAAAAGCCAGGATATTGATGGCAGAAAGATATTAGCTTCCCTGCAGGAAGCCTGACATTTTGTGTGAAATAATCTGCAACAACGCAGCATCACTTTGCTCATTATACCTGCATTATTTACATCATTTGCCTCAAAGATTCAAGTTGCAAATGCATGGTTTTGTGTACAGAAAGGCTGCAATGCTTTCTTACCATGGGCGGTTAGGAGAACCAAGGGGGCTGTACGCAGTCACAGCAATCCCTTTGGATTTACAGTACTGGATCAACTTTTCCTGGGTTAGGTATGGATGACATTCGATCTGCAAGCACAGAATCATGGTGGTTGATACAGAGGTAGACTGCACTGGACTCAGAGCATAACATTTTAATTCCTCTTGTATCACAGAAAATGTGAAGAAAAGACTCCCAATATCTTGATTAAAATCTGTCTTATAAAAAAGTTATTAATGTCACAGCAATATCTAGAGCCCTAGCACAGAGAATAGGGCTTCCTCCTGCTACATATCACACAAAGTTAGTGAGAAATAGATGAGAAGAGTGCAAGTACTATCTGACAGGAATCAGGGAGATCAGTCTTCCTGGACTACTGCAGAGCAGGACTGCATCTTCAGAGGCGCAGCTCAGAATACCTGAAGTTTAGTTTCTGCTCCGAGTCACTCAAGCTCTCCTCTCCTCAGGGCGTCTCCCCGATTCATGAAGAAGCCTGGGGAGATGAGCTTCCCTAGGTTAGCTCAGATCATGTTGTGACCAGCTATTCAGGCAAGGTGTCCTTTAACTGGAAACAACAAGAGCCTACACAGGGATGCTGCTCAACTTGCCAGAAGCCATAGTATGACCATGACATATACCCTGCATAATGTGGCACCATGCACACACCCAGCTGTTTCTAAATGCTGTAGCTTTGCTACCAGGCATGGTGACATGAAATTCACGTACAGTAGTTCATTTAGGTCTGAGCTAGATTAGACAACTGCTGTAACGACAGTGTGTGACACAGGCGTACCCATGCAGAAGCAAAATGGGAGTCAAAGCCTGAAGTTCTTCAAACTGTTGAAGCTGGTGCAGCTTTTAACTTGGGGTTAGTTGGGTCCATCCCCATCAGAACTTTACAACCCTCAGTAAAATCTTTCTAAGTCCTATGTTCCCCTTGTGCTAAGCCTGGCCGGTGCACACACTAGCCCCAAGCCTGGCACTGCAGCACAGGCAGCACTGTGCCTGGATGGGGATTTCCCAGGATATTCCCAAGTCAGCAGAGATGAGCATTAAGCACCTTCAGCTGAGTGCAAAGAAGTCACATATGGAAGAAAGCCAGAAGTTCCTGATGCCCCTGCTGTCCTGTGATTTCATTCATGAGGTACATAGTGAGAAGTTCAGTGAAATGGTTTATTTTACGTTGAAAAATAAGTAAGTCCAGTGAACAAGTTAGAGCGTTCGTGTACATACCCATAACTGTGCAGTAGCTTGCAGTGAGGATTTTGCTGATTATCCCAGGGCTGGCAGAAATGGGGCTGTGGCAACTTGGGCCGTGACATCCAAGTCCAAGTAATGAAATAGGACGTGTATTAGAAAGTCACAAGGTCTTATACAAGGTAATGGATATTTTCAGTTTTCCAATGTCTAAAACTAAAATATTCTAATCTGTTTCATATTACTGTGATATGCATAATCCATACTGTTTTGTATGATACTGCTCTCAAATCTCCACTGCATTATACACATGCAAGTCTACAAAAAATTTTTCAGTTGCGATCCCTGTCAGCTAAAAACCATCAAGACTGACACTGTACCGAAGCCTTGCATATCGCAGGCAGCACTAACTTGAAGGGTCTTTCAGACAACCAGAAATAACTAGTGCTTTGCGAGATCTTTCCATGGCACCAAAACTATTTAAAGGTCATGGCAGAAGTCAGTTTTAGAGCTGAAATGGAGCATGAATATATTTAGGAATATTGCAAGGTTAGATGATACCAATGGAAATAAAAATCTTACCTGGTTATTTACCGGCTTGTATTTCAGTCCCGGCTTGTTCAAGATTCTTTCAATCTGCTCATGGTTAAAGTTGGAGATACCAATGGCTTTTACCAGACCACAGTCCACCAGCTCTTCCATGGCCTAATAAGGACAACCAATGCATGTTTATGAGGTAGTATTACTGCCAACTACACTATTTTATTTCCCTAAAGATAGTGATAAACCAACAAACAATTCACACTTGGTTTAAATAACAGTATCTCAAACAATTAAAAAAAATAAGCTTTGCAACTTGTATTATCTGTATGGTTTATGTCCCATTGCAGATGGGAAAGTAATATAAGAAGAATGGCTCGGCCAAACCTTTTGTAGTGGGAAGTGAATTTCTTTAGCTTTGGCTTCTTTGGGGGTCATTTTACCAGAGCTAAAAAGGCAAGGGAGACCCCTCCACCTCCTCCCCTGTCTGCATACTACTTCCAAGGTGGCAGAACACAGCAGGGAGGATGTTATCTTAAGCTCAGTTACCTCAAAATACTTTCTTGCAACTGTAATCTGCTATTGTAGAGCTACTGTAGAGAAATTCCTAGAGCTGCAGCATCACAGAGGTGCAGGTAGAAGGAGCAGGCCCTGAATCTTCTCAGTCCACATGGAAAGGAAGATTGAAGGACAGCCTGAGATGCTGATGCCCAACACTGAAAAGTGAGAGAATTCCCTACCTGTATGAAACACCCAGTAAATTAACAGCCGCACCTGGATTAATCTATGCTTCGGTTCCACCATCGTGTGTATTCAGATATTATTTTAGAGACAGCACCTCCTATTTAGTCTTAGTAAAGACATCCCCCTCTTGCTCCCCAAAACAAGAGACAGCAGCAGCTCTGCTCATACTGGTCATGAAATACAATTTTGTGTGACTGTCCTCTGTACCCAAAACTATTTCTTAATTTCATCATGCACAGAGATCTCTGCTCCATCTTTAGTGCTGACACCTGTTCTAAAAAGCAAACATTAACTTACCTCCCATGTGTCCAGAAAATCTGTATCACTGGGAATACTCATACCCTTGTCATCCACAGGATGCAGTTCTTCACCAGCCTGTTATTTCAAGGCAGATAATACATAGACTTGAATTTCCTACTGTCTACTACAACTTCTGACTGGATTTATAGGCAATAAGTTAGCAGGTTATTTAAGCATATTGCATAACTAAAACTTATGCATATTCATCAGTATTCTCTTTTGGATGAGGGCCTTATTTCTACAAATTAATCCCTGCATACAAAGAGTGGGGATTAGTAGTAATTATGTAATTTAGGCAGATCTAGAGAAAAGGGAACAGACATTCCCATACCTTTATTCTAGAGTTTTTATTTATTTTTTTCCCAGTCTACACCTGTGTAAAAGAAGTATGTTCTTTCTACATTGTGCTTCATTTTTCACTGTTGGTTACTCCAGATCAAGCCAACATCCGCAAAACCTGAAAAGTTCACACTGTTCCGGCCCAGCAGAAGACCACAATCCCTAACTGTACCATCCTGTGTTGGCTAGTTTCCCTGAAGACCCAGGGGCCCATTAACAGTGCTCATACCTATGACTATCTCGCTTCAATGGGTGTGGATAGCCAGACCCACATGCTAAAACATACTATTACCTAGTTAGTGACTGAATGCTTGCTACCACCAGGTTCAGGGAAGAGCCAAATCAACCACATCAAATAAACCATCCCAGCTGCACAACGAAGATGGTCACAGCATGGGTGAGAGATTGCACTATATTTCTAGCCAAATAAGGAGAAGAGAGATGTAGAGCAGGACTACCTTAAATCCCATAGGGAAGTGCATCAGGTAGAGGTCAAGGTAGTCCATTTTCAGTGCAGCGAGGCTCTTCTTGCATGCTACCTTAACCAAGGACCTCTCGTGAAACGTATTCCACAACTGTGGGGAAGAATCCAAGTCCAACCATGACTTTACAGCTTCTGCAGTCCAGACCAGGGGACAGAAGCTTCTCCCTTGGTGGTCTACGAGGATAACTCCCTTCCCATGTACTCAGTGCATGCTGAAGACAAGGATGCTGATATTTTAATGGTAAGGTAGTACAAACATACCACAAAAAAGGAAGTCAGTAGTGGACGGTCAGTACTCCTACTTATGAAAAGAGATTCTCAGAAATAAATGTAACACTCTGACAGGTGTCTGTGACACAGCAAAGTTGTTGTTAGAAATTTTTTTTTTCCCAGCCTAAATTTTCAGTCTTGAGCAGCTCATAGCTATCCTCCTTTTCCCCTTTAACTGGCCAAAGTGAGAACGGTTGTCAATTTTACTTCATTTTTGAAATGCAAATTCATGTCATTTAAATAGAAGCAGGTGCAAGTATTACTCAAAATCCATTCTTTAACAAAAACTAAGAGTATGTGGAAAAGCTTAGTTATGCTCAATGTGTTCTGGTTTTGCTGGTGAAAACCCCAATTCATAAGTTTTTTAGTTAAAGTGTTCTAAATTTTTGGTAAAGGGCATTGCTGAAACAAGTGGATGAGATAAAGAAATTGAGTAGATACATGTAAAATACTTCAGACTGAAGTCCCATACTTTAATTTCTATTCCCTTTTAGGCTTAAATTTTGTACATGACAACATCTTCAAATGTCTTGCACACCAGTAAGTAGCACCTTTGAATTTGGACATATGTCTTTTTTTTTCCTGTCTTTCTAGGGTGCATGCAAATGAACCTTCAGTATAATTAAGCGACTTAATAGATGCAAGGAAATTATTAAAGGAAATTAGATTATTAGCAACAGCCATGGTACTTTTCCTAAATTGTCAATGATTCCTGATAAAGCTCTGTTCAAATTGCAAATAAAGGATGGAATTTATAGCACACAACAAGACAACCATGAAGTGAATGTTGGAGAAGGGAATAGGTCCTTACATTACTTCACAGATGGAACAAGTGTTTCCCTCTGAGAAAAGCTAAATGCCCCAATAATCCTGCATCCTTGTACCTTAGTGACAATGAAGAGGTCTTCCCGTTTCACAGCCCCCTCCTTGATCCTCTGCTGGACTGCATTCCCTATTTCATTTTCATTCTTGTAGAAATAGGCACAGTCAAAGAGGCGGTAGCCTGTATCAATAGCAAACTTTACCACCTCTTCCACCTTTCCCGGAGGAGCCTGAAAGCAAACACAACCAAGCCATGAGCTCTTCCGTGGCCTTCAGCTAGCACTTGCTGCTGTAATAGCTCCACAAAGTCCTAATTTCCTTGTCACCTGCGTTTAAACTGAGTTTCAATTTTCCAGGCAAACAGCATTTTGGTAGGGAGGGGGAACAGAGCCAGAAAGAAGTTAGTTTCTGTGAGACATTTTGACTCTGTCATTTCCAGGAGCATAATGCCCAGCATCATTTCCCTTTACTTGCTCTCAGCGTTGCCCAAGCAGTTTCTCCTGTTCATCTTCCCAACGAAGGCAGTTTCATGGCCCAGGGCTCTCATCAGTCCGTGACACCCTCGCGGGGCTACAAGGGGCGACGGCCGGGCCCAGCAGCCTTTCGCAGTGTACTTTGGGTTCTTTTTGGTTGATTTCTTTTTCTTCTTCTGCCTCCCCGCCTCTTTTTTTTTTTTTTTTTTTTTTTCTTTTAGCTTGCCTCCCTCCACCTTCTTCAGTCCCCCCCCCCCCCCCCTTTTTTTTTTAAATTTTTTTTTTACTTTTTTTCTTTGCTTTTTGCTCCGCGATCCCTCTCCTCCCGCCCCGGCCCCCCCGCCGCCGCCTGGCAGTCCGCCCGGTTACACAAGCAGCCGCGATCGCTGCAAGCGGCTGGCGAGACCGACCCTGCCAGCCCCCAGGCGGGGACGGACTGCCGCGGCACCCCCGGGTTTTGTTGCAGCTTTTTTTTTTTTTTACCCCTTTTGCCCCCCGCCCCTTCTTTTCATCTTCGCAGCGCCCAGCGTCCCCCTGCCCGCCCCGGTACCTGCCAAGTGCCCAGCCCCAGGATAGGCATCTTCATCTTGTTGCTCAGCTCCACGCAGGGGCTCGCCATGGTGCCCGTGGGTGGGTGGGTGGGTGGGTGGGTGGGTAGGTAGGTAGGTCGGTAGGGGGGTGTGTGTCTATCTGCCCGTCCGTCCGTGCCCGCCAAGGCCTTAAGGCGCGAGGTCGCCCCGCCTCGGACACGCCCGCCGCCCCGCCGGGGACGCCCCCCCTCTCCACCTCCCTCCCTGCCTCCGCCGGGGTTTCGTTCGACGTGAGACGCAAGATGCCCGTCATTTGGAGGTTTTGGTTGGCTACAGAAGCCTGATACTAAGAGGATTTGTCTGTTTGTTTTTGCATTGACCACACGAGCGAATGCCTCAGTGGTGCCGCTGGCACATTCTGCCGCCGAGAGCCGGGCGGTGCCAGCAGCGTTGCTGCATGAGGCCACGGTGTCCAGGCCGTTAAAGGATTTTATCAGTTACTCTCAAGTGGTGACAAATGGACTGAAATGAACATCTTTTATTCTAGAAAATATTAGGCTTACCTACTGTTTGCAGAGGAATTCATTAAAAGGGGACATGGGCTCACCTTGGCATAGATTCAGGGTTCTGTCTTTGCAGAGGGGTGGGGGCCCGTCGCGCTCCTGCAGGACCCTTGCAGCCGTCCATGTGAAGGCGTCGGTTCCCTGTGCTCAATTAAAATGTCAGCCAGCGTCAGTAGGGTGTCAGAGGCTGCAAAAGGGATTTGTGATCACAGCTTGTCTGCATGTAGTCTTTAGTCCAAATAAACCCCCTGCTTTTTATGTAGGGTCAAAACACAATCGGAGGGCTGACATTTAAAGGCTGCAGAGAACTTTGTACAAATGGGGTGCCTCAGAAATCAAGAGCCAGGGGCCTGGAAGGGCTGGGCCACTTAGCTGACAGCTGTTTTGAGGAAAAAGTGCTTTACGTTAGGAAACTGATGTAATTTCAACACCCTACCTTAGGCATCTCACATGTCACAGAGCCTAGGCTTTGTGTTTATCACAGTAGGGATCCTCTGCTTCTTGAGCCTTTTTTTTTCTTTTGCTTATATTGCTATAAACTCTTCCTTGCTCATTGTTGACGCCTGATTACCAGTTCACATGTTGTGTAAGTTCCACTGGTGTCTTCTTGCGAGTTGTACAGTGTGAGTGAGGAAGAATGAAATATTTTATGCTTGGACTGATAACGTTTGCCTATCAAAATACAGAGGCAGCTGTGAATTATTGCACCACTAGTGCATTCCAACCATGATGTTTGATGTGATTTGTTAGCATTTTTGTGCACTTGCAATATCTAAACTGCTTTTACAGGACAGTATTTTCAGTTGATTGGCAGATTCATGTTCTGGGTTTATATTTGAACAAAATATCTTCTGGCTGTCCTTGTCCTGGTTTCTAAACCATTGGCTTAACCAAGCTTTATTGTCATCTTTCTGCTGCCTTGAATGTCATCACACTTTGAAGAATGAAAAGGATACCAAACTGATAGGAAGTAGAGAGAGAGAAGCAAAATGTAGGCAGGGAAACAAAATTTTCAGACTGACATGACAACTCCAGTACACTCGAACTAGAGCAGTGGGAGGAGGTCTCTTCTACTGAAAACAAATATGAAAAAAACCCACCAAACCAACCCCCCCAAAAAGGAAAAATCAAAGCTACTGCAAGAGATATGAGGAATTTGACAGAAAAGAGAGAGCAAGATCTACAGAAAAAAGAAACTAATCTGTAGATATTTTATAAAATCAATAAAGGTACATTGATTTTAAGGCCAGAAAGGACCACACTACTCTTCTGCGCTGACCTCTGGTTATATTGACAAACTTTTACACCCAGCCTATAACATATAGCTATTGCTTAATATATTATTAAAGATGCTTGGGTGCTACAGCAATAGGAGCTGACTAAAATCATGTAAAGAACAGACTAGAAAACATTGAGATTGAGCTACAATTTACCTTTAATTACATCAAATCTTGGTCTGATATGTATAAGAACGAACCATAACTGGCCTTTTTTTTTTTTTTTTTTTAACCAGGTGCCTAGTCAGAGTCTTCAACACTTTTCCTCCTTCTAAACCTTTCTCCTAAGACCTTAACACTTTGGAGTGAACTTCCTGGGCATCAGGGAGGATCAGGGAGAGATTTTGGTAACTCAGCCAAAGCATGGGCTGGCGGGGAGGATCTGCTGGAAGGACATAGTCATGTGTACAGGCTTTTCTGTTTAGGCATTTCTGTTCTGTTTTACCTGATTGCTTTACTGCATGGAGAAAGATAACTTTCATCATATATATAGTTGCATAAAACCTGACTTTGAGGGAGTATAAAAGCCTTTGTTGTGGGGTTTTTTTTGCGTGATGACTGAGGCCCACCCACCTCAATGTTTTAGCTGAGTCACAGTGATTTTACTCCCTGGAAGGCCTGGCAGCTTCCTGGAACGCCCTGCCATGAATCAGAGTGTGCAGATGCAGGACATGACTTGTCTGTAACCTTGTTAAGTGTGGCTGTGGTTTTCAAGGTATTGCTATCACCTCACTGGATGTTGATTTTGCGTTGTCCTTCCTTTAGAATGATTCTTCCAGAGAGTAACCGTGCTCCTTTGTGGTCAGCCTTTAATAAAATACTGATGTGCAAAAAGCATATCTCTTCTGTGGCTAGTCTAATGTTACTGGGAATTATTTGGTTCAGTGAAAGTACTTAGTTAGAAAGCCCCAACATGAGGCAACCTTGCTCTTAGTGTTCTTTGGGGAAGCAATGTGCATTGTTTTCCTGAACTAACACTAAGGAGCCTGTCACAAATGTCTCCTCCTGCAGAGCTGACAAGTGAGTAGCCACACGCTACTGGGAAGGGCATAGGAAATGTGTCCAGGATGTGGATTTTGGGGTTTTTTTTTGAAGAAAGGTGTGGAGAGTCAGTTGTGTCAGAGAAAAATGTAAAAGGTGGTACACACTCCCCATTGCAATGTGTTGATTGCAACAATAATAAAATGACAAATATGAAATAATGAATAGTAGGAAGGTAAGTATTGCCATTTATATTTTAATAAAACCTGTTATTTTTTTCTGTGAGCCTAAAAACCTACTGGGTATCTTTGTGGAATTCAATATGGGTGAAGATTGAGACATATCCACAGAATCACAGAAGGGTGAGGTTGGAAGGGACCCCTAGAAGTCATTTTGCCCAACTCCCCTGCTCAAGCAGGGCCACCTAGAGCAGGTTGCCCAGAACTGTGTCTAGATGGCTTCTGAATATATCCAAGGAGGGAGACACCACAACCTCTGTGGGCAACCTGTGCCAGTGTTCAGTCACCCACACAGTAGAAGAATATTGTCTACTGTTCAGAGGGACCTTCCTGTGTTTCAGTTTGTGCCCATTGCCTCTCCTCCTGTCACTGGACATCACTGAAAAGTCTGGCTCTGTCTTCCTTGCACCTTCCCTTCATATATTTATATACATTGATAAGATCCCCCTGGACCTCTCTTCTCCAGGCTAAAGAGCCTCAGTTCTCTCAGCCTCTCCTAATACAAGAGATGCTTGTGTTCCTGCATGCTAACCTCAATCCACCTCTGTGCTTTATCTGAGCCATGCCCTGGCAGCCTGGTGGCCCTCCTGGAGCACCCGGTCATGCTCACCCACAGGCTACAACATGAGGATGCAAGCAGGGACTCACCTGCAGGAACAGCAAACACAGCAGCAGCATTCAGAACGTGGCTGTCACTTCATGGGGTGCTCACCAGCAACTGGTTTTGAGCTTGTTCTCCTGGAGAAGGGCTGCCGTAGTCCCTTGCAGCTGGCATTTCAGCTGTGAATTTGGCAGGCGTGCGCTCTGTGCTTATTTGGAAATAAGTATGTTTTGCTAAACTGCCTGTTGCAAATCCCTTCTCCTGCAGTGAGCATGGGGAGAAGCAGCCATGGACCTTGGAAGCATGTTTGCTTCTGCTGTTCTCTGGCCATGCTACCTGTAACAGTGCTTGTTGGGGGCTTCCTTTGAGCAGTTTTGTCATGGAACCTGTGAGATGTTTTGGGGTGTCTGGAGGTGCAAAGTCTAATGTAAACTCAGAAAGCTACCGAGCTGGCAGGGAGTGACACAAACTCGTTTATAAAGCCTTTACACTTCCTTTCCAAGTAATTACCTTATGTCTATAGAAGAAGATAAATATTGTTGTGAATACCCTAATAAAACCTGTTTTTATGGGAGCCTAAAAGCCTTCCAGGCTTTTTTTTTTTTTTCAGTGCTCAGTACAGGTGAAGATGAAGCCACCTCTGCTTCTGTGCTTTAGCTGAGTCATGGCCCTGTCATGCCCTGGGCTGCTTGGCAGCCCTCCTGGGGCACCTGGCCCTGTGCATCCCCTGCAGCGTGTAGATGCAGGCATGGTAAATGTGGCACTGATGTTCAAAGCGTGGCTGACTCCTTGCTGGACGTGACTGCTTTGCAGGTGGTCTTCCTGTAGGATGCCTGTGGCAGTCATTAAAACCAAATTGTTGCCCTTCTGCGTTATACTCTCACACTCCCAGTCTTCAGAGTGTTTTTGAATTGTTGTATAATCTCACCTTTTCTTCAAAAAGTAAGTAAACAAATGCCAATAACTTATAGCAGGAAATGTCTACTCTAACTGAGACAGAACTACTTCCATTGGTCTCATTTGCACTATGTCATGTTTATGGATCTGGCAATGTCAGTATGAAGTGATACATCAGCAGTGATAAAAGTTGGATGTGTGACACAGACATCTCTAAAATGCTTTGACTGATCCTTGCCTCCTTGAGTGCAATGGACAGTACACAAATTTAGCAGCATGTCATGGATTTTCAGTACTTACTGAAATCATCTACCTGAAGCAGCTGCCTTTGGGGTGGTTGCAAGACACCAATCTTACCAACACTGAAGTGAAACTTTTCACCAAAACTAGACCATGGTTAGAAATTAATTGGACCTGAATCACCAGAGCTCCACTGAATCCCAAGTCAAGTATGTTGTGTTTCTCCGGAACCACATACTTCGACTGTGTACAGAAGAGCCTTGAGTTAATCCTGTGAAGGCTTTCTTCAGTTCAACAATTGTGCAGTCTGATTGCTGCAAATTCCTTGCTTTTTGGGCCCTTCCTCTCCTCCTTTCCTTCTTTAAATTTTGGACCTCTTTCATTGCAGTTCACTTTAGAAAAGAGTGAGACAGCATCTTTGACCCAGATAAATACCTTGACAGCTCTGATTGCCTGAGCTAAGCAGTACAAAGCAAACAGCGGCAGCTGGTCATGGAGGAGAGTGTAGGGAAGTTGCGGCCTGTGAAGAAATGTACTGGGGTGTCCGTGTGTTGGGTTTGTGTGTGATGGGGTTTTGGTAGCTCAGGAGGGACCACAAAGGTGGCTTCTGTGAAAAGCTGCTAGAATCTTCCCCAGCTCCAAGTTGGACCTGCCTCTGACTGAGGCCAAGCCAATTTGTGATGGTAGTACTGCCTCTGTGACAACATATTTAGAAAGGGGAACCTGCAGCAGAGGAGGAGTAGTGAGGAAAATAGCTATGGAAACACCTAGGTCAGTTGAAGAAGAAGGGGGGGTGGAGGGTGGTGTGCTGGAGCAGATGCCGACCTGCAGCCCGTGGAGGACCCCACGCTGGAGCAGGTGGCTGTGCCCAAGGAAGGCTGGGACTCTGAGGGCAGCCCGCACTGGAGCAGTCTGTTGCTGGGAGGATTGCGGCTCGTGGGAGGGACCCACACTGGAGCAGTTCGTGAAGAGCTGCAGCCTGTGGGAAGGACTCACATTGGAGCAAGTTCGTGGAGGACTGTCTCCTGTGGGAGGGACCCTATGCTGGAGCAGGGACAGAGTGTGAGGAGTCCTCCCCACGAGGAGGAAGGAGCGGCAGAAACAACGGGTGATGAACTGACCGCAACCCCCATCCCCTGTCCACCTGTGCTGCTGATGGTCAGGAGGTAGAGAAATCAGCAGGAAGGCTGAGCCCAGGAAGAAGAGAGGGGTGGGGGAAGGTGTTTTTAAGATGTGGTTGTATTTTCTCACTCTCTTACACTGATCTGATTGGTAAATTAATGGTGGGGGTGTTCAAATTAAATGGATGTTCTTTTTTTCCCAAATTGAGTCTGGTTTTTGCCTGTGACTGTAATGGGTGAATCATCCCTCCCTGTTATTTCGATTCCTGAGCCATTTGTTAAATTTTCTCCTCATCCCACCTGGGGTGGGGTGGGATGGGGGCAGGGGGAGGGAGCAGCCATGTGGTGCTCAATTGCCCTCTGGATGGGCAGCGATCTCTTTGAACTCTGAAGCACTTGATAGTGATTGTCAGATACCTGTCAGCTCAATCTCATGCAGTTATTTCTGAATATGAACAATCAGATATGCCTGGGTGGCATCCAACAAATGATCTGAAAAGATATTTACATTTAGTAACTGAATATAACTGATTTTTAAATGGCTTACATGATGTCTTACTGCTGTCTTTGCTGCTATAAGAGAATTACCAGTCTTTTATTTAAAGGCCTTATTAAAATAGATGCGCTTGTGTCAAGAAGGAGGTATACTTAGAAATGATGAGATAACCATGTTTATGTAAACAGTGTTGTTTGCTTTTATTACACTGTTACACTCTTAATTTAAATTTTTGTTTTCTTGTTCATCTACAGACTTTTTTTTACCTCAGACTTTTCTAGAGTCTTAAACATGATTGGTGTTTATGGGTAAAGAGGAAGAGTCCTGTGACTCTCTACAGATCAGCTTCCAACTGGAATTTTACAACCTCGTTTGGTAAGAGAAGACAACCATGTGCTGGAATCAATTCAGGATAGGTATTCTGACAATTTTATTTTCTTTTATTCAAGAAATCAAATTATTAACAAAGCTGGACTGTGCTAACAATCCCATTGCACAGAAGTATTACACTTCTAGATCCTTTGGTTGTGAAAATTGAGTTGCAATGTTTATACCTAGTCCATATTACCTTCTAAGTTTTCTGTACCTGAAAGGCATAAATAATGAATTCTTCCTTAGCCTGATAATCTATAAAGCCTGATAACAATGCTTTAAGAGAGTGACTTTATTGCTGATCTTTAGTAAATTTGGAAGAAAATGGAAGTGTAACTGGTGGAGAAACCAGGGGAGGCCTTGGGAATGGCTTCTGTTTAGGAGGTGCAGATTAGACATGCGAATTGAGAGATGCGGAGAGAAAGGAGAGACAGGGAAAGTAGGGTGGTCATACTCTTAAACATAAATATGTTTTTCACCTGAGTCCTACTGAAAGCAACAAAGTACTTTAAAAATAAATAACCAAAAGCACAGTTGCTCTTAAAGCTCATCATATTTTATTGTAGATCTTTTGCTGACATTGTTTTCTTATTGACGTCAATGGAGGTTTCAAAATCAATTGAAAGCAGCTGTCTGTTTTAAATACACATTGAAGTCATCAGCAGAAGTGGTATACAGTCTTTCCCTGGAATACACTTGATACTAGTCCAAAATGTCTTTTCATCACAATTTTTTATCATCAATCACTGACTTTGTTTATATTTGCTGCAGTGTAACATGTAGTAGGGTAGACATATCAGATAAGGATGCACTGTAATATATATTCTGGTTTTACCAAATCCATCAAACTCGCTTTCATCTTAAATACAATATTATTTATTTTGCTCTTTTGTCAGCCACTGTCAAGATTTTTCTCTTTTTATATTTTAGAGGATGACTCTCTTTTGAGGAAATAAAGTTCAAAGTCCATCAATTTAATTTCTTTTATCTATTTATATTGATTTTTGTGCTAGTATATTAGGTCGAATGATTTTTTACACAGTGAATTTTCATTGCATGATTACATTGATATATTTGTTAACTTCCAATATTGACCCCTTTTTTAGAATAAAGAATATCTTTTTGTTGACTCCTTCCAAAGTGACACTAGACAAAGATGTACTTTGCCTGAAATCATCTTATCTCTACAAGAAATTATATGATTGCTGCTATTTTTTCAGTCTTATGATGTATGGCCAAAAGTGTCTCATGCAGAGAAGTACAAATATGAACCAGTATATGAAGGACTGTCTAACTTAATATATAGTGAAGTACAAGGTGATTATGTTTAGATGAGGCTAAAAATGTTGTAGGCTTTGGTCATTTAAAACCCTTTTCTTCTAATATTTCCAAGTAACAAACAAAGAACTTTGTCTAAAGGAGGCATGTGGTCACTGCAAGTGCCCTGGAGCAAGCTAGCAGAGTAGTGCTCTGTACACAGCTGGAGCATAAAGGGGAAAATAAATATCATATATGGCTTGGTTCTTGAAGGAGAGCACTTGGGAAGGTCTGAACGGGGGAAAACTGGCATTCCCCCATAAACACATCACCCATAAATACCCCATTCAAAACCACCACAAAATCTGCTATTGCTGGAACTGGAAATTATGCCTATAGCTGTTGTACTTTATTACAGGATGGGTATATCTGTAGTTTCTTTATATCTTTCTGGACCTCCAGAGGGTGCAAAATCTCCATGTAACATGACTTAGAAGAAGCTGAATTACTCCTTCATTCTCTTTGTATGTTTTGCTTCTCTGGTTACTTGTAGGAACACTTCACCAGCAGCAAGATTCTTGCTAGAAATTTAATGGTAGAGAAAATGCAGATAAAAGCATTTATTGTTGCAAGCAGGGCTGTTGCCATTTCATTTGCAGAAGTCTTATGCTTTGATGTCTAAGCCTAGTGCCCGAGCTCTTCTCTCTAGCCTAGTGCTATTCAGTCCGTTGTCATCTTATCCTTTTCCCTAATAATATAATTTCCTCTGCATCGTCTCTATCTTTCTTCTTTCTCTCCAGCCTTTTATTTTAATCTCTGTATTTCTTCTGGCTAACTGCTTCTGTTTCAGTGCTTGGTTCCAGTCTAAGCTGTTTTATTCACACCATGAATGCAGTGGAGGTAAATGGCCAACTACATTGCGTTGGCTACACATTTTCTTTTCATATGATCTCAACAGTACATAGAATAGCAGAATAAAATATGAGACATTATTATGTTTTCGCTTCATTGATTTTCACTGATTTAGCAGAGGTCTTCCATATGAGACAGTGTGAAGCCAATGATTAGGGGAAAGACTTATTTTAAAGTGTTGGGGTTTCTGGGATAAAGCTTATCTGCTATCAAAAAAAGTCATTCTCTTCTGTAAAACAAAACATATGCATACCTACCATTGAATTAGACCAGTATTATTAGGAAAAACCCCTCAAACTTGACATGCCTGGCAAGGGAGGTGCAGGCACATTTTTAGAGTATGGTGGTAAAACTCGTCTAGCTTGTCTAACTTTCCATTTTCATAATAAGTTGGGTTTTTTTCTGTTTTTTTTCTGTTTTTTTCTTTTTTTTTCTTTTTAGTTGGCTCCATTTCAGCTTGGAAAGAGTTGGGTTACAATGTGGTTGGATCTACAGCAGCCATTCAGATTGGTAAGATTTACGTGATGAGCTTTGTGTGGGGATGAATGGGCACTTAAATTTGAGTCTCTGTATTCGGTCAAGGAGAAACTTCTGGTTTGTTTTTTTTTTGAGCAAGTCACATTAGTTTTCTGGCTGTAACAAAATATTCTTTTGCAATGACCTACTTATATGTCATCTTTGGGTTGATGGAAAAAAATCAGTGTGGGTGTCAAGAGGCAAAATGGGTATTGTTATGCTAAGGCCCAGCGCAGTTCCTCGTGTTCAGTGCGTCTGCAGATGGTAGTGATATCAGAGAGAATAGAAGAAGCCCCTTGAGGCTAGTCCTGATCCCACTGAAAAAGTAGAAGCTGAGACATTACATTTAAGGGATGGAGCTGCACAGACTGATTTTAATAGCAAAATGTTGGGAGAAAGGGATAGACTTTTTTGTGTCTTTTATACAATATATTCGGTTAACAATTGTTTGTTGTCTCTGTCCTGTGAAGAGCAGTTAAGAGGTGTTTTAGAGCTTTACTCAATAAGGGTGAAAACACACTTGATGGTGTGTTTCAGCTCCTGTTTTAAGGACTGAGAAACAATTTGTTACATGCAAAGGATTATTTACTTGTCTGAGACCTAACAAAATTGTTTCTTATAGAACTATGAGTTGGTGTGAGAATAGCAATCTAGCAGGAAAATTTCATCTTGCCTTTCATACTTATCCAGTGCAAGCCATTTTGGTCAGAAGTTTCCAAAGTATTCGCTTAGCATAGTATAATTTGTATTTGAAATTTTTTAACAACTTTGACTAAGTGTGTACATACAGTTTCTAAGATGAAAATGATTATCTGTAAATAAGATGTTTGATTTAAAGATATTATTAGGATAACATCGTAATAGCTGCCTTACATCATAATGACAATCTTGTTGCGTACTTTGTATCCAAGAACCACAAGATTTAGATCAGCTAGAAAGAACACAGCTTCAGTGGTATAATTTGGTAGGGAAGAGGAGTACTACTCTTCACAAATGAAAGATTAAGGGCTTGGGGCCTATTATGTACCCATTTGCAGTTTTCTTATAAACCAGTAATATTTATATTTGAATAATTTAGAGAAAGATCTATGAATAGCTGCCTACCCTTTGTGCAGTATTGTGGCCTTCTCCTAGGATTAGAAAGCTGGGGGTTCCCAGTTGTAATAATGTGCAATTGCTCAAAAAGCACAAATAATGTGCAATGCAAGGCAATGTCATGGAGGAAACACTAATGATACAGCTTATTGCAAACGATGGCACATTAAGTAATAGAGGCCTTAGGATCAGGGAATTATTTTGCAGACTTCCTTGTTCATTAATCATAGATACAGAGGAGTACATGAGAGAGCCTATATACAGCCTAGGGCAAAGCTACAAATGATGAAAAATAAAATAGTGCTTTTTTGTTTATTTATGTGCTCTGCTGAGATTGTAGGAGAATCACTTCCCTGAGCAGCAAAGTGCTTCTTTTGGTTTGTGCCCCAAATGCAGGTGGCAGAGATGGCTGGTCAGAAGGGACTGGTGCAGCATGGCAGCCTGGCGTGGACCCGCTCACAGTGGGGCGTGAGGCATGCAGGGATGGCGGGATGACAATACCTGAGCTGGATACAGCTCCAGGACATTATTTTAAGAACAGCCTGACCTGAGTGGAGAAGTTTAATGTGTGATTATTTCAACAACGTATTAACTAATGTTTTATTAAACTCAGAGTGGTAAGAAGGATGCCATAGGGATTATCTTCCCCTTTGGGAAACTTTTCTCTCTATGTAGGACAATTTATTGTTTATATATATTATCATAATGCCCTTTACTATCAGCTGACATTTTTAGAAATCTGCCTGAAGCATTCATTTTATTTTCCATGTATCCTAGGGCATGGGAATTGATGGAAGGCCTTGCCAGGAGAATAAAAACACATTCATTTTAGTCCTTTTTGCTGATGTCTTTGATTCTTTCATATCTGTATTAAAAACTTATTTTAATAAAGAGACTGATAGAGCTTCATATAAATTTGGCAACCTGACATCCATCAAAAGTGGAATTAGTAACAGGGATAAAACAGAATTTGTAAATAAAAATAGATGTATGAGAGATTGCTGAAGAAAGGCAGAGGAAAATAAAGGTCTTAATTTGCAATCCATTCTGCCTTCAAGGGACTTAATTATCTAAGCTCTTATTACAAGAAATAATTTATAAAAGCAGCTAGGTTTCTGGTACTTTGAGTAGTGTTCCTGAAATGAATTTACCATTTGAAAAAAAACAGCCATTGTTTCATGTTTACTTGTGTTTATGAAGGAGAATAGATGGGGAAGGGCGCTGCAAAGACTTCTGGTAAGACAGGTGCTGCTGCCACCGGAGCCTCGGTGTTATTAATGGCAACTGTAAGCCCAGATATGTAGCAGTGTGGATTGTTAAACCCATCTTTTTAAAAACCCATTGACTAAAATGGGAGTATCATGGGGCCCCTTAGGTACAAGATTTTTAACAGATTTCTTGCCTGCATAGTTTGTAATGACACAGAGAAACCCCTAAACTGTGAAGTTAATTTCCAGAACTGGATTTGGGCACAAACTCTGGGACTCAGTTTGGTAGATGTAAGGCACAAGATCTGGACAGGCTTTTAAACACTGCATTTCTCTGACAACTGGCATTGTTAAGAACTTTTTAGCTTTGTGTTTTCCCTCTTCTTTCTATAAGCTACTCGGCACTGCATATGGGCTCATTTGTATATGCAGATAATGTCAATTCTTACAAGGCAGTAGAATCCAGTGAAAAGCGATTTCCTTCCCATATGTAACTGCTGCCTGCAAACTGCTGGCTCTGTAAAGAGAGCACAGTTTCACACTGGCTCCACACTCAGGAATAGCTGGTTTAGAAAAAAAGCCTGGTTCTGTTTCTGCAAGAAGAGCCTGTGCAATACGCCGTGACTACTGGATAAACTGAAAGGATTAAATGTCTGAGAGAATGCATTTAAAAAATGACATTTGTCTGAATGAGAAGTGGAAGAAGCTCTAATATTTTATAATTAGGCAAAACCAGGCAAGATTCCAACCAGGACCCTGCATTCTGCAAAATCAATATATGGTCAGAGGGAGAGAAGAAAGATTTTTATTTTAAAAGTCATTGGATTCTCACTTAATTTCTATTAGCAAACAGGACACTGTTAGTGTCTTAAACAGTAGGAAGCAAATACTCCCTTCGCCTTTCTAGACAGTTGTCTTCCGTATGATCATTAATTTTGGCCACCTTTTATTTTCCTGTAATGATTTAATACCTATTAGGGCAAGGGACATTATATCAGTGATTTAACCTTTTCTCAAAGAAGTTGTGATGTGTTTTGAAGACTTGTTGGTGCATGCACAGTTCCTACATTAGAGATCAGAACGGGGGATCATCATTTCCAGGCTTTGACCACATGCTCCAGAAGGCAGACACACACACAACGGTCTTTGCCTTGTAGGGCAGAAAGGCTTATGGAGAGCTGATAGAAATAGGTCAGCTTTTCCCCATTCATAGCTCAAAGTTTTGATCTAGCCCCAGTGTATGTGAAGAGAGGGAGGGCAAAGGTGTGTTGTGTAATCTCCAGTTTCCCACTATGGATCTGGAGCTTCCTTTCTTCATTCTTCCTTTCTGTCATTAATGGTTTTGTTTTGCCACTTTGCTATCTCCTCATGCTTTCACAAAGAAAAAGGAAATCAACTGATGTATTTTAGAGCTGAAAATGTCCAATTCAAATCAGGATTCCCTCTTCTCTTTGGTGTAGCTACTGTGATTAGCTTCTGGCTTACAAATAGTACTAGTAAATCACCATGTTTCTAGGAGCCTTCAGTTTCATTATCTTTTAATATTAAAGAAACAGAAGTCTGCTACATACCTCTTCTTTTTTTTTTTTTTTTTTTTTTTATAACAGCTTTTATTGTTTGTGAAAGAAATTATATTGAAAGGTCTAGAAACCTGAAATCCTTTCATCAACTTCAGATTAAATACATCAAGTCATCCTCAGTGTGAGCTTCCAGTTCAGTCTGGGATAAGATTCCTACGATGACCTGACTAAGCAGAGGTTAAGTGTATTCCTAGCCTGGTTTTGTTTGGGAACTCAACACACATAGCATAAAATAACGCATTTTGGGGGAACCTTTTATGATGTTTTTGTGATAATCATTCAGTCATTATCTTTTTGCAGTTCTTTGCAAATACAGGTGAGAACTTTAGTCAGATTCTCATGCAAGAAAACATTGTCTTAAATTGAAATATATTGGTTCTTTCTGCAGGAAAGAACTGAGTGTAGAGAAGGACCAAACTCCTGATTTATCTCTAGAGACAGACAGGGAGAGAAAGAAAGGAAGAGTTTGTCTTCTCTAAATGCAGAATGCTTCTCTAGATATGTTTTTAAGTGAACTAATAACTCCTTATAAAGAGGAGCTGAAATCCTTGTAAGGTGTTTCTTACACACCCCAAGCCTATGAATTTTAATAATATCAGGATATACAAATCTTCACCAAATAAAAAAAGGACTTAAGTGGGGTTTCTCATCAGAGCTACAATAATATTTTTCAAAACTTTCATTTTTGTTTAACTTTAGAACCCAGATGTTCTCTGAAATACTTATTGAAAAACAGATTCACAGGTACCTGAAGCTGAAATACAACAGCTTCTAAACACCTGCATTGCATTTATTATTAGGCTTATCTGAGGCTGAGTTTTAGTTCTCCCTGGGCCTGATTGAAACCCTATGAAAATCAGGGCAAATGTTTCTATTGTATTGAGTATGCTTTGGATCAGAACCAGAAATTTCACTTGCTTATTCACTGTAGCATCAAAGATGGCTCAAACCCAGGATGCTGGGTTGCATCAACAAGAACATCTCCAGCAGAGATAAAGAAGTCATTACCCCACTCTACTCAGCGCTTGTCAGGCCACACCTGGAATAGTGTGTTCAGTTTTGGTCCCTGCTATGCAAAAAGATGTGGCCAGAGGAGGGCCACAAAGATGATCAAGGGACTGGGAAGCCTGTCACGTGAGGAAAGGCTGAGAGAACAGGGTTTGTTCAGACTTGAGAAGAGAAGGCTTAGGGGAGACCATGTTCCAGTACTTAAAGTGTGGCTACAAAGACGATGGAGACTCCCTTTTTACAAGGAGTCACATGGAAAAGCTGAGGGGTAATGGGCACAAGTTACTTCTGAGGAGATTCCGACTGGACACAAGAGGTAAATTTTTCCCAATGAGAACAATCAGCCACTGGAATAATCTCCCCAGGGAAGTGGTGGATCCCCCAACATTGGACCCTTTTAAGATTCAACTGGGCAGAGTGCTGAGTCATCTTGTCTAGACCGTGCTTTTGCCAAGAAAGGTTGGACCAGATGATCCTTGAGGTCCCTTCCACCCTGGTATTCTATGATTCTATGAAACCAGCCCAATTCTGTGGTAATCTGATCCTTTAATCTTTTCTCTCCACCTGCACTTCTTAATACACAAAAATATAGCACTGGTGAGTTATATCATTGTGCTTGTACTGATGCCCATAATGTGCCAAACCCCCATCTGGTGCAATTTGACCTTTTCCGAGGAAAGCTTTGGAGGGAATAGTCTCAAAAATAAAGACTGGATTATGCCTAGTACCTTTTCTCTAAATGTAAAAGTGTTTCACAAAAAAACTTTAATCTTCACTTTCTCAAGTCTCTGCTAATTTGGAGACTTCTTGCTGGCCTTCTGCTGTATGGTCTATGCTCACTAATACATTTTGACTTTAAATAAAAGCTGTGATGTATTGGGTGAAGTATTTTCATTAAAATTTGAGGGAGAATTAATGCCATTAAAAAGCACAGCAAGCCTTCATCTGAAATGCTACATAAACATTTATTCACCTGTGTTTAGAAGGGTGGAGTCCAGGTGGAATCAAGCTGGAGTAGATATGGGAAAGCAGGGCTTGTATTACTAGAGGAGATTACAAGAGCCTGTCTTTGAAACAATCCAAAGAGAGACAAATAAAATTAAGGGACATGCCAGGGAGGGAGTAAGACCTATTAATTGAAAGTTGATTTGAGGACAGCTGTTGAAAAAGGTAAATTTTCTGGTCTTCTTTCAACAGCTAGTTCAATAAGGGAGTAGCCCAAAAGCAAGTAGGTGTCAGTACAGTTGCAATGATCAGCTGAACTAAAACATACACTCAGATATATGAGCCATTAGCTGTTTGACAGACTTGGCAGAGAGGAAGTAAACCAGATTAGAGCAGAGAGAGAGAAAAATCCTTTGGCAGTGGATTTGCTAATGAAAAAAATAACTTCAGAATGACTGGGTGGTAAAGTTCTAATGCAAATCAGATGGTAGTTTTCATTTCAGTCATGGAGTCAATATAAACTCTCATGTCCTTTATAGATTTTATCCTAACTAAATAACTCACATAAAAACAACCCAGGTTTTAATTTTCACTGATTTTTTTACACTGAATTAGCTGTCTAGAGTGAAGAATATTTTATCTCTTTGTGAAGATAAACTCTTTGTAGTGCCTGCAAATAAGGACAAGAAATTTAGCATATTTATTTCTACCCATCACACACAGTACTCTTTTTTTTCCAGAAGAAGTAACTACCAGTATCAATTGAGAATTTTTCTAAAAAAACAGTGAGAAAACTTTAGCTATTGAAGGAAACTCCCATTACCCATGCTGGTATTTTACGTCCTCTCTGAATAACAGAGGTTCATGGCTGTCAAATTTTGAAATCAGCTTCATCACATCTTAAAAATAGATTTATGTTATTGAAAGGGTAATTATCTTTCTCCCTTTCACTCTAGGAATTTCAAAGGAAAAGACTATAGTGTGAAAGAGAAGCCATTTGCTTGGTCACTTCATGTGCAGCTCAAGGGGAAAAACCCAAAACATGAGGAATAAGCAGAGTATATCTACTGCAAATGATCTGAATATTTAGACCTGCTCAGTGTCTTGCTGATCTGCCTGACACTCAGGAGACCCACCTGATTGGAAGATTTCAGTTGTATGTTCTGGCAGGGCTGAGAACTTGTCTCTGCTGAGCTGCTGCCATAGGATGGCACCACAGAGCTCTGTGATGGCTTTTCTATGATCTTGCCTTGGTAGTGGAGACAGTAACTTCATCAACACTAGCATATTCATCAAACTTCCATGTTGCTATAAACATACCAATTAAAAAAAAAAAATCACTTACAAGCCTTCTTGCTATCAACTGCTGACATTCTAATGACTTTTTAAAATGTTGCTGGTTTACACTCCATCAAGCTGAAGGAAGATTATACTGTTCTTCGTTTTATCAGAGCATTACAAATGCTGCTTTGCTGAATTCTTATGAAGAAGCTTGTCTATCTTTTCCATAAATAATTAGTTTCCTGAAACGCTGGATGCAGTTTCATTAAAGCTTTGTTATACTGTCTCTTTTATTTCACACTAGTTGAGTTTATGTGTGGAATTTCTTCTATGCTGCTGATTTGCAAACAAAACAGATTGCTAATTTGACATGTATGAGAAAATTGGAAACTGAGCTGACATAAAATACTTGACTGTTTCCAAGTATTTTGTTGTACATGCTAGAAAACATCCATACAGTAAGGTGTGTTGATCAGAGACTGGTGTGTCATTTTTCAAATGTGATTCTGAAGTACTGACCACATCACCTCAACTGTGCTTGTTATTCTGCTGTTTTAACTTACCTGTACTATACATTACTACATTTTCCATTTCAATGACTTTCATAGCCTTGTTGGCTGACTCCTACTCATAGTCACATGAAAATATACACACAAAGAAAGATTTTTGATTTTTAATTTATGGAAGCTTTTGAAATTGCCTTTTCTTATCTTCCTTTCCTATCATTCTGACAAACTTACTGTTTTTAAATTCTCACCATGTCACTATAAATCAGAAATCTTCTTTCTTGGCTAATCCATATGTACTTTGATCCAATGGCATAAAGTATAGTTTTGTAATATTTATATAGTCTGCCTTACAATGGTCAACTTCAGAATGATTTATCTAATGCTAACATCTCTCCCCTGAAAATCAAGCCATCTTTCTCCAGCACTCCTGTAAGAACTCATAATATGTGCTGGCATGTGATTATTATTATTTTTTTAGTCTGGTCTGAACCTTTTCAGGCTGCAGTAAGACCCACAAAGATTAGAAGAAAATCTGTATGTTTTCATTCTTGATGTCAGCCTTGATTGTGCTACTCCAGACAGCTATCAGCTATTTGCAGAGGTGGCGACTATTGGTGTGGTAGGTGGGTAAGGAAGATGAGGGAGAAAATGATTCTTAACTAACTGAAGTCAGTAAGAGTCTGTCTTGACCTCTAGATCCATGATACTACAGCTCAGCCTGTAGCTTCCATTCAAAGCATTTTCCTTTTACACAGGAGGGTCCCCCCCAAACTTACTCAAATTTCATTTCAGGTAAGGCTTGACTCTAAATGTTCTTTGTGATCAGGGCCCTTCTTTGATGTCCTGTTAGGAATTCAAACCTTTTTCTTGCCACTTAAAATAGGCTACTTTCACCCCAGTTTTTATTATATTTTTTTTCCTGTTGATTCTTTCTTTTGCTTAATGGTCTTACATACTGTTGTGAATATTACACAGCAAAATAACACAGAATGATCTGTTATCTGTGCTTTCTATTAAGTAACAACAATCTGTGGGAGGTGCAGTCTGTATGTCCCTGCTACGAGGGAACTGTACCAAGTGTTGAATGAAGTATTAATCTAGTTTGTTAATGACTAGGCACAGAATGTTTCACTGTCTTGTCTTCATCATTTCGTATAAATACCAGACTAAAATCTGAAGACCCTTGGTGTGGGATATTGCCGCAGGCGGTGGCTGGCCCCACAGCTGTGTGTGTGGCTCTTTTTGTTGTTTTATGTTCCACGAGATGTGTGGCTTCGGTTCTGGGAGAAGGCTTTTTGAAAAGCCACAGCTACAACTGAAAAAAAAAAGGTCTTCCAGCCAAAGGACTTCATTCCTATGTAGAGGATTTCACAAGGGGGCACCCGAACCAGCCGTGAAGAGCTTTTTAGTCGGCTGGATTAGATACCTTTGGAATTAGACTCTCTCTTGCCTGCATTTGCAGTCTCTCCCCATTAGCCGTATTGCTTTCTTACCACAGCAGCCCTTTGCTATCATCTCCCCCTTGCTGCCCACCTCCTCTCACTTTCCTTCTCCTGTTAGCTGCACTCATCTCCTCTACAGTCCCATCCACTTTGCTCCTTCACCTTTGCTGCCCTGGACTCGCTCGCTACTTCTTTGAGCTTTATAATGAAACACAGTTAAAAGAAAGTATATGTTGCGTGGCATCAAAC
Organism: Strix uralensis; assembly: GCF_047716275.1. Taxonomy (NCBI): domain Eukaryota; kingdom Metazoa; phylum Chordata; class Aves; order Strigiformes; family Strigidae; genus Strix; species Strix uralensis. The sequence continues at coordinate 70,012,637 of NC_133976.1, read as the reverse complement.
CGATGCTTTGATCATGGAGTCAGTCTTCTGTTCCTACCCACAATGGAAATCTGTCTGTGTCATATGCTTTTCCACTGATTTAATTAAAAGCAGCAGTGCCAGAACTGGATACCCCAGTTTTGTTTAGTTGTTTTTAGGGTTTTTTTTGTCTTTTGCCTGTTGCTATTGTTTTCTCCTTTCTAGTTATAAGCTCTTAAGTAAGGACAGGGACTTTGGCATACATAAATTTGAAAAATAGCAATAGAGAGATGGCCATGTTACGAGCCTGACTGTAACAGGACAGGGTCACACTTGGAGAAGTCAAGTCATGGGGAGACCAAGCCCTCTCTTGCCTTCCTGCTCAAAGCAGACAGCAACTTCTCTTTTCTGACATGCTCTTGTTCTCCTTCTGTCCCTGAGCTTCTGCAAACACCTGAAAAATTAGTCACTTTCAGATCAAATTTACTTGAAATGCCAAATGTTTTCTAAAGATTAGTTACTGGCCTGGGTCTCCAGTGGGCATCATTTTCCTTTCATTTGGCTGCTGTATCTCTGAAGATCCAAATTGCCTCAGCATCTGTGTCATTTGCAGTCCCTGCTCCTGTGAATCACCAGAGCTGAAAAAGTGTCTTAAGATGTATCATGGGTGTTTTTACACATAGCACAAGTCAAAATGTGTTCTTTTCTAACTGTGACACTCAAGTAAACTCCTACATCAGAACACAGGGACTTCTCTGCTGTAATAGGAAGTGGGGTTTGTATTTCAGAAATACAAGGGAATATACTCTTGTTCCTTTGCAATTATCTTAGGGTAAGCCAAATGGTGGGAGAACTGGTCATTTGATATATTTAGGTCAGGGCCCTGCAGGCACAAATAAGCCTTAATGGCTCTGACCAACCTCATCTGGGGCCTTTTTTACACCCCTGCCCATTTAAGCATGGTGCTCCTGAAAGCTAAGGTTAGCTAGGGACAGCAAGGTCTGTCAGTACTATCAGAACCCTGACAACTCAGTTAAGTAACTTCTTTTTTCATTTCCCCCCTCTAGTAACAGTTTTTAAAGTAGCTGAACCTTTCCTCTACTGTATGCTGAATTGCTATGTTTAAAAAAAAATCTAAAAATCACACCCACGCAACACAAGCATCCTCTCATGTATGAACTGGGTATTGTGGGTGTCCTAGGTGGTGAGCTTTTGCTACTATTGCTGCAGAAATCCCATAATCAGAAAGTAGACACGCCTTTTCAGTAGATAAGTCTTTTAATTGGTACATAGCTCAGAGAAGATAGAATAGGTAGGCAGCTATTTTTGTAGTTAATACTGGGGTTTTTCCCTATTTCTAAGGCCCATAATTAAATGTATCTGTGTTTTGTTGTATACAATCTGTTGCAATAAGCTTTTGAAAACATAAGTTAGCATTAAGAGAACATTTAATGTTAACACTTAAGAGGTAGCAGCAGCAAATGTAATACTCTGATTTCTTTGCATCTAACCGGGTTTTGAAAATGCAAGTAAGTTATAGTGTCATAACTGCAAACAGGTTTTTCTATACTTTTTATGGACTGTGATGAGTGTGGCTATTTATTATGGCATTTATATAATGGTGGCATGATATCTTCTGGACATAGCTTTTGTATTTCAATACTTTTCATTTTCTTGTCTGTAATTTTACCTATTGGACTTTAAAGAGTAGATACTAAGCAGTCAGTAATTTGAGAGACTCTTTTTGGGTTTGTGCCTTCCATCTTGTTGCCCAGTATTCTGAAGAGGGCATCTCTTGCTCAGTTTCTATGTTAGATGATGCAAGGTATCAAAAGAGACGATTAAGTCTGAGTTTGAAAAACCAGTCGGTTGGAGAAGGAGAACCTAATAAAAACTGTTCTGTGCTCAATCAGCAGTTTAGCTATTCGGGTTATCTGGTAGTAATGGTAAGGCTGAAATGCAAGGGAGAAAGTGGGGAAGATGTGTTGTTACATGTTATGTGTCTGAGTCTCAGAAATTAAAGTCTGTAACTTTTCCAGTGCCTTAATAAGGTTGTAACAGTGATTGATACCTTGTCATTAGCTCCTATCTAGCTACAGACTTGCAGGTTTCTGTGTTATACCTGAATCCAAGCATACCTGTTTTGTAGTGGCTGTCTGAATAAGTGACACAGCAGCAGTTGTCTGGGCTGGTTTGCTACTAAAATCCATTTTCATCATTGTCATCTCATGTGCTATCAGCCCTGCTCCTCCAAGTGCTTCTGCAGCTTGAGAAAATGGCAGACAGTAAAACTGTCTTGTCAGAGACTGCTAGGAAAAAATAAAATGACAGCTAGAATTTACCCCCCCCCCTTTTTTTTTTTTTTTTGGTGTCTCCATATCATCTCCTGTCAGTTGCTGTTTCTGTTTCATACCTCCTGCCTGCCTTCCTAGATCTGCAAGTCTGCATGTTGTACTACTTATACTGGTGTGAAGTGTGACTTAGTCTTAAAACAGAATCAGCCCTTCTCCTGGTAAATGGCTGGTCTGGTCTGTTCTTTAACTGAATGAATCACATAACACTCAACTTTAATTTTTTTTTTTTTTTATTAAAAGACATCTTGAAAGCATCTGCAATTGAATTCAAAGTGCTGATCTCTACAAACTTGGAACTACCTACAGCTTTTATTACAAATACTTGTTGGGTAAAACTATTTCCACTGTTAATAAAGGTGGATAGGAGGCAAAACAGTTGTCACAGTTCAACAGGCAGAGAAAATTGTCTATCTGTTTTTCTTACTCTTGCTGCTTTCATTAAAGCAATGCTCTCACCGGAATACCGAAGTAGTTGTAATACTTGTCAAAGGAATGATATTTCTTTATTACAGTGTAAATCAACTCTGAGCACATTTCTTAGTACAAACATAAATAAGATGCTTCAAAAAACCCACCAGAATATAAATTGAATTTTCTAGTGTTACGTTTTGAACAGAGTGTGTGTGGAAGTCATAAACAGGGGACCAAATTTTTTTCCAACTTTTCCTCTGGCCTGAAGCCAGAACTGCTCCTCATGCTGGGGATACCTATGTCAAGCTGCTTGGGCTGGTGGTTGGACACCAAGGAGGTCTGAGAAAGCACTTCAGGAGGCTGGATCATGAAGAATGGTTTGGGAATGGGAGGAGGGTAATTCTGCCAGGACTGCACAGCAGCTCACTTTCTTGGTCTCACAGGCACCCTGTTTTATAAAGCCTTTTATGAACTTGCTGTGAATTTATGGGTTTGTATGCCTTTTATGAACTTGCAGAAATTGCAAGCAGGCATTCAGATCCCAAGATTTCTCTGTCTAGTTGACTAGCCTAGTTCATTTTATTAACTGGTATTTCCAATTTATCAAATCTGCCCTTTTAAAACAGAAAACTCTCATTACCGGTATTAATTCATTTTCTTTATCTTTTACTTTGAAAAACTTTGAATTATTGGCTCCAAAATTCTTTTTGGTGATGTTCCTCCTAAAATATCCTCATTGCTTACTGCAAGTAAAGGTGTCAAACACTGTCACATCCTCTAGGCTGTGATTTTTGATGAAAAAACTTGCCAGCTATCATGGTGTTGGACTTGGTGGTGTCTGGAGAAAAGAAGGCTGCGGGGAAACCTTATGACTCTCTACAATGACTTTGAAAAAAGGTTGTAGTGAAGGGGGTGTCGATCTATTTTCTCAGGTAATAAGTGATAGGATGAGAGGAAACAGCCTCAAGTAGCACCAGGGGAGGTTTAGACTGGATATTAGGAAGTATTTCTTCCCTGAAAGGGTTATCAAGCACTGGAACAGGTTGTCCAGATAAGTGGTTGAGTCACCATCCCTGGAGGTGTTCAAAAGACCTGTAGATGTGGCACTTAAGGACATGGTTTAGTTGTGGACTTGGCAGTGTTACGTTTACAGTTGGACTTGATCTTAAACATCTTTTCCAACCTAAATGATTTGATGATTCTATGACTTCTGGGTCCTAGCACTATTGGTAGCAGTCAGACCTGTTGGCCATCAAGGCCTTGTCTGCTCTATTCCTGTAACTGAGCCAGCAATTGAAGTGTGGCTGCAGTGCATTGGGCTCAGGCTGGCTCCAGGGCAGAGTGGCTGGGGACCCTGGAAGCTTTCTTGCCTTCCAGCACTTGCTGTGCAAGGCTGGGAGGGAGCATGTACCCCCTCTTGCACCAGGAGAGCAAATTGCTGGGATCTGCATAACTGTTCTCCTGTGTTCATAGGTATTTGTCCAGCTGATATAATTAAAAAGCACAGAGGTTCAAGCTAAAAAAATTATATTAGATAATATTGTTCACTGTCTTGGGGCCAGCACAAGATTGTTTCCTGTAAAATAGTTCATGGACTTCAGGGGAAGTTGAGATCTATAAGCAAGATGCAGGCTCAGGCTCTTATTGAAGAGCTGCAAGGCTTGTATATACATTTTTATTAAAATTTTTATTTTAAAAAAGGCATTTCCATACCTACTTGCTCTTGCAGATTTCAGCAGTGCTACCTTATTTATCTGTGATAAAAACACATTTATTAGTTTTGTGTGCTCAAAGGGAAGTAGAAAAAAAATAAAAAAAAGAAATTGGAAATGAGGAAATGCTTGGCATTATTAAGTCAGTGGAAGCCTTCAGGTGACTTGGAGTTTCACCCAGAGCCTCATCCTTTTTCCAGCTTATTTCACTTAGACATAATAGCTGTAAAAGGAACTTTGTCCATCTTATTTATAATTTTAAAGAGGTGTCATATAAACCATAAATACCTTAATTTTCAGGGTCAATGAGTCTTTTCAGTCATGATCAACATGGAGTCCCAAGCTGTTTTAGTAACTATAGCCATAGCAAGAAACAACAGACACTGACTGCTTTCTGAAAATCCTTCAGCTAAGTTCACTAAATGATTTTTAAAATTTTTCTCTCTGTCCTTAAGTTACAAATTTTCAGGAAATACACTATGACTCCCTTTCTGTCAACCACAATATAAGATGTGATCCTATATTGTGCTGTCTTTACACTAATCCTAGATCTTGCTGATGTGGAATTGCACTGAGGCTATGGTATTGTGTCACACCAGACTGAAATATTTATTCAAATCCTTATCGAGTCCTGGCAGTCGCAGGTGCTTTTTCCACATCTTGCTTCCACATCTGCCCACTCTGCGGTAGTGTAGAGTTATTAGAAATTGCCGCACCACCTTTGTATGCAGCAATGGTGCTAAGATTTCTATATAGCCACAGTTACCAATCTTTGGCCTAAAATAGTAAGGTACTTCTCTTTTCTCCAGATGGAAAAAAGATCTCACGAGGTGCATGTAATCACCCAATGCAGCCTGTAAGTCATGTACTAAGCAGCTCGCTCTCATACCTACCAAAGTTTGATTGTTATTAAAGTTTAAAAGAAGAAACAAAAAACTAATAAAACACCTCTGCTCTGAGCAACACCAAGTCACCTTGCTGCAAAGACTGGATTAAATGGGTGCAGCCACAAAACCCTTTAGGTAACCTGGTGGTATCAAAATCCCTGGCTCTGAGATTCTGCTGAGATGCTCTGAACAGCAGTGCTATGTGGTGCTGTGTGGGTACATGAGGGCAAGAAACCTGAGGACTTGATGAGGAGTACAGAAAATACAGTAGATGTAAGAAAGACATAGCATGTGTAAAAGTGAGGAGGATTTCTTCCCTCCTGAAGGAACCTGAAAAAATTAGCAACTTAAAGTATCCATCTTTCCATGCGGAGTGATGTAGGAGAATAATATGTTTAAAACTTTGCATACTCTCAGCCTCACTGAAACTTAAGAATGATAAATGATTTGCAGCAAATTAGTTCCATCTCACTACTAGGTGAAGCCAGCAAACTGAAAGCTTGTCTCTTCTAAAGTATTATTGTGGCTGGGATGCAAAGTGCAAGGCCAGAGGTTTCAGGTTAAGTAATATTGTGGTCAAATGCTGCCTCTAAGTGCTTACAATGAGACTGTTTGTGAATCTAGCAGTAGGCAGACCCAGTACTCCTATCCTTTTCAAGTATGTATGATGAAATTTGGGGTATGAGCTCTCTGAAGCTTCATCATACAGCAGAATCAAATGAGAGCTGTGGCTCCTCTATGCAGCACAAGTTGGACTTGATTTCTTTTCGTATAGAGGTAGAGGTCTTGACTGATGGTGGAGAGAGTTCATCTGGATCATCAGCCTGTAATTCATATACTAAGAAGCTTTCTCCCATAATCATCAAAGTCTGATTGCTATGAAAAGTTAAAATAAGTGCTTTGTGCTTTGCTGTTGCTCACAGCAGACACCAGAATGGTTTGGCACTTGCTAACACTTAATCTGCTATGTGTCAAAGGCAAGTTGAGGCTTAGAAATCAATTCTACTAACTAAGAAAACTTGTCTTAGTAGCTGGATCAGCTCCTGCAGCCTGACAGACCAAAAGTATCTCAGTGAAGCAAGGATTCATGAACTTTATAATTTGTTATAATTGCATGAAATTAATCATCCTGGTATACATACAGCACTGGAATTCAGACAGAGTTTTTGCTCCCTATTCTTTTCAATATTTTGGATCTCTAAACTAGAGTAACGATGATTCAAACTCATTTTCAGGTTGTGTATAAAAGTAGGGATTAGAGTTACTGCTACTTAGAGTAACGTTAGTCTAAGTAAAGTCTCTCTGTGGCAGTCAAAATAGTAATGGCCAAGTAAGTGTGTTACAAAGTCACACTCAAAACTTTTTGAAAACACTGCCAGTATCCATCGGAATTTTTCAGTTTGCTTCAGCGCTCTTGTAAAAAGTAGCCTGAAAAAGTTATTTCTCTGTTCTCTACTGGAAACTAGTCAAATAGTTAACATTGACCTTTGCTTTTAAGGTTTTTTTTGTAAATATGTCGAAGAAAAATCTCCTCTCTGTGATGAGACAGTGGTATGTTGAGTTGTATCAGCTGGGAGTGTGGGCCAAAAGGCTCCTGGCATAAGATGTCTTCACAGATGATGGTGATGAAAAAGCAGAACTTCCAGATGCTATAATACCAACAGAACCAAGTTAGAAACATTGAGCGTAGTCTTAGTGATTCTGAAAACAATGGAGCTAACATCTGTGTTTGTTCCAAGAAAGAAAAACTCCAAGACTTTATAATGATTCTTACTGGGTTCAAAATTTCTGCTGTTCAAAAGGGCACACTGAAAGAATAAAAGCTGGCATTCACCTTGCATGGGTTGTAGTAAGTTTATATATTGAGACTAACTGAAGCTGTGAAGGAACATTTTACAGTACTATTAAATTTTACATTTTTATTATGTAAATAATAAAATGGGAATAATCAAAAAAAGGACTGAAAACACATAACTGCAGGCTCTGAGAAGCAAGATCTTTTCAAGAGAATTCAACAGTGGTGTCTAGGATTAGATATATGAGCGAAAACTTTAGTTCTGTTGTGAACCTTTTCTTCTCTATGAAATATCATAGTGCTGCTAGGAACACCACTATAATGGCTGTCAACCAAGAAAAGGTTGGATTTGGTCTGCTGTGGTGATAGGAAGCCTCAATGCTCTGAGAAGTCCTTGAGGCTTCAGGCCTTCAAGTGCCATAAAGTTTCAACTCATTGTTCATGTTACGCTTCTGTCAGGTGGTAATTCTCATCTGTAAACCCTGTCTGTGGGAGCTGGAGCTTTGGACTGTATATCGTCAGGATACAAGTCTAACATTACCACTTAAGGTTTAGCTATACTCTTACAGTTGAACGTGAAAGCAGAAGGACCAAAAATCAATTCAGGCTAAGTTTTATTCGTAAATTTTATTCCTAATCCTTTTGGATTTCCCCAGCAATTGCGTTTTCTATGCCTGCCTCTATTTCCTTTTCTCATCTTTGCAAAAGACTCCCTGGCCTATTTTGGGGCTGACCTGATGTGTCACTAGGTGAGGAGGAGGTGAGTGCACAGAAGGAAATACAGTCCCAAGTGAGACGGGGGGGAAAGGAGGGCGAGAGAGAGAGAGGCAGGCTTTGAAACCTCATGGCTGCATTTATTTTGGTCTGGAAACTTTTGAACTTTTGAAATATGGGCACATGGTCTCCATATTACATGTTTGAGACTAATGTGAGAGATTGTGTAGGTTCCTGCATTTAATGTGCAGCAAACCCAACATGTGTGTCTGGACCATCCAGACACAGCAAGTGCAGGAGGTGATAAGCAGTGTCTTATTTTCTCTGTGCATGCTCTACATAAAAGAATGCATGTGTAGGGAGTTTCTGGTTGTCTACCACCACATCAAAGGTAACACTGAGAGTACTCCAGTGCTGAGGGGGGGGGTGGGGTGGGGTGGTGGAAAAAGCTTGGTCCCATGAAGGTGCTGGCTATCTTACCTTTGCTCTTCTTATTAAATCTGTGCCCACTATATTTTTTCAGCCTGAGGAAAGGGCCCTCACACTTCCATGCAGAAATCAAATATCTTATGCCAGGTTAGACTTGTAAATCAAATACTGTTTTCAAAGTGTTTAATCACTGGAAACTTTCCATGAAAAATACTTCTCCTTCAGTCACTTTAGTGTTATATTGTTTAACTAAAGGACTCATTATGATTTTTTTCAAGACTAAAAAAAAGTATGTAGAAAATTAATTTTAGAAGGTTTAAGCAAGCTTAAGTGATTGAAGAAGTTGTAGTTGGAAGAAATCAGAGTAGAAGCATTTGGGAAATTGCCTTAAAGCATAATCTGTGAACCCTGCAGTAGCACGTATATGCTAGGTACTATAAACTGCCAAAATCCTGCCAACACCTCAGCACACTTCTGTCCCTTTCATGGTCTGCACAGTCAGTAGGAAGGGTTGTCTGGCGTTTTGCTGAACCCACACGGGTCAATCAGATTGTGGGTCATGTCAAGAGCTAAGAAGTACCTTTGAAACTAACCACAGAACATTTGTCTATTACGTGCAATACCTGAAAGGAAAGGCTTGAGTCTGTAAGTGCTACTATAACACCAATCAGTAACAATATTAATAAGTCTTTTAGAACTAATTACTATGTAAGAGCAAGGAGTTAAAATGAAAATCAGTAGGCAAACCCAACTACAACTGACTCTGCCAGATACATGCTATAATTTACAATCTCCAGGATTTGTTTACATATTTATCAGTTTATGTTGACACTTAGGTAAATATATATACACACAGAAGCATGCAAATATACATATATTCATTTAGAACTACAAGGGGGACTTTCATTATGTAGAATATCTGAGAGACTCATGTGCTGGCAATCAAATTCTAAAACCCCAGCTACTGCAAAACTATACAGGAAAATGAAATCTGTAGAATCATTAGGAGTTGTGACCTTTCTTCTGAGTTATCTCTGTAAGACAAAAGCTGTGAACGTGGTGAGACTTGTGTTGTGTAGTATCTAGGATTTTCACATCTGGGTTTTGTTGTTGTTGTTCTGAACTTAAATTCAGAAATAAAAATATCTTTCTAGAAATTAAAAAACAAACCACCTATTTTGGGTAGGCCAAGGACATCTTCTGCACTTACAGGTTGTAAAAGGAGACAGTGAGCTTGTTGCATTGCCTAGCTTGCTGGTTAATTAATGGTTTTTCACTTTCACTAATCTGTTACACTGAAGATCTGCTGAAGTGGGGACTTAAGCAGGCTGAGGATGTGGGATGCTCACAGCCCATGGGATGTGCAGCCAGGAAGCCAAAGGTTGTAGAAATAAGTATGTTTTTGCCTTAAGCTATGAGCTGGTTTCTGTTACACGGATCTGGCAGGGTTAAGATAAAACTTGAATACTTTCATTCCTCTGTGCCCTCTGAAAATGAAGAAATAATTGGATGGAAAGAGATTTGAATCTATTACCATTTGAAGAGTACCAGGATTTGTGCATGTGTTTGTTTTACAGTGAGTTCATACCACTAGTCAGCTTTCTTCCTGACCATAAATTCTTTTTAGAAGAAAGTATATTGCAGGATTTGTTCTGAGCCTCAAGATGCTGGCTGTGAATAGACCATAACAGTTCAGAGCTGGCACTTAGACGTCCTGCTTCTGCCACCTTATATTTTTGGATCTTCAGATTTTCCATAATATCCGTGGTAAATATTTTACTGCTCAATATTCCGATGAAGCGGCATCATCAGTTCCTCCAAAGGAAGAAGATATCTCATGTCAGGTGTTACTTCTATCTAGAGCTCTATGAAATCTGCTGCTTTATTCAGGAAAATAGTTATCTATTTCTCAATAGGTTGCATAAGGCATTTTACATTTTTGACAGTTGATTATGTAGGTAATTGAACTTTGGCTTTTGAAATGTTGAGGGGAGAAAAAGTTCAAAAAACAGAATTCACATGCAGATCAGATAATGTTGATGTGCCGTAGACATAATCCATTTGCACTTAATAGTATAGGTGGTAAAAGATAAGAATGGTAGTTTGGTTTTTAGTTGGTACTCAAGAAAGAGGTGCTGTGCAGCTCGTAATGCACTGAAATTTTAATTTTGGTTAAAGCCACTAGGTAGCGCTATGTTATGACTACTTTCACGCACTCACCCTTACACTTGCTAGACTGTGACTTTGGGAAATACACTTACCAGTGTCATTTAACTGTCAGGTGTAGTCACTTGCAAGACCTCAAGCAGACAGAATGACTAAGAAAAAATTGTAGGAAGTAAAGCAGGAAGAACATGAGAAAAATACCCATTTGTTCCCATCTCTGCCTCCCCACAAGAATAAATAAACTTGGAGAAGAAACTTACTCCTGAAATGCTTGAGGTGAAATAAGTCAAGGCACTCCTCCCCACTGGTAGCTGCAAGATTAGCTCTTGTTAACATATGGACTCAAGAGAAAACCATCTGTTTTAATGACCAAAGGGACAATTATGATCACCTACCTTACAGAGTGCTGGCTATAGTGTTTCATGGGACAGTTTCTGCACTGACTCACTGTTTTGGAGTGAGATAACTGATTTTTGAAATACACGCTATCTTCATCTCGCAGATAAGCTTGTAGCATCAGTGACTCCTATTTAGTTACTCTTGGTGAGCCCATGGTGCCAATATTCTTCTCTAGTCTAATGTTATGGCTACACTGGCCTCTATACATATTCCCAAATTAGCTCTAGATTAGGTATTATGGTTACCAGATGTGGACAGTCTATAGTATCATGGAGCTTGGTGTGAAGTCTTTATACCCTGTCAGAAAGCAGAATAAAGACTGCAGGAGAGCTTCGCAATTGCTCAATTGCCACAAGCACCTGGACCTTGATGACCTAAGGAAATTGATGTTGCTGATTGTTGGCCTCTTATTAGTAGACTTGGTAGCTACAATTTAAAGACACATTAAGGCAAATAACCCATATCGCTATTGTAATTAGCTTAGCAGCAAAATTGGCTGAGCAAGAGGAGACAACAACAAGGTCACATTTGTGATCAAGTTTCTATGCTAATAACACAAAATGTAAATAAAAATAATTATAAAGAACTCTTTTTGTCAAAGGGTGGCCAAAGATTAGCTTTCCAGCTCACATAATTTGGTCTCAAGTTACAGACATGGAAGTAATAGGCAGCTGGTTTCATTTGGGAGTCACACGATACAGTTCTTCTGCAGCCTTTTCCCTGCCACAAATTTAGGCAAGCTTTGCATGAAGCAGAAATAATACTTGCACTGTGCTTTTGAAGAGATTGTGGGCCAAGCCAAGAGAGCTGGAGTGGAGCAGGAGAGCCAAAGGATAGCACAAAGCGGTAATGAAAGCAACATGTGATATCATCTGGCCAGAGAAAGATGAGAACGGTAGTGGGATTTAACGGTTCATTATGAAATGCCCCTTGCAAGAAGAGGAATGTGTTCGGGGATTAGGACGGGGTCCTAGGAATTAAGAAAATTGGGTTTTATTTCTGACCTTGTCATGTCCGATGCGTATGATCTTCTATCCGTGCCTCAGTTTCCCAGCCCACGTAAGTGCTCACTTCAAAGCTGCTCTGTGGGCTCCTCCATTGAGACCCGTAGCCTCTTTTGGGAACCCAGCTGAAAAGCTGAATGAGAGAATGTAGTTATTTTAATTGACTATTCAATATTTCATATTTCAGATGAAACTAAAAGCTAAATTGAGTGAGAGTTCTGTACAAGCCCTTGAAGAAATAATAAGAAAAAAAAGCTCTTTGTGTTTTAAATAGATTCACCTTTCATTAGGCCCTTTTTGAGCAAGTCTAGTTCAAACTTCTGACAAGCACTCTGTAAAGCCTGATTTCTGCTAGCAAGTGTGTTGGGAATGGATTATCTCAGATACATTAAACACAGATAATGTGGAGCCTGAAGTGAATGCTGCCATTGCTGATACACACTCATGTCACTGTTTTGCTGGTTTTAGAGCCTCTCACGGTACTGAGGTCTGGTCTTTGGGTCTGAGGTGAGGAGGAAGGGAGGAGGAGAAGAGTGAAACCATTAAAAGATCTTTGCAGTGATATATCAAAGACTCTTGTTTTTTGGATGATGAAGTCTTTTTATGGGAATGATTTCAGGGTAGGTAAGAAAGAAATGATGAATGGCATCCACGAAAGAGGCCATTAAGGCCTGACAGTATATGCAGAAGTTTTCCCTTAAGTGTGAGGAAAAATGCTTATACTTCTCTTACCATAGGATAGTGTCATGCTTTTGAAATGAACCTGAAGAATATTTAGAAGACAGCATAAGGAATGAAGTTTAAAAACATTTATTCTGGAGAAAATCAGACCCTAAAACCACTTTTATGGTTGCTCGTTATTGCAGCATGGTCTGAGTCTGTTCCAAGAGTACTGAAAGTTAACCTATGCATCTCTATTAGGAAAGACCATTCTCAGATTTCTTTTCCACTGGACCAAGAGTGAAGTTGGGCACACCTTAAAAACCATAGACACTGAAGACTTTGACAGAAACTTTAGGAAAGAGGAGCTATTTTGGGGTACTAGGATGAAACATTAAGAAATATTAGGTGAAGACTTAGATTAGCTTGTTGCAAAGAAATAGAGAGCAAATGAAGTTATTTCTTCACATTCAAAGAGTCTATATTTGTCACCCCAAAGTGTCACCTATACAAGAGCTTTTCTGGTTATCTCTTTCCCACCTTTTCTGTGTGAGAGAGTGGGAGCCACCACTCGCAACACAGAATTTTTGGTTTGGCTATGAATTTTTGGTTCATAGCCATCATTTAGTTAGCCTGAAAATCGGGAAAGAGGGAAATGTCCCATTCAAACAGCCACCACTAGAGGCCACCACAAACCTCACTAAAGAGCTAAAAAGCCTCTAATTTTTAGTACAGTGCAAATTTACAGAGAGAAACCAGAAGTAAGACCATAACCTGTGTCCCATATGAGCATGTGTTTCATGTCTTCTGTAATGAAATAAAATGCTGCTGAGCATATATCAAGCATGTATTTTCATCAGGCTTTTAATCTTTTTCTAAAGGGAAATTTTCACTGGGCAGAGGGATTAGGTATAAGAAATGTTTTTCATCATCACAGTGATTTTTTTGAGGGTAATACACATTATCTCTATTTCATGGAGGGGAAATACTAGGTCCAGAGAGGTTCACAGACTTGCACAGATTATCAGGTATTGTTATCAATTCTTGCTGTAAAAGCATAACCTGCTCTGGGCCATAGATTCTTTATAGCATTTTTATTCACTAAGCTCTGATATCACATATTTATAATTAAGAAAATGGACCACGACTCTCTTAAAATTCAGGCTTGATTTAGTGTAGTGAACAGCCTTGCACTGAAGTGCTGTCTTTTCTAGAGCTGGCTACTGACACCAGTTTCCAATATTCCCTGAACTTCTTTTATAAACTACAGGATCAGGAATCCTACTGTACCATTTTCCATGGCTGACTGCAGGAATTTGGCTCAGCCAGAGTAAAGAGCACAATTAAATAAAATCTAAACTAGGAGAAGATACCCATTCCACCTTTCACTCCATTTAGGAGTGTGCCCAAAGCAATATATTTTATTGTGTCCTAGACAAGAGTAAATGGGTTATATTACACTTTGTGACAAATTATTTCATATAAAGTTGGCTTTCCTCCATAGAAATCCTCTATCTATCACTTTCACCAATAAATATTTGCAGCAGCTACCCGAGGTTGCCAAGTCAGACTTTCACGTTACCTTGCATATTGCTTTGCAGTGTATCCTAGGACACATTACCCAGTAGAGTCCCATATTGGTACCACATGCAGGAGATGCATTGGTTGAGGTGTTATCAGCAGATCAACACCTTGTTAGGTGGGCACAGATTTTTATTTAAAATTGAGTAATAGTGCTGATCTGAGTTGGTAAGGCATGTTTTAGATGTTACCTGTGATTGTTTCTTCTCTTTCTCACTCCCTCTCATTCTCCATGATGTTTGACATTTCTGATGTAACATTTTGAATGTACAAATGCCTGGCCTGCAACTCAGATGACAAAGCCAGGTTGAAGAGTTGATTTAGGAGGTACCTGCAATCACAGAGGGCACGATGTGGTAGGAAATACCAAAAGGAGGCAATGACAGGAGTACCAAGGGTAAAATAATTGTCCCTGATAGTAAGATGGGTTAACTAGTGGGCAGAGAAGGAAACTGTGGACTTCATGTATTTGGACTATGTTGTCCATCCCCATCGCTGCTATTGTTGTTGACTCTTCCACCTACTCCTTTGAGGTGGAAAGACCCTTCTCTAAGCAGAACAATGTTGTCTTACTGTTGGGAAGAGGAACTGCTTTAACTTTGCCATGTCATTAGCTGCATAAAAACCCACCAAGTGGATGACATAGCATAGGGAAGGCCTGTGGTTTGCTTCAGGTAATATGTGCGAGAGGATTGTACTAATGCAAAACCTTCAATTCTGTCAGCTGTGTCTGGAGTGAAGAGTCTGGCATTTAGAATCTGGGTATTTTAGAGCGAAGGGGCAGATTACATGGAGATGTCTTGAAAATTCACACCAATGGGGTAATATTTTTTTTTTCTAGGTCAGTAATGAGAAAGGAGCCAGGGTTGGTGCTGCAGATGTTTTCTTCTTTTCATGATGAAAACAGTGGGAAGTGTAGAGTTGGATGTTCCTTACTATTTTGTCTATCTGTATTTCTCAGGTTTTTGTATTAGGCCTCTTATTATCATGAATATTAAAACCCAACTGACATATCTCAGGTTTAAATGGTCCATTTTAGGAGAGAGAAAAGAGTTGTACTTCTCGTAGCATACAGGAATGGAGATCTGCTAGATACATTATGCTGTAATTATTTTCTTTTCTTTAATTACATATGGGATACTATCAGATATGTTCTAGTAAATCCTCAACTCTCTTTGAATTTTTTACATGCTAAATAAAACCAACCAATTTCATGTATGTGTGCTTCTTTTCTCCTTTGAGCCTTTGTTTGTTTATATTTAACAAAGGTTTTGTTTGGACTGTAAAGGATTCTTTTTTCCAAAATAAGGATATTTTTATCTTGCAAATAAATACACAAGTCCTTATCAAGCATGGTATTATAAAGGGTTAAATTGGTGCATATCATGGAGGTGGACTCTGTATGCTGTTACTGTCTTGTGCCCCTCTGTGTTCCCACTGAAGAGGAACACTGTCAGCTGTGACATCTAGGGCTGCTGCTCATGGCTCCTTGACCTTCATAAATCACATCAGGCACGTAAAGCCAGCAGGATTCTCCAGTAGCCTCTGAAGTGCTGGAAATACCACCAAGGTAATGCAATTTTCTCTCTTCCCAAACTATACCTCCTCCCATAACTTGCTAGCTGTTCTCCTTAGGCATTCAGTTGCTGTGTTGCTGTGCACAGGCTCCCAAAACACGTGAAAAACAGAGGTGATATTTTCAAATGTGTTTTGGGGAAAGGTGTTTTTAAAGTAGTTATTCACCAACTCCAAGTGAATTCAGTGGGAATTAGGTACCTAAAAACATAACATGGAGTTTTAAAAGCTTTTTGCAAGAATGACCTGTTCACAGAAGCACTTTAGGTGCACTGATTCTCTGTAAATGTTAGGCTCTGTAGGTCTGCACTCATCTTGCCTAACTTTAGGTACATAATTGATGCACTTCAGTTAGGAAAATAATTCTCCTAAGCCTCCCCTGTAGTCAGTAGAGACAAATAAGCTGTTTGTACCACTAAAATCTCAATTGATGTCAGTAGGTGCCTCGTTGTCTCCTAGGATACTCAGGGTAACTCTAGTTAAGTGCCTAAAATTAGATAATAGGAAGCTGGGGACTACCTTTCTGTCAATCACTTTTAAGATTGCAATGTAGATGTTTTTGAAAGGCAACTTGTTAACTTGAAAAACGTTTCTTTCAGAAAAAGAGGTCAGAATGAAACTTGCTTTTTTTTTCTTAAACTAAGGAAAAGGGAGCTGAGACTTCTTACAGCAGATACTCAGCCCTGCACTACAAAACTAAAACAATAAAAAAGTGGTTTTGATTGTAGGCACTCACTGATGTGGAATTATGACTATGGTGCTTTGGAGAGGATGGGGTCTGCACCAAGGAGCTGTGGCGCTAGAAGGTGTTCTTTCCATGGTGAATTCACGTTGCCTGCCTTTGCTTCCCCCTCAGGTGTTACACACCTGTGGAAAGGATGCTGCTGTGAGTATATATTTTTAACCATTTCTTTTGGGCAAATCATTTCAAGAGGCTGCAGAATTTGTACCTTTAAGAAGGAGGTTTCTGAACAGCAGTCAGTGAAACAGCAGGCTATGTCACAGAGCCCCAGATAGGTTGCTGAATGGATTTACCTGTTATCGGTAAAAAAATATTAGTTAGGATCTTTCATGAACTGTGTAAACATACTTTCCTATGGAATCCAAAGGTTACAAAGTAAGATGATCTTTTGGGTCAGAGGTTCTCTTATTTCCCCTTCTGGTTCTCAGTGTGCACCAAATTGTCTCTGCTATTATTAGACCCCTTTGCAGACACAAATACAAACTCATTGGCAGTCACTACTGGATTAAAAGATTTATCTCAAGAAATAATCTGGCTGACGTTGGAGAACGGATGGTAGATGGCAGAAATAAAAACAGTCAGATATGAATAATGTGGTTTCTTTTTTGATTTTCTTTTCTGCATATGATCTGCTTTCACACCAAGTCATTAGTATTAGAGACTCAAGAAATGGTTGTACAATAATTTACATAATAAATCCTGGCACTTAGTCTGTAGTACTGACAAACATATGTTCTAGTGGGCTGAGGCTCATTAGGCGTAGCTCTCTCTCACCCGCTGCTCTTACAGATTTTAAAGACTGCACTTATTTAGTTAGTTTGGAACTATTCTTGCTCTGAGTTAATGGTATGAAAATGTAAAGACATTTGAAATGGTCCCTCAAAGGTTTATTTTCTATTCATAAGAACAATGTGAACAAATCAGTAGCAAGATCACGGGTTAAGGTGGCTTAAATTAACAGGGCATCACATTGCCCTACAGTGAGAAGAACATGCACCTCTGAACTGCTTTCTACCAGAGCTTTTGCATGACCGCAAATTACAGATCTGCTGGAGCCTGCTTGTTCTGCCAGTGGTGTTTTTAGCCAAGCAAAGGCAACACATTTATTCCTACTTTTTAAGGATTTAATGTAGCAGCAGCAGATTCATCCCTGGAATCATCCCAGTGACATTTGCAGAGTTACAATGGGTGCAAGGTCTGCCTTGGAGAACAAGTAGAAAAGAAGCACGTAATCTTTCTTCCATTGGCTAGGGACCTTTGCAGACCATTAAAATTCTTACTTAAGTTAAAACATGGCTTCAGGCTCAAAGAGACTGAAGGATCCAATCGTGTGGTAGGTTCAGTTGCTCTTAAATGAGATTCTGCCCCGTTACATGGAGTGATACATGGGCACGAGAATTTACAGGTAAAGAACGTCCTACAGCACTGTGCACTTGTGCTTTTAATTCAGGACTTTATGAATGTGTATTCCTTATCACGTTTTAAAAAAATATAAAAAAACCAGGGTAGACTGAATTCTTATCTGTATAACATTTCTAGAAGCCACAAGCGTGATTCCTGTGTAACCCTCCAGAAGAAAAAAACCTCCAACTCTCCCACGTAGCAAGACTTATATTACCAGTTTTGAAAACAGCTTGCACTTACAAAGAGTGGTGCACAAAATACTCTGCAGGATCGAGTTAGCTTTGAGTGGAGCAGGATTAGAATTGTGTATGTTGCGCATTGCTGATTGCAAGAGGTTGATGAGGTTAAGTTGTGAATTCCTTAATCAGTGGTTAAAGTGCATTAAAAGATGTAGAAGTGTTGCCTGACAACAACAGGAAACCTATGGGAGGGTTAAGGGGTGTATTCTTTCCCCCTCGCCCCCAGCAGCAGGGTCTGGAGCTATGAGTGAGGAGAAAGGGTCCTTTGGTGTTCTCTGTCTGGGTTCTCATCTGATATTCTTGATCTAAATTTATTTTCTCCATATTTTTCATTCAACCTTTGCATTTTAGTTTGCCTGTTTTATGTAAAGAAGGAAAAATAAAAGTAACTTCCCTATTCCAGAATTTGTGACCATCTCTCAGGTGGGTTGAGGGGAGCTTGAATTTCACATGGGTCTCTGAGGATACAAATAGAACAGTGCTTCTCCCTTTGATAACTGTGACCTGTGTGATTTCTTTGACCCCTATTTCTCAGAGCAGCAGAGGCTTTAGCATCCTGATTACCCGCTTACTTTCAGTCTGAGGTATGTATTTCCTTATTTCTCTCCTGTATCCCATGGATTTCTGGCTCTTTGGCCTCTTGCCATTTGAGGGAGGAGTGGACCCTGTTTGCCCATCCAAGGCAGCATTTCTCTGCGCAATGTGTGCCAGCTACTCTTAGTATTTGTGAAGGAGGAACTGCTCAGGGTTGTCTCCTTGCTATTCTTTATCTTGTCCTTCTGGCCTTTGGCAGCTTTCAGTGTTTGACTCTTATCTTCTGTTAGTGGATAATAGAGTTCTGGACTACATTCACTCACGAGTGTGACCTATTCTTCTGGCTTTATGCCCAACTTTTACAGGATGTTGCTTTCAATTATAACGTTGATTTCCTCAAAACATTTAAAACAGCAGAACATTAAAAAATGGATTTGTTTTCCAACCTAAAACATATGTAAGAAGCTAATTAAACTAAAATTCACCTTTTTCTAAGTCATGATGATTTGCTTCAGCCCTTTAGTCTGACTCTGTTGTTGTTTTCTTTCTTCCCTATTCAAGAAGAGGTAGGGTAAAAGTTTCTTAAAAAATGTTGAAGATTGCCAACATGTTCAGACTCTCAAAGCTTTTATCAGCCATGCTAATGGAAATATTACAATGTCATGCAAATGTGAATTAGTTGGCAGAACATCTTGTTGCAGACAGGGGGAAAAAAAACCCTGCATACTGAGTGGCATATTTATACTTTTCAGGGGCCTACTTATTGGTTAAAATGGAACACATGTAGCTGTACTTTGGAAAAATAATGAAGTCAAGGATATAAAATAACTAGGCTTCTCCAGTTTTCAAACACTCTTTCAGATCAACAAATTGAAAAGGTTTTTCAGGATTCTCTTGTGTCTTTATGCATGAAAGATGAAATCATTCAAAGAACAGGGCATACAGATACCATCTGATACATGGGTCACAATAATGCGCTCTATGCTAAGAAAATAAGACCAGTACAGGAACAATCTTGAATGAGGTTTAGCATCCATTGTTCCCTATAAAATTGATTGACAATTCTTTTCCAACTGTGTAATTTTTAAAAGAGCTACAGGAATTGTTCAGCCCAACCTCATTTATATTGTGAAATAAAGCTTTGTGTGCTTTTATTCTTCATGGCAAGCATAAAAAAAATACCAGCACTTATCTGATCCTGGCTTTACATAATGTCGCATTAGTCAACAAAGTTTTACCTGCATTCCTCCTGTAGGTTACTGGGTCAAATACTGAAAGTCATTACCATTTCATGGCTGCTTGGTATCTTGTTTTAAAAGAAGTTGGAGAGCTCAGCTTAGCTCCTGACAGAGCTATACCAGAGATGTGTAGGCTGTTTTGGACAAAATGAGAACAAACTCAAAAAAACTGAGCTAAACCCCAGCTTTAGGCTACGGTCCAGCAATGAGTTCCATTGATGTTTCCATGGAGCTCAGTGCAGGATCAGCCACAGTTGTTTTTTAAAAAATATTCTTGAGACCACAGTGTTTCCTGTCTTGTTGGGAGTATGGGAGGAAGAACAGTCATTTTGTGGTTTTTTGGCACATCTATGCCTTTCAGTGGAGCGCAGAATGGAGGTAGGAGCAAAAGGCAGATATATTGAAGCATGTTGATTCTTTCTCTCCCCTTTTTTTTTTTTTAAAAAAAAAACCCAAAAGAAGTTCAGACTTGTTGTAAATTGTGAAGAAAGGATTGAAGCAATGGGCTGAGACATTTCTTTGGGGAAGACTGCCTTGTCTCTTTTTGTTTCTTTTTTTCCTTGAGAATTACAGATTGAAGATATCCACAGACAGAAGTCTGGATCAGAATAACCCTAAGTGATGGATGCTGCTGCATGAACCTCATTCCTAGATTTGTAGGTGTAGTTTAGCTCTGCAACTGCCAATCAACATCTCAGATCTGAACATCCCAGCTGTGGGAGCTATATCATACATTCCTAATTTGATTTCAGCTGACATGGTTATCGTGGCAGAAAGGAAGGAGAGGCATCTTGAAAGAGGAGCTTTTCCTTATGCTTACCCTCAACCTGAAGCATATTGCAAAACACTTTCAGAACTTTCACAACTCTGCTGCCCTTTCTCTCAAAAAGGCTGTCAAAGCATTAAATAAATTAAACTGCATTCTGAAAGTTTATACAAATAGTCTTTGCTCTTTTCCCAAAGCTACTGAACAGCTTTTGAGTGGGTAATGATGCTGCACCAACTCCTGAGAGGAGGGGTGTTATTTTAAGCCAGCTATAATTCTGGGTTTCTGCAACTGACAGCTACACTTACTGGTTGGGGTGGGAGCAAGCTCCTGGCCCTAAAAAGGAAAACAAAAGTTCCTGCACACACCGGCTTCTAATGCTGCTGATGTCACTCAATTACTGCACAGATTAATGGGACACAGTGGTGCAAGCCCTCCTCACTTTGAGACATCTACATCATACACCTCACCCGCTCATATGGACTCCTCCAGCAGGCAAAGGAACCATGACTACTCCCCCACAGTGATTCATCTCACCTTAGGGTAGCTGGCCAAGCCCTGTCCTGCAGATAAAACCCTGGCAGATGTGTTCATTTCTGGTCTTCAAGTGGGGTCTAGTCAAGTAAGTCTACACAGCCAGTTTGATGATCTGAACTCTGTTCCTGCATCTGCATGCATCTCACTTAGCAAAGGGATAAATCCTTCAAAAGTATAGTGGACTATTGCATTTTTATCAGAAAGTTACCTGCAGTAACTAGTTCGGAGTACTTATGTTATTTGTTTGGTTCAAAAGGATTTCTCGCCTTTCTGGGAGTCTGTTTTTCAGTTCTTCCATGCTCAGATTGCAGCAGGGCTTGTCCGTGCAGCTCTTTATTATACTTCTTTCCCCACATCCCTGACATTGTGCAGCATTTCAGGTACTCTATAGACATACAGAATCACAGAATCATCTAGGTTGGAAAAGACCTTGAAGATCATCCAGTCCAACCATTAACCTAACACTGACCGTTCTCAACTACACCATATCCCTCAGTGCTATGTCAACATGACTCATAAACACCTCCAGGGATGGGGACTCCACCACTGTCCTGAGCGGCCCATTCCAACACCTAACAACCTGTTCTGTAAAGAAATGCTTCCTAATCACAATATCACTGCACCATGATGCTAGTGTTTAAGATTGCTTTCTTTCTCTCTGCAACTTAGATCTTTAATTCATCATTAAATATGCTCTGATTTCCTCTCTTTCAAAAATTCTATTTCCCATCTTAACTTCCCTGCAAAAGAGTTAAACTTAATCCACAGTCTGAGCATCCTTGAATGCTTGCCTGTACCATAAAATCTGAATCTAGAGCTGCTTTTTATTTCAAGGGCACTGAGCAAACTAAATAAACTGCTTAAGGTTCGCATTTGGTTACTGACATGTATGCACAGAGAAGCATCTCCACCTGTGCCCTTCTGTGTTTTGATCTGCACTGTGTACCCTCCGTGCAGAGTTGCAGGTGTTACTAGATTTTTCTTTGGGTTCTGGAGAACTATGTGCTGATGAGACAATGCCCAGTTGTGGAAAGTAAAAATGCAGATCTCACTTGAAGCATGAAGATTTCTGTGATTTAGGTTTGACAAAACAGTAAAAAGTATAACAAGGGATACTTCAATAATATATAACTGCCTTTTATAAGTAACTCAAAGCTGTTCATGTTGGAAATAGATGCATCGAATCAGGTAAAATTTAAAAGTCAACAGTTAAAGAAGATATTTTTACTGTATATTTTGGATTTGCTGTTTTAAAACATGTTCAGGCATTTCTGTGACGTGTACTATTTATCCCACTATGTTCACTAATTAGAATAAACATCTAAGAAAATTAAGGTTGTTTTATTGTCTTTTTAGCTTGTTGTACAAATGTTCTGTGGAACCTCAAAGGGCAAATAAAGTACCTTTGTAATTTTTTAATACTTTTTTTAAAGTTAAGATTTTTTTCCCTCCCCCCCCCCCCCCCCCCCCAGTTTCAAAGGACAGTCAGTGCTTGCCTGGGTCTCTCTGTTTCAGTCAGGGAAAAATAAAGAGACTAGACAAAATAAGTAGTTATCCTAATACCAGAGGCAGGAAAGATGCAGAGATGCCACATCTTCTGTGATGACTTGGTGAGTTTGGTTTGTTTGTGTTTTACTGAGGAGTGTGATATTTATCGTAGCTCCTCTTGTGATAGAAGTTTTGTGAAGCAGCCTGTTAGATATATTAAGGGTGACTGAGTAGCAGATGTGGGAGGTTCTGCAGTCCTAAGGCAGACAGTGTAGCTGTGGATCAACTCTACTGTTATACTACAGGTTGAGAGAGGGAAGTCTTATCTCCAGAAATCCTTAGCGTGTCCCTGTTTACTCAGCTTGTCTGTGGCATTTGGCACCATAATGTACACAAGAGCCTGTCTGTCTTTTTTTTTCTGACATACCCTTTTTCTTCTGACATAAATCCTGGGTACTGCTGAGCTTCACCTCCATTCATCAGCTCCCCTCATGTTCGTGGGATGAATAGGACCAGTTAGAAGTCCTCCAGTGTGAATTATATTCCTTTATGTCAGAGGAAGCTCCTCTGTTCCTTCTGGGTCTCTGAGCAGTTTGAAACATGCAGAAGCCACTGCTTTGGCTAATGCTGGTCTACCCTTCTTCTAGAGCTGAGACCCTGCCACAAGTTCCTTATTTTAATATCTTCACTGGTAAAATATTATTAATAAAATGTTGTCACAGCAGCCAGAGAAAGAATAAAGTAGACAATTCCTTTTCTCAGCCTTCTGATATCTGTTTTTCTTCAGTTTGTGGTGTCTAGTTGCAAGTAATGAAGTGAAAGAAAGCCAAATCCTCAATGGAGACTGAGAACATGAACAAAGTTAACATTAAAGGCTGAATATCTAACTAAAAGTTCCAGGGTATACCTTTTTAATGTTTATGATTTCAAGTCTCTCTGCCTTTTCTTTTGACCATCATTTAAGATATTTTATGGTTAGTATCAGACATGCTGATAAGGTGAATTAGATAAAGATTTCTTTCAACTCTTTTCCTCATGATTCAAGTCTCCCTAAGCTATCTTTCACAGGTGTTCTGATTTTCAAAATGCTCAAAAGATTATGCCTGTTAGGGCTGGCAGGAGTTGGGGTTTGGTTTAGGTCTACAGCATATTTGAGGGTGGAGGAAACAGTGAAAGTGAAGGGGAAGACATCAATCCCTGTCCAGCAGCGCTGTATGCTGTTGATTAAGAAAGGAAGCAGGTGAGTCTTAGAACAGGGGGTTCACATGATCAAGAGTGTGGAAGAGTATCTTGCATGATTTTAAGCTTCCTCCACCATCAACAATTACAGTTCTGTGTCATATTTACAGCCATGGTACAAAACCAAAGGTTCTTTAAGCAACTGTTAGGACAATTTCCTCTTTTTCTAAAGTATTTGTTCATCCACCAACTCCAAATATAGTTACTGATATTTTAAGTTGTTCAGTTTTCTAACAAGCTTAAGTTTAAAAAAACTGACTAAAAGTATAATTACTGAGAATGTTCTAAATTCAGATGATTTGGCTTCTGGAACAAAATTAGCTTGTTTCAAACCATATTTAGAAGCTGAATAAGCAGTTGTCTGAGACTCTCTTATCTCACACTGCTACAGGACCCTGGAAACAGCTCCATGGTAAGGTGATGTCCTCCTGGAAAACTTTGGTGCACTTGGAGCAAATCCCTAGAGTTCAGGCCACTTGGCAAGGATACTGTAGTCTCCACCCAATTAGTGCAGGCTGTGGGAAAAGACAACTTCTTCTTGGCCAGAACAAGCCCCTTGTATCCAAAAGGGCAGGAGATGAAAAGCAGAAATGGAGAATCGCGGACGGGAATAACATCTAAGATTTTACATTATTTGTCTCACCTTGACTTATGATCTGTAACAGGACATATTATTCTTGATGGTACTCCAGTTAAAAGGAAGATATTGCAACACCTTCAGCTAAACTTAAAATTGGAGCATTTTCACATAGCTAACATGAAAAATGTACTGTGTGATTCATATTATTATTCTTTTGTATTATGCTATTTATTTTATGTTGTTCCCACGTTTCCTGGTACTTAAAGTACTTTGGAATAACAGCCAGCACATAATTACGTGGTTATGTTTGTCAAGAATTGTAGTTGTGAGTATGGCATTTAGGATTTTGGAAGCTGGGATACTACCAGATAAAGTTTGGATTGCAAAAATGCTGAATAATAATTAAAAAAAAGAATATTCATCTATGAATAATCTCGATAGACTTCAGAATTCCACAGTGGCGAGGTAAATAAGGCAACAGCCTTCTTTGTTTTGGATATGCTCTGTGTTTAGAAAGTTATTCTGGTAAATATAGACACTAGAAACTTGACTTTTCAATGAAATGTTAGGGCCTGAAGGAACTTTGTGGCAATGGGCATATGCCAGTGCCATGCCCTTCTGATGGTGAACACTGCCAATTAGAAGTGTGAACAGAGATCGAATGTCACCATTTGATAGTGCTGTGAGCTCCACATATGGGTGTCAATTGCTGTAGCTCTGTGGCTGACCCTGCTGATGGATGGTCACACAAAATCCTACTCAAAAACGTACAGTTTCACTGAGTTTTCAAAGTGGCATGCTTGTTCCCAAATGGGATTTTGTTTTAACATTTCCATTGTTCACACAAGCACCTTGCGAGACTGAAAGTTGGCTGTTTCCTCAAGGAAATGCAGTGGGCTTCTGCATTGCAGTGCCTCAGCTTGCCTCCCTGTCCTGCCCACCGCTGAAGAGAAAGCAGTTGCGAATTAGGCTGAGTTGACGTTACTGAGTGAAATGATCTGGCTCACTTTGCTGGTCAGACTTTGCTTTGCCAGTGCCGTACAGAATGGAGATTCATGTGTTTATATATTTGCTGGCACTACTATTGTACATCTCTGGGCACAACTGTTGTTATACAATGACAGCTACAGGGACCCTGTGTGGTGTGCATACTTTTGAAGTACTAGAAATCCTCTGACAATGTTAAAAAAGAACCATTCAGACAGGGCCAGGGTGGAGGAACTGAGGGAATAACAAATGAACTGACAGTAATGACATCTGGAAACTGCATCACCAAATGAAAGATGTGCTTACCAGAATTAAAGTATGAGGCATGGTATGTAGTTTTACGATACCTACAAGTAGTATAACCTGCTTTTGGCATAAACTCTCCGTAGTCACTATTCCAATGCTTTATCTCACAGCTAGAGTTTAGAACAAAGCAGATGTGAAGATTAGGTTTAAAATGCAGTAAATTATTTGCAGGATTATACATCTACCCAGTGTATTGAAATATCTCTCATGTATTGCTAAGGATTCTGATTTAATAACGTGTCTTCTCTGAAAAAAGCCAAACAACTTCCCTTCCAAATCCCCACCACTACCACCAACCCACCATGTATTTTCCAGCTACGGATTACTGTTTACCTCTGCTTTGGAGGCATGAGACATTAGCTGTGTAATGAAATCAATCTGTGAAATATTTCTATACCTCTGTCTGTCCAAGAATTTGTTATTACTTTGTACTATGCATATTTTCATGACAAATATTGAATATTTTCTCTTAAGGAGAATAATCTTGTAAGGGCTACCTAGTGCATGGACAGATTATATTATACTTGTTATTTATAACTACAAACTCCTGAAATGTTGTTATGATCTGAAAAAAAACCCCATGCAGCTATAATAATAATTACACTTATGCCATCAGTGTAATATGGCATACATCATATTAACTGTTATAAAGTATTTTATATGTTTATTGATATTTTATATAATATAGAACCTATGGTAT
This sequence comes from Strix uralensis, assembly GCF_047716275.1. Lineage (NCBI taxonomy): Eukaryota > Metazoa > Chordata > Aves > Strigiformes > Strigidae > Strix > Strix uralensis. The sequence goes on along the minus strand of NC_133976.1, from coordinate 69,986,232 downwards.
ATAATTAGTAATGTATTGGTTTTTATCAGTATTAGAAAAATACATAGTATTTCACATGTGCAGTCTGGTATGAGGAGTGTCAATGTATGCAGCATATCCTGATGGCTGAGCAAATGGCTCAGCATAGACCTAGTGGTTGCAGATAAGTTTCTGCTGAATGTAAAATGGATGCTTAGCATCCTCAGCATGCAGTACAATGTCAAGGTCTATCTTTGTAGTTAGGCTGAACCCTATTAACATTCATAATCACATCAACCTGGGACTGTGGTTTCCCATCTTATGACTGAGGAAAATGAAGAAAAATAGAAATGAGGTAGCCAAACTAGCAGAAGATGGAGATATTGGAGTTCTCATCTCTGACCTCATACTCAGATCTTGACCCTTCACACTACTACATGTCACAGGAAAGCATCTTTGGTGCTCTGAAATATGTTTTATTTGGGGAAATATATTTATAACCCCAAGAAAGACATCTGGACTTTTTCGACACTTCTAAGCAAAAGGATGAATTAGATGTACAGACACAAAAAAACCCGAAACACCTTGCTTGGTAATCCAAAGGCATTTTTTGTCCCAGTTGATAGACATTCTTGATGCCATGACTGAGTCCTTTCCTGATTACAGCCTGTGAATGCTCATGATCTCAGTGGGATGTAGGAGATGAGGAAAAGCACAGTATCTAAACCTGCAGCTTGGTACTGAGAGAAGACTGTTATAGACTTCAAAATAGTCTGGTTTCTGTAAATGCCACTTCAAGGAAAGGAGATAAAAATAGATATTTCTGGAAGGTTCCCAGGAAGTTAGCACAATTTTAACTCCATGTCTGATAGTTTTTGGAGGTGCTTATTTCTTAGGAATTTTGATGGTTATCTTACTCCTAAACAATGACCTTCAGCAGTAGTTATCACTGACTAGAGCCAGATGTATAAAAGCATTTCAGATGCTTTACTGAAGCGCCAGAGGAAACATGGGGGGAAAATAGTGTGTGCATGATGCATGCTAAAGGAGAAAAATACTAAGTAGTTAGTTTTATTTCTTTTTTTTTCCTTTAGAAAAAGCAGTAGACAAACAAGGTGAGATTTCAGTTTGATACTCCCACAACTATATTTGGTGTTCAGGTCTTTATGACTTTTAGCTAAGCTGTTCTGTATATGCACCTGTTGATCATGTAAATATCATTGTATCTACTTTCCACAATGCACTACATTACCTTCTGGTCCAACCACCACATCGCTTTTAGGCACATTTTTTCTGAAATCCTGCAATTAGCACCAGAGACCTTTCCAACTGCAAAGAGTTTTGTTGGCACCAACCAGTTCCAGTTGGATGTTTCCCATAATTCAAACTCTCAGCTGCCTGTGGCTGGTTAAAGTAGTTGTTTCTAGCTATTGCATAGTTATCTTCATTATTTTACATGGGGATTAAATGTATGGTAAAGTAGTTATTGAAGGACCTGATGTTTATGTGAGCCAGAATGAAACATAACAATGGGCCAGCACCTAACTACAGAACTGCCTTCGCCCAGATTCTGAGCAAGTTTGGGCTCGGATGTGCACTGAGCAGTTTGACATGTCTCTAAATGAATGTTATCACATTGCTTTTTAATATAGCCTGGACACTTCTTGAAAAGGCATTGTGGCACAGAAAGACATTTGTAGATGTCTTTGTTCATTTCATGATTTGTACTCTGTGTTAGTAGCTCTGTTATGACTTGTTTAAAGAGAATGCAAATTTATTGCATTTTTGCAGGGATGAAAACATTGATCAAAAGTGTCTTGGTTTACCACTGTTTTAAACATATTGCCATTGGCGCACAAGGAGCGAGGGAGGGGAAGTACTGGTTCAAGAGAAGCATAACTCAGTACATTTCTACTATGCTCAAGTCTACAAAGCCACTAAACATTTTTTTTTTTTTTTCCCCACAGGATGATTGCATCAGTTTTATTTTTCTGGAATCTATTGATTCTAATTCCTTGTATTTAGCCTTATCTAAATTTTATTCTCTTCTGTTTGGTCATTAAGGTGATTTATCTTTTTCTTTAGAACCACTTAACAGCTTCTTCCACTCATTAGAGACCATGCCTAAGCACAAAACACTCTGAAACTGCATTGACATTTTTGCTGTCTCACATTGCAAATTCGTATAATGTGTGTGCTAGTTTCCATGTTTCATTAGCCCTTTGTATTTTAGGTAAATTTTCTCAGATTGATCACTATCTAATCTCCTCCTGGTGTCCTATTTCCTCTGGGATCATCTTGCATGCTGGAGATGCCTGAGCTGCACGAGTTCTTGATCCTGATGACCCTGTGGAGAGGTGATGCACATATCAGCAGAAGTGGCAGCACCTCTTTAAGAAGGTAAGGTCCAGCATGTGAGTTGAAGAGTCCTGGAAGCATGAACTCTTGGAGAAATTAACTGCAGGAAGCTTTCACCTGATTTTTAAAAAATTTGTCTTTCTTCATGACAGGCTTTGCTCAGGCCTGCTATTTGAGACTTGTGGAAAGTATAAGTGGGTGAGCGATAGCCTTTCTGTATTTCTGTTATTTCTTCGGGTGTTTTAAACAAATCTGTATTTTTGTTGCACTGCTTCAATATGTATTATTGTGGAGGTTATCCAACACCTAGAAATTTTTGTAGTTTCTGGTTTTCCAGCTGATGCCTGCATGAGCCTTATGACTTTAATGAAACATAGTACCACAAGCAGTATCTGGTCACTACTGCAATAGATTGAGCCAGTGCTCTGTGTGACAGAGGCTAAGACAAAGAGGCATGAAGAGTTAACACCAAAAAGATCTTATGCAATCCATCTTGCCTCATTTTGCAAGTCTAACTATAATGTACAAGGAAAAACGCAAAGAAAAATCTGGCATCTATAGGGGACACACTGAAAAGGTTATTTTTTTGTGTTCACCTGTCCTGCTGTTTTGAAAAAGTACTCAACCATGTTTACCACACATATTTAGAGACCTTTTACTTCTATATTCAGCTTTCCTTTGTGTCTTGCTACAGCTCAGAAAAAGTTGTCAGAGATATCTCCTTGAAGATGTATCTCTGGGTCATGGAATTGAAGCCTCGTACTCATGTCAACAAACTGCTTCTCTTCCCCCATGATCAGCCTGGGAGTGTTGCAGATTTATGATTTGATGCAGTACCTCACAGGAGAATAAATGCATCTTTATAGCTGCAGCTGGAACAGAAGGGAAAACTACAAAAGATTAATTTTATCTCTAAGTTTTCATATTGTCATTTATTTGAAATTCACCTATAAAAGGGACACAAAGCACTGGTGATTATTTATTAAGGAATTTGATACGGCAAATTGTTTAAATATTTGTGATGTATGAAGAAAAAGCACATTTTAAATTAATTGAAATTCTGTAGGGGGAAATATATAGAAAATACCATCACAAAACCATGGAAGCAGGTGAGGGAGCCAAAAATCAAAATTAGTATAGCTAAGGATTTATAAGCCTCATTTACTCTGTCTTTCGACTAAGGGCTCTAAAAAGTTGTGAATTGTAGTGGCCATTGGGTCAGTAGATCCCAGGCTGCCTCTGGAACCTGGAAACCCTGCACTGATACACACTGCCACTGTGGAAACCTTGTGTTAGGTTATGGTGTGCTGGGGGCCAAGGAGGGTGAGGACTCCTATGGACATTGCCTATGCAGGAATTGCTGATGACACAGAGATAAACCATGTGACCTGAGTTATCAAAAAACAAAGACTTCATAAAATTAAAGATAACTGGTCTTGTGAAAACATGTTGCTCTGCTGGTGCGGATAAGTGTATGTCATAGCTAAAATGTTATTATAGGAGAATAATAACATTATGAAAGAATGTGTGTGTATACTTTGCTATATACAGCTTTCAACTGTTATTTTTTTTCCCCCGAGATGTACATTACAGTCAAGCTCTTGTCCTGTTACCATTAAACTCAGTCTAGCTTTGAAATAGGGCAGATTTCTGGGAATTACAATATTTCTCTTTTTTTTATTTAAACATATCAATTCATTAACATAGACAGAAGTCAAATATCACAGTACTTGACAGTCATAATAATTCACTTGGAATGCAGCACTATGCCTTGATGAGATCACTTTATATAAACCACCCAAAGTACTGACAGCTTAAACTTTCCAACAGGCAGAAAAAAACTCAAGTTGGTTTATTTTTTTTTTTTCATTTTAAACTTAACCAAAACATTAAGATACTTCAGAAGACGAGATTCTGCAGTAATTCAGGTAAATTGGTAATATTGAGATGTTTCCTTTCATCCTGTCAATGTTATGTAAGACAAGTTTTAAAACGAAAAAACCCAACAAACCATACTCCAACTAGTAAGACTAAAATATTTGCTTCAGAAAACTTCATAACCAAATCACTTGCTTCCCTTTTAAGGATGCTGAAAAAAATATTCCTCTGGCCACCCCTTGGGAAAAAAATAGTGTGGAAATATATTTTTGTGAAATGTGTGAAATGTTTCACTCTGAACAAATGTGTATTTGCAAAGGGAAAATTCTGACCACCATATTTTTATTTACAGCTAACTTTCTCCTAGTAAAAAAAAAAAAGTGTAACCTTGATGCATTTGTTCTCACACTCGCTGGGAGGCTTGGCTCACAGTATTTTAGGATCTTCATCTATCTGCAGGTTCAACCACTGGTTAAGCCAGGCAGGTATTACCAGTAATGTAAAACTAGTCTAAAATGTGGAATAGCATGCACAGTATAAAATAAGTGGAGAAAATATGTTCCTCTGTGCATCTTTACATAGGTCCAAGTGTTTTTCTTAAGTTTTTTTCCTTACCTAATTGTTGACTGCTTTTATTGAAGTTCTGTAGGATTAACATGTTTTGTGTCACCACTTCCTCAGCCTATTTCCTTTCCAAAATACATTATAGATGACTCAGAGCCAGCTACTCAGATTGAGTCACAGAAAGTTATGATGCCTTGGATGGATCACACTGGTGCAGACATGGATGCCATTTAATTCTTTGGGGCTTATGGAACATGCCTACTGTGTGGATATCAAAACGAGGAGAGATGACCTTGCTTTGGGGCTGTGCTTCCACAGAGTTCTAAAATACTTATTAAAACTGCATTATAAATAAAACAGTAGAGCTTTTGACATTTAAAGGCTTCAAGACATGCCATACGCCTTACTGCAGTGCATTTATGTGAGTCATCTCCTGACCTTGCTGCTCCTTCTTAAGGTATAAACATTTTGTAAAAGAAAATAAAAAGAACATGGCAATGGATGGTAATTAGACCCAGCAATAGGTAGCAGATGTTACTGTTTCATGCCATTCTCATGCTTATTAGCAATACACCTCTTTTAACACAATACCATTTCATTTGTACAAGGGGGTGAAATGTAACCTTTTCTATAACGTGAATGAGTCTTAAAACCAGTACTTGTCCCAGAAAACACATAGGAGTCCTGATTTGTACCTCTTAAGCCCTGTCTTGCTGACTGCAAGAGAAAAGACCAGTTAATTGTTTTGAACAGGGGAACTTCTCTCTCCGTTTAACTTCAGCATTACAGTAACAAGACTCCATTACCTCTGGGAGAAAACAAATCACTCCAAAACTTAGGATAGTAAAAAGGAGATGAGATAGAAATCTATTCCCTTTAAATCATTTAGTGTATTTACTTGTTTCTATCTCACATTTATTGTGAGCTGTTTATTCCCTCCTAGGGGGTTGTCGCAGCCATTAGTACCCCGTCTCTCTCTATTGACTCTTGCTCCCACTACTTTAATGGCACCTACTTGCTTGGCAGTTGGCTTCAGCCTTATGGGTGTCTGTATTTCCAGTCTTAATGTAATTTGTAAAACCAATCACACATGAATCATACCAAGAAAACACATGCTGGTTCTTACTGCTGATTGAGGCTTGGGATTGGGTTAATTAAGTCCCTGGAAACACTAAAAGAGACTTATGAAGAGCTACAAATAACAGGAAGCCTCACAGCTTGAGCGTTGACCATGACTGTTTGGAAGTACTATTTTCTTAAACACAGGGGATGGAGAATGTCAGAGGAGGAAACAGTTCTCTGCAAATTGGAAGTTGCCATATGCATAAACAACAGAGCAGATGGAGTAACAGAAGGTCTGCTTTTGCTTTAGCCCAAAAAAGCCAAAACTTAAAAGAATTGCTAGCCTATCTCCAAGAATTAGTGACATCAGGTATGTTTTAAATAATGCAGTGGCAAACAGTCCAATTTTCAGTAATTGGAGATCTGATGGCAAAATTTGTCCCTTTTCATACTTCTAGTTGGATAGTTTAACCTGTACACAGTACACTTATTGCTGACACTTATTAAAAATTGTGTTACAAAGGCCAGTTCTCTGTCTGTCACAAAGATAATTACTGAGTTGACCACCATTATTTTTCAGAAGGTTAACCATCCCAATAATTTCCAAAGACTCAGCAAGAAACTTTTGTTGTATAACATAAGTTTTGTGATATACTGTAGAAGCAAAAATATTTGCCATTTAAAAACACACTGTTTCATGAAACAAAGCCTATGATCTAATGGAATCTTGAGATGCCTTTGGGTAGAAGCCTGCTTTCTTCAGAAAGTAATTTTTTTCCTAAAGCACAAGGAAAAATTCATAATTTTACCATCAATATCAAATTGTTCAAACCCAACAGTTTTTAATTCAATATCTATGTGATCTCATGAGAACACAAATCTCAGAGGATCCAAGGTTAATGCTAGATTTAGGTGAGAGCTGGCCAGAACTACAGCGCTTGCAGTTCACATTTTCCCAAATCTCCAGAAGACTCTTATCCAAGGGGGTTTCTGCCTGGGGGGAGCTCAAATACAGCAGGGTTTTTTTTTTTGCTTCACATCAATAGCTAACTGAATCCTCCAGATAAAATGCCAAGACACAGCAGTACAATCATCAAGCAGTTGCAGTTTCAGTGCTTTGCTGAAATATTGAACCAAACCCCGGTCTTTTCTTTATACGAGTATCAAAATCTTGGTCTCTAGAGGCCTCTAGATCCTCCTTTCTTCTCTACACATCTGCCTTTCACACAGATACTGGATTTTCAGTAAGCTTTTTAAAGCAGCTGGGGAAGTGCTGCCCCACATGGTACTCTGGACTGCAAGATAAAGGACTTAATCCCTCCTTTCCATAGGATATCAGAATCACTGTTGTTTGACAGGTCAACATTGACTGATGGAAATTTCATGAGACATGCTGGATATTCAGCAGTAAATCGGCCGTCAGGCCCAGGGAAACTCAGGGCTAGTTTTGTCTATTATAGTAATAGTTTTGCAGTTGTATGAACAGGCTTCATTCTTATGGTAGGGGACATAGTCAGCTGGCCCCCTAAACAGAACACTCCTTTCCCAATGCATTACAAGCTGAAAAATCCCACTATTTTATTTTTCTTTTTTGCTTTTAAACACACAGAGAACTAGAAAGCCTGTGATGCTAAAATCCACTGTTAAGCCCATGGAAGGAGACTCCAGCCTCCGTAAACAATAGAGCTTTTTTACTTCCTTGATGTTTCTCATATTCTCGCTTTCTGTGAGTAAAAGAAACTCTGCCATCATTTGAATCATTGAAACATTTAGAAGTGTCTTTACTAATTTCTGTCATTCTGCTCTCCTATTAGTTTTGAAGTTTCTAAGCCCATGCAATTCTTGCATTGAAGATAAATAAAATAGATTCATAACACCTTCCTTTCCCCTTCATGATGAAAATTGAAAGGTATCACATAGGTTGTGGCCACAGATTTGAATTACTAAAAATTATCTAGGAAATGTTATATAGTTTCAAGTGAAAAGAGCAGGGAATTAAAAAAACCCCACACAACAAAAACCCGCCCTCTCATTTTCTCAGCTAAGGACATCCCTATCAGCTGATACTCTGCCATAAGACCAAAGCTCATCTTGGACAGATGTTGCATCTTCCAGAGTCTTTTGCTGGAAGGGTTTCAGTCAATTCATCTCCATGGGGTCTATGGCTGAGAGTATCCAGCCCTGCTTCCCTGGAAAGGGTTATCCATGCTAAATTTCTATTGTAAGCACAGTTAATGTGAATCACAGAATGGTTGAGGCTGGAAGGGACCTCTGGAAATCATCTTGTCCAACCTCCCTGCTCAAGCAGTGTCACCTAGAGCAGATGGGCTGGAGTACAACTTGGCTGCTTGTTAAGGTGAGAAGATCTGAGAGTGAAAATGACAGGAATCTTGAAAGGGTGGTGTTTCTTCTGTGACTGCTTCATTCTACCTCCTGCTTAGGGTCAAGGGAAATGCAAGAGCACTTGAAGGCTAAAAGTAGTTTAAGCACTAATAGGGGAGCTTTTAGGCTAGATAGGACACTGTGCGTACAGGAGTGCGAGTGGACGAGTTCTGGAAGTCTGGCTGATTTATCAGAAGTGAGGGAAAGCTTGCTGGGGCAGAGTGGCCTGTCATGGGGCCCAAGTAACTCACTGGAAGCAGGTACATGAGCCCTTGAACTGGTACAGAGTAAAGCCTATGGCTCTTGGGAGTTTTGTTGCATGCTGCTGTATTATGCTGCTGTTGCTTAAGGTACAGGGAAAAGATGCTTCAAAGGATTTTTATTTAGCTGCTCTACATGAGCTTTTTCTCAGCCTACATTTTAATGCTTGACAGCTGAGCTTTTACAAGTTTTTCAGAGCCATTAATCAGAGCAGTGTTTTGGGAAGCTTTTGCAATGTATATTTGAGAATTTGTATGGCACTGGTTTAAATTAAAAGCTAAGGCTTACTTTGGAGGCTGCTTTTGGCCTCTTTCCGTAAAGCATGGAGCCGTGTATTATTGTTCTAAGAACTCATAATTAGTAGCAAATGTTTGCAAAATGCTAAAGGTTGTTGCTAGGGTGCTCCTTCAGGCTGGGATGTGTGAGGGATGATTAAATCTAATTTAGATCTATTTCAAAAACTGTTTTCTTAAGCTGCAAGTATAGATCATTTTTGTGCAGTGCAGTACATTCTGACTTTTCAAACGAGCAACAGGAATAAAGGCATTCCTTCAGGAATAGGTATGATTTCGTCTGAGCAGAAATTAAGCTCTTATTCTCTGAAATAACTTGGTAGTGAATCAGCCATAAGATAGGAAACAGGACTTCAGACTCAGGCTGGGTTTTTTTGTAGACATCTTGATTTATTTGCCCAGAACTACTCAAAATTCCAAGCTATATTATCAATTCAAATAAGGACCAGAAGCATATATTTATTTGTTTTGAAGGTAAATGATAACTTTTCTAAACTTGTAGTAAAAAAATGATTGAGAAGCATTGAAGTACTCCCCAGAAATCTCTCTATATAACATTATATGCCTCTTGAACATATACATAGGGTTCTATGTAAAAACATGACAATCGCTTTTTATTATGTTTGAGGCTGAGTTTTGAAAGACCCATGTAAAAGGTGCGCTGTTTGTGCCAAAATGTCTCCGAGGATATTTTGCTGTACATTACACTAATACTTAACACACAGTGGCTCTACAGGTCAAAAGATGATTGCCAACAGAGCAAGCTGATGACCTGCAGACCAGAATTGCTGCCATTACTCTCCTTCAGGTGCCCATCCCATACCTGCAGCAGTGGGTGCTGGTTGCTCCCTCTGAAGGAGGCAGGGTGTTACAGCTGGGCTGTGAGATTCAGGTGTTGCCTCCAGTACTGTTGCAGGTGTCCTGTGTTTTTGGTTAAATCAGTTAATCTCTTTACATTTAATTTCCCAGCCTTTTCCCTGGATGTTTGAAATGTCCCCTCCCTGCACCCCCCTTTTCTCACAGTGCTCTTGCTTCTGATGAAGCACTTGTGTGGCCTGTATCAGGGCCTGGAGGGCACCAGCAGGTACATCCCCTGTTGAGCCCCCTCGACAGGACTCCTACCTGCTGCCCATGCCCACTGGCAGTGGTGACCCATGGTGGAGCTTTGGGGCTATGGGAGGTGGGAACAGAGAGGGCAGGAACCACTGCAGGAGCTGGATGCAGTGTCTCACCCTGCATGGAGAGTCTGGGGGCAGGGAGTGTCACTGAAACCTGTCCCAGGGGGTGGGTGGCTCTGGGGATATGGGCAACACCTTTCGTGTGAATGTCTTGCTGAATTAATGTCTGCTGACAAAAACCACCAGCTGAGGGATCAGCAGAGGGGGGAGCATTTGTGTATTCAGGGTGAGTCAGGCACTGACCCATTACGAGCAGGAAGGCTGCCACAAATCGTGGTCCTTTTCATAAATGGGGGTTCATGTGGGCTGGCAATGTGACTGAGTATTGGGTTTGGCCTCAGAGAGGCAGGTTTCTGTGCTTCAGCTCAAATAATATTAGAGTGGAGACAGGTAGATGTGCATATTAAAATTTTCATGCGTCTCTTGTCTTTTCCATCAGAGAGATGTGGGAAAAACATGGAAAATAATGTTGTCTCAGAGGCCAGGAACATAAGTGACATTCAGCATGCAAATTAGGTACTTACTTAAATAATCCCCCTTTGGCCTTTCACTTCTGTTTTGGTGGGAGTAAACTGCTGGGCATGCAATAGTGACATTACAGCAGATCAGCTTCCCTGGCATTCCCTCTGTATCCAAGTTCCTTAGCTTGGATTTGCATGCACAGCTCTCACTGTCTGCACTGAATGGCATCCAGCTCCTAGTATGCCCTTGCAGGATGGTAGGCTCTGGATTATGAAATGGCAGAGACCCTTTTGTGCTCATTTAGTTTTGTACTTGGGCAGCCAGATGCATGTGGAAGCATCTGTGCGCAGTGGGTGGAGGGCTGTAATGCTTTTCAGGAGACTTAACTGGGCTGATTGATTCATAATTGTTCTCCAGCTACCTGGATTGTTGAATTGGAAAAAAATCCACCTGCTGGTGTTCAGGCCATTCTCGAACCCTGCTTTATTCTGTGTCATTTTGTCATGCATAATCATTTGAATTGGTAGGGATGATGGGAGTCTGTCACTTACAAAGAATATTAAGAATGCTCTCAGTGTCAAAGGTGAGACCTCTCTCCTGTCTGTTCATCTCCTCCTCATATTTACTGCTTCTTTTCTAAATAAATTAAAAAAAAAAAGTCTTCTCACTTTCAGAGAGGGAGGAGATTGTCAGATGTTTAAAGTTACCCTATATTTGCTATTGAAAATAAGATCAGGATCTGGGCCCATAGAAGTCACTTTATGCTGTATTTCACTGTAAAATGTGTATTCTTTCTTTTACCTAACCTTATTAAAAGGCTAATCTAACTTTGCCCTATATTTCCCTTTGTACTTTTAATTATGAACAACTGCTTCCTGTCTTCTAAGAAGACAGACCCAAATGTGGCTTCCACGGAGTATGAAGGGAGAGGAGAAAGAAATGAGCCTACCCAGGAGGGGATGAGGCTCAGCCCCAGCACTCTGGTTTGTACTGTCGTGTCCTAATTAGCATTCAAGTTAGAAGCAGAAGATTTCCCAATGATTTTACTTCCCACCCAGTGGAAAGCAGGCATCAGCTAATGTAAACTAGCTCACTTATCTGTGAGGGCCTGACAGTTTGCACTAGCAGACAATCTGTCCAGCCCTAAGCCATGTCTGCAGTGTCAGGAGGAGCATCTTTCTGTTCTGGTCTTTTCATGACTCTTGTCAAGCACATTATGGGTGTGTGGATACTTGTGTTTGGCCATTGCACTGGAAATGTCACATTATCTTCTAATAGCCTAGGATAATATCGCTCTGTGCCATCCTTTCTGTTTCCCAGGTGCAACAGTCTAATGTGAGTTTCTTTTGCTTTACCTACCTGGACATCTTGAAGGGAGTGAATGGTTTGCCCTCCATCAGCTGTCTGTCACTTGATTTTCTATAAATATAGAAGTGCTATATTTTGCAAAAGGAAGTGCTCAGACATCAAATTTATCTTTATTTAGGTAAAGGAAGGAGCAAAGGCCATGACTGAGATGCCTGTCAGCGGTGGTAAGCCAGTTCTGACTGCAAATGAGTTTATGTGTGAGAAAACTGGGGTAAAGCAGCCATCATCTATGGCAAGTATTGTGCAACTCAAATTACAGACAAATTTCCGCTTCAGCTCCTGATAAAGTTCTGAGCTTTCACTGAAGATTTGGTACTTCTGAAAAATTTCTAACAGATTCCCATCAATGAAAGTCATGTGATTGCTTCAAGACCTGGACAATCTAGGTAATAAATATGTTGACTAAAATCACCTTGGAAGGGCAGAGTAGTCCATGCCAACAGAGTATTGCACTCCTTACAGGCCACCTTAAATATTTCCAAGTTTCCTTTAGCCTTTGTTGAAAGGAACATGGGTTTTCTCTCACTTTGTAAGGTGGCCAGCCCACAGGCAGTTGGTGGTGGGTTGGAAATGCTGTGTCCTGGGGCTGCAGTACACCTTGCTTCTGCTGAGGGTTGCCCACTGTGCCATGTATTGCTGCAGGCCATGGGCAAAGAGGCAGATGTGATTGTTGCATCTATGCTTCGTGCAGGATTTATTTTTCCCACTTGCATTTTATTCTAAATGTATTTTTAAATTTGCTGTAACATTGACATCATCACATGCCTGGAATTCAGACATGTTTATTGTGAGCCTGTCATAATCTGCCTCTGCTCACTGGTGGTTCCGCATCATTATGAGAGGGAACCAAGTCCAAGGAGATTATCTGTGCAGTCAGCTGTACAGAGGGCCTGTTGTTAGCCATGTGAGATGCCAGAGTTTAAGTTTTGTGCTGTGGTGGTGTTTTTTTTTACTACTCTGCTTCTAATTCTCTTGGTTCCAAACAAAAGCTTTAATATTTTGTGTTAAAGTCTGGGATCAAAGCTTCAGAGCCTGTCCACATTTAGAAGTAGATTTATCTTTACTCTAAGCTCATGAGTCAATGCAATAGTATTATACCCGTTTTGTTAGTGGAGCATGGAAAAATAGGGTGGCAGGATTTCCCCAGGGTGCATGAAGTTGTGATGTAGCCCCATTTGTAAGTAAACAGGACAGACTTATCAGAGATTATTACCTTGTTTTTTCCTGATAAAATACTCAAGTTGTTCTAGAGCAGTTGTGTTAGGGTTTTGGGGTGTTTTTTTTCATGTCTACTCCACCACTTTTTATCTTAATGAAGGATCAAGGATAACCACTTGGATTTAGAAGCCCTTCTTGCACAACTGTTAGCTACCAAAATGTTGATTTTCAGATGAAGTCACCTGAATGACATGGTGCTGCTAACCAAGGAATCAGAGTATAAATTAGAATCAGACACAAGGAAGTACTTATCTCTAAGCCATGAAGTCTATAAAGAGACTCCAATTACTTTCTCTTATTGTTTAGGACAGGAGATGCCCTCTTTTTATTGCCTTGATGAACTCTCAATTTAATATCAGTCATCAGCAAGGCTATGTAAACTCTAAGTGGTAGTTAGAAACAAAACAAAAAGATCGGAATGATGCATGAGGAGTTTGGAGTTAATTTCATTTAAGCTGTAGGAGTAGTTTGTGTTTTTGAGTTATGTTTTCAGAAAGTTTTCGTTGAGTGGTCTGTGTAGTATTTAGGTATGTGAATATCTGATGTAGTTGTGATGCTGAAAAGCTGTAGCTACGACAATGCTTGGTAGTCTTTGGAAGTTTGTATTTTCTAGATTTGTTTCCCTCTGGGGAAAGAGTTTGGCTTTTATCTGAATGTAGGTGAGTGTGGGTGTTTTATGAAAAATGTTATTTTCTGTATGTGACTTGGCTTCTTTATCTTGAACTTGTGAAAATATGTTTTAATGGCAGTAGTAGAAATAAAAGGCAAAAAAGGGGGATGTCAGAGCCCACCACTTGGAGGACAGTACTGTAGGCTAAAAATGATGAAGGTGATTTTGCTTCCTTAAAAAGAACTTCTCTAAATGTGCATATACTGAAAAGAGGTTGCATGGCTTGTGCCCTGATTGGGTTGTCCCAGTCCCCTACAGGCAAGGCTGCAGTGTGTAATTTCAGCTTCTTTTTTGGATGAACTCTACTGGAAAAGAAATGCACAGGGCTTCATCTGAGGATGGGGGACGGATGCATCAGGCATGTGCTGTTGCTTGCCTACCTCTTACTGTATGTACAGACTGGACAGTACTCATCTTGTTGATGATATGTTCTGCTCTACACAGGAAAATACTGCTATATTTTGGGTTTTATAGGTAGTTAAATTAATATCTTGAACCTGTCTTACAATAATTCTGCAAGGAACTGCTGAGTTTCTAGTCTCACCAGTCTTACAGGCCGTGGAGTATGTAAAATATCATAAGAAATAACTGCTAATTAAACTGTGCTTTGCACCCAAGTCTGGGCTCTTATTTTGATGGTTGTTGGCTGTTCTTGTTTCTGTTAGACTGGTTAGAGTATAGAACATATTACCTTTAGTAAACAAAGTTTATAGTATGGCTGCTACTACCTATGCATCTCTGGAGAGTCTGTTTGTAAAGTCCTCCTGTTATGCAGCAGAGAAAGGCTCTTCACCACCAGTTCCAAATAGGTTGGATCTGCAGGGTGAGCATATTGTGCAGAGACTCTTCTAAAGGCACATGCAATTTTAGTTTGCCAGCTTCAACGCTTATTCTGGCACCTTACTGCTCTTCAGAATGAGGAAATATCCACAACAATAATTGCTGCAAGTAGCATTGCTTTGTGTAATGGTTTTGTGGCCTGTTGTCAATGTCTTTGAGAGAACTGTTATAGGATCTCCATACCTTACTGGCCACTGTGTGTTGTCTGGCTTGCCCTAGCCAGCTGGTTAGGATGCCACTTCTTTCTGATAAGGAACAATATGGCGAAAGGTGATATCCCTAGAAACAGTTCAGGATGGTGTTAGGAGACTCTTAGTGAGGACTGTAAGTTCAGACGTGGTCTCTGTTATCTGATGACAGAAGGCTTACCTGTTGCTGACACACAAAAAGAGCATGCTGGTACTGGTAGATAAGCTGTTAAGAAGATTTCTGGGCAGCCTCTAGGTACAACTTAGTAGGAGATCTAATGGGACCCTTCTCAGAGTGTCAAGGGTAGGGTGGGGAGGCAGCAACCTGTCTTGGGTGAGAAAACTGTTTTGGCAGACATGGCTGATGCTTCTCACAGTAAGCAGTGTAGCTGGAAGAGAATATCTAAGGCCTGATTATGGCTTACATTAGGTAGCCTACTTGGAAGCCAGGTGAAAACGTTCAACTGAGATGCAGTGATATGTTCTAATGTTTTGTGGAAGCTCTCCAGAATGTTAAGCTTCAAGAAGAAAGATGGAAAGTTGAGAGAATGGTAGTGTACAATGCAAGGATATAGATTTATAGCTGCTATTGCCCAACTGTGACTTGGTTAGCACTAAAATGTGTCTACAATGTAAATATAAACTGAACCTGATTCCCATGTTAGTAGATTGTCCACCCCTCCCTGATCATATTTGTTTGCTATTGTTACTGGGCAATACAAAGCAAACAGGAGAATCTGGCAGTTCTTCAGCAAAGGCCTGATAAGGTAATTTCCTTCATCTTATGTTGACAGCAATGATGCAAGTCAAATATTGTAAATGGAAAAGTTGCATCTTAAACTGTGCTTTCTGGTAGTGACTATGATATTATACTAGCTTGTATACTGACTTGCCTGGCTGTTAGTGCTTGTGGTCTGATATCTGAGGACAGAGTTGCTATCCCTCTGGGGGAGAAAAACCATTCCCTCTGTGTTGTGAGGTGAGAAGCTATCTAAAGTCTATAGGCTAAGTGCAATGAAGCTCCTTGTTTGGGGACTCTGACTGGTGCTCCAAGTCACTATGTTGGGACCTCACTGTTGGTTGCTCTTTCCATGCCATCAAATGATAGATTCTGGGGAAGGTGATGTTAGATACAAGAGAAAAGGCAGTGCAGGTTAATGTGAAGATCACTAAATTGATCACTGTCAGCATGAGTGTGATTGAAGTCAATAGGGCAAGTAGCCACAGAAGGAAAGGGAGCAGTGCTAGATAAATACAAAATGCTGGTAGACTGCTGTTTCCTAGTTTTAAAAGGTGAGTATTCAGGCCAGTATGTAATATGGTAGTTTTTGGCTTACCTTTCTACCATCGTAGGTAACACTGACACTCCTTAAGTTCAAACTCTGTTCCTTTGGCTTCCATCAACCTATATGCCTCCATAAAGTGGACTGGTTCTGTAATATTTTCAGGACAGAGGGATGTCTTAATGGAGGAAAGTATAATATTATCATTTCATTTGTGGTAGTAATGATAGAAAGAATGGTATTAAAGAAGGGTAATTGTGTGTGACTTCAAGTAGTCACACTGGTATAAATGAGTGTGTGAGAGGGAAACTGGCTTGACTGTGAAAGCCAGTTACTATCATAAGACTGAAGTGAAGTGATCCTGGATATATGCTATAAATCTCTCTTCAGTAAAATATTTGGATAATGATAGACAGATAATGCTGTACAAATCACTTTTTTATTCATGTTTGAGCTCTCTCTCTGAACTAAAGAATGACAACTATTTTTTCCTGTTCCCTCAGCTGAGCTTCTGCAATCTGAGATGAAGGATCTTGTGCACAAGCACAAAAGCAGAAGGGTTAGTCTGTGCACCTTGGTTCCTTTTAATTTGTCAGTGTGCTTACAGGTATTTTCTAGTCCAGATGAGAGAGTCTCAACACTACATTCAAGAGTGTATCTTATTGATCAGATGTGCCAGCTGGAGCATCAAGCTCCCTTTCATGGTATTTTTACCTTGGTTCTGAATTCCTAGTTTCTTCCATAGTGCCAGAGTTTGGTGATCAAAATTAAAAATTAGCTTACACCTATAAATGAGACAATGCTCCCCTCTCTCCTACAACTTATTTTTCAGGAAAAAGATTGTTACTGCAACTCATCTATGAAGTGTGATGGGACCTTGATCAAGATAGAAGGGCCTGTCAACTTACTATGCTGAGCATCATTTCGGGAGCCCACAGATATGGGGACAAGTGGAAAGCAGCTTAATAATAGAATCAGGTGGTAGAGACTGATTTAGCTCTTGCATATTGACACCTTGCCTCACAGCTTCAAAGTAGACAATCAGAAATTGGAAGATGCCCAAGACGGGTTGAGTCAAAGATGGCAAAAATTTACAGAAGTCTCCCAAAAGGCAAGTGAAACATATGCCTTTTGTTGCAGCAATGAAAGTTTAATGTTTCTGTAGTGCTTAGGAGCATGGGAGGAAGAGCTATACAAGAATTGAAACTAGTAACTGACAAGTATCAACAGTAAAATTGTGGGCACTGCTGCTACATAGTTTGAGTGTCAGGTAAGCTCTTCTATCTCCAAGTTCTAGCTTGGACTCTTAATATCAGAGCAATTCCTCTTCTCTGGAGCATAGTTCCTAAATTTGCACTCACAGATCCTTTGCTAATAGGATCCACATCTTCAATAAGCCCTGTTCAACCACTTGGAGAGCTGTCTTAGTCTTGTCAGCTGGGATACACTTTCTGTGTAACTATTGCTAACAGAGGTGGCATGCAGCTGTAGGAGGACAACTCTGAAATAAATTAATCTAGAGTTAGAAG
This sequence comes from Strix uralensis, assembly GCF_047716275.1. Classification (NCBI taxonomy): domain Eukaryota; kingdom Metazoa; phylum Chordata; class Aves; order Strigiformes; family Strigidae; genus Strix; species Strix uralensis. The sequence continues at coordinate 69,968,740 of NC_133976.1, read as the reverse complement.
CAAAATGACTTCGCATTTCTTAGCAGATACTGTCTCAATTGTTTGTGGTGTCTTGGTCTAGTAGCCACAATTCAAGCCCTTCTTGATCAGGAATGCATGGGGAAGATCTTCTTGGCCTCTCCATTGCTTATTCCTTTTAAGACTTCCCTGGCAGTATCCCAATGCAAAGTCAAGAGAAGGTGATCAGGTCCTGTGGAGACACTGAGCTGTTGATGATTGTGATGTGTAGTGCTTGCAACTTGAGTGATAGACTAACTCATTCTTTCGGGTAGTTGTGTGCAAATTATGCAGCTGCACAGAGCAAGGAAAAGAAGCCTGAAGTTAGTTCCTAACAGATCAAGCTCAAGCCTTGCTTTGCCCTCTCAGAACTCTATTAAGCTGCAATTCAGACTGGTTCCGATGCCAAATAGTACACTTGGAGATATTGCTGTTGTAAATAAAGCTGCAGTCACAGACAGCTCCTAAAGGGGATCGTATAACCTGAGTGGTAACGTTAGTCAAATGTTCCTTTTGATTTGAAATTTGAATTTAAAATAGAGAAGTGATTGCTGGAGCAGTTGCACAGTCAGTCAAGTCTAGCTCTGGCATGGCTTCCATAACAGGCAGTGGGTATAACACTTCATGCACTTTAATAATGAAACAAAAACTTCTCCTACCTCAGATGTTAATAATATGTTTCGAGATTGAATACTGCTATTGAAAATGTTCCTATACTCAAACAAAGGATTCAAATCTGTCTTCTGGTAACTATTTCTACTTAGACACCAAGGCTTGCAGCTCTGCATGATGCCTATGCCCGTGAGTCTTTGAGATGAGAAACCAATAGCGTTAAACCCCTAAACTATAACTTCTTGAAAATACTTAGGCTATTTTCCTCTTGAACTCTGCAGGAGTGAATGCAAGACTTAGACATGCATGTTACTGAACTAAGCAGCGCTTTAACCTTTAGTGGGTTCTATTTAAATCCCCTCTTTCTGCCTCCACATGGATGTGCCTCTCATTGGCACTTTGATTTTAGACCTCCTGGAACCTCTTCCTCAGTCTAAAGAAGACAGGAGCATCTCTCCAATCTTATCTCTGCTGAAGAATGTGGATTTTGTGAAGAGTAAGAAAAGTCACTGCATTTATGTTGGACTTCATGTATATTCATCTTGACAGTTTTGCTCTTGTACGCTTACCCTGACAGTTTTACTCTTCTATATGTCTAGTTCCATTAGCCCCATGTTAACACCTTGGACCATGCTGACAAAAATTGTCTGCACATTTACAAGAGAGATAGCATTCAGATTACTGGCTTAAAGCTATTGTTGATCTTATCCGCTTCATCTTCAGTTGTGGCAACTTTAAAAAAAAATAAAAATAATTTTAAAAAATCTTCCTTCCTACACTGCAGTAACTAGTGCATCACACTATCAATTTTGTCATGGGCCAGCTTGGAAGAACATTTCTTAACAACTGTATGACCAAGCCCACATGTATCTAAGCGTGTGATTTATCTAACATCATAGGAAGATCGTGTTATTGTAGGAACAGACACTGGAGCTTCCTTACTGCTGAATCTGTGATAGAAAGTTGATTCTATGTCCACGTCCCTTTCCTTGATACCACATAGAAATAGAGATAACTACCTATAAAGAAGATTGGCAGCTAACACAGCTGCTGCTATTAAATTCAACAACTGTAATGATAGGTACCAAGTCACAGTTAAGGCTTAGATATCCCTGCCTCTGCTCTAGGGAGAGCCATCAAGGTGTAATCTGAAGGAGATTTTTACCCATAAAGAATGCTTCCCTCAAGGAAGATGTATGCTTTTGAGAGAACTGCTTGAATGTTACAAGGAATTACTTCAGTACAAACAAAGCTCTTATAGTCTTATACCTCTGGTTGTCATATACCATCCTTCTCTGGTACTGGCATGGAAATCCATTAAGCATTCACAACTGTACTAGAGAAGCCCATGTACTGAAAGAAAGCTTCCCAGACCATCTGTGCTGGACTTCATACAAATCCCCATTTGCATTAACCTGAACACAGGCAAAGCTCTGTATCCTTCATAACACACCTAAAGCATGACTGAGAAAAGACATATAGAACTTGTCTTTCATCTCTGCTATTCTACAACAGCAAATACCCCCTACAGAAACACTGTTGGCATCCCCAGATCCTGCATCTGCCATTCCAGAAATGTACCCAAAGTGCTCTTGCAGTGTCTGTGAAGCTAAGCAACCATTCTGCAGCAGAATGAACTCTCTCAGGCAATCTATAAAGGGCAAAAAGTCATACTGATGAGTAAATGTTCTGTACAAAGCAATCTCTCTGGTCCTAGTCCTCAGACCTGTAGGTACCTTATTACAAAAGAACCTGAAGATGAGCCTAAAAACTAAAAGTCATGATGCTACTAGATTCCAGAAATATGGACTCTATTGAGTAGTTTATGGCACATTAAAATCTATGTGGTCCACAGGAGACACAATACTTTGTCTTTATGACCAGACTTTGTTTTCCTAAGGGTGAAATTACTGTATCAGTTTTCTTTCTTCCTCACGATCATCACCTCACTTTATTCCACAGGGATGCTAACTACCTTTGGTCTCAAAAAATTATCCTGCAGTTATCCTTCTAGCTAAACTTTGAGCAATGCATTTCTCAGCTTGCATTTAGCTTTGAAAGCTGCTGCTTCTATTTCAGGCTTGCATACCTGAAAACTTGTCTAATTTTTCCAATCATATGGTTTGTTCAATATAAGTTATTACTTTAGCCTACAAGTATCATCTTGCCTCTGGTCTTGTCCAAACTTGTAACTTAAACTCAGCCTTTTTCCTTAGCTAGCACAAGTAACTACACCTCTGGTGTTTCAGTTATAAGTTTGAGCCCAAACAAAACGACTTAGTTATGAAATAGTCTCTCTTTGCTCCAAGTACAACCACACAGTCTCTTCAAGAGGCTTCTGATTTTTCACATGAAACTTTATAGATAACTTTGTTTCTGTTAAACACAGACAAAGACTTCTGCCCATGATTAGACACACACCCAAGGAGCCCTTTGGATGACAAATACCTGCAGTTTTGGAGCCATTGATCAGAGTGAGGATATGAGGGGTCACAAGCAGGTAGATTGTATAGTGCTAGCTTTAAGGTTAAGTAGGATTAGACTAACACTCTGTATTCCAGCCCTGCTACAGCTACTCCATATTATTCAAAGTCATTAATCAAAGGTGCCTGAGTTGTGACAGATTGCTGTTACCTGTAAGTCATGCAAAGCCATTTATCTGGGAAATTACTCAGCAACACTCCTTCAGTATCTGCTCTTTGTGAGACAGCAAGATAAACTTCAAATTAGTGAGCTGTATACAGGCCACACAGTGGACTTCAGCAGACTCCAGATGAATGAGGGACTGCTGTGAATCAGTTTATCAGATGGACGAGTGAGTTATTTGTGAGGAAAAAAAAATTATTTATTTTTCCAATCTTTAGGATTTCTGCCTGCTAATCCATCCACTCATCTTGCTGGCATGCTGTTTTATCAGTACTTCCATGTTTTTTTCTTTTTTAAAATTCCCATTTTCTTACATTTTTTACATTCCTTGCAGATTACTGATATAAGACAGGGAGAGAGGTGTTCCTAAGTGACATTTTCTACAAAATATTGTGACTCTCTCGTTGTCTCAATGGTTTACAATGCATTTTAGCTCCTCTAGCTACAGAGGCTTTCAGCATTTAAAATTTATGATTCGAGGGGTTGTTATATTTGGCTTTCATAACAAGAACCACTTGAACACTTTCCTTATTTAGTATACATGTAATTGACAAAGTGTAAGGGGATGCTTGTCTCTTTTTAAAAAATATGAAGCAAATAGTTCCCTCTTGTGAAAAGGGTGTGAAATATTTATCCTCCTTGTCTCTGCAGCTGCAAAGAAAGCTCTAAACTTACAGAGAAAAAGTTGCTATTATGCTCTGGGGACTGGGGGGTGCATGTGAGAAAAAAATTACACAGCTTGGCAGGCTACTCCCTGGGTCACTTTGCTCTGTTATGCTCACAATATATCAGGCACCATATGTGCTGTAAATGGAGGAATTCTGAATAAATATTGATATTTGTTCTTTGTCTTATCCAAATCATCACCTGAATCATTTGTATTTCATTTCTGCTGGATCCTCATGTTAAAGCTCTCTGGCAATCTGATTTAGACCAGGCTGGGATTTGCTTTTTGCAAATGCTCTGATAATAAGTATAGAATGCTGCTTTAGTATTCTTGTGGTGCTGTTTAGTTTGTAGGGTTCAGGATGCTGTTGTTTATTCCGCTATTTGACCTTCTGCTTCTTAATCTTGTTTTTCAGCAGTATCTGCCCAGAATCTATCTTTGCAGCAGAGTACAAAATTGAAACAGGTTGTTACCTTCAGATAAAACTTTTGCTTCTGTGAGGGAGATAATGATCTGAACTTCTGGGTGTCAGCCAGTGAGGGTATTGCTGCACTCTGTATTAACACTTTAGTAGAAGTCATTCCAGTTACCTGCTGCTTGTTGGTGCTGTCATGGCCTCAGGACCGACCACTTGGGGACTGGATGTTTTGCAGGAGTTTGAATGGTTTCAACATGCTTATTTTGCATTAGAACCAAACCAAACCTGTGATAGAGTTTTACAAAACAGAATGGCATTGAAACATCCAGTAGAGGAGCTTGTATGATGATTGTGTAACATGAGATCTTCTGACTTTGAAAACCTTCCCCAGCAAATTTGCAGAAACAGACTTATCCACGAAATGCTCAGATTTGAGAGACCGTTCAAAATAAACAGCACTTAGTAAAATACAGAGCAAATGTGGAGAGGCAGATACTTACTGATGTGAATGAAGTATGGCAATTGAGTAGTAAGGAACTGTGACACAGGGAGTCAAATTGAAGTAAAAATCCGGTTAAGTCTCAATAGCATGGTGCAGAGAAATTGGAGGCAGCAGTGAGCTTAACTTCTCACTTGAATATGTCAACCCAGATGAATGCTATGATCTGCTTTGACATCTTGACCTACCACTGCTTTGCAATCTGTAGGCAGATGCACACTTTGCTGAAGCGCTGTTTCTGAAAGTCTTGTCATCAAGCCTAATCCCAACGATCTTCTGGTATTCATCTGTAGTATCCTAATTTCTAAGGGCAGAGTCAGTTTTCAAAGTCGTAGAGGGAATGCGCTTATGTTCACTTTGTCTCTTCCTCTTACCTCATTCCCTCTGCTCCCTCCAACAGTTTTATCTGCATAGTAATATAAAAATAATTAGGGCTTCTGATTCTTTAAAAAAAAAATTATATAGTTTGGACTTCTTGAAATCCTTGTGTGGTTTTTATTTAAATTTGGTCTATAAGTGGAGGATGAAAGAGATTTTTCAAGCACAGGATTATCAGTGTGAGCCTCATATTGGGATAAGAGGGAGGAAACATTAAAATTTTTGTTAACTTCTTTTACCAGCTTAGTAGTACATAGTCCCTGTCCTCAATTCCTTGTCTTATCACTAGATTTCCCAGCATAACAAAGAAGATAAATCTTGGCATTCTGATATTTTTAAGACTTTAAGAACAAATAATCTTTTATCTGTGGATTTTCCCCTTTATAAACTCCCTCAGGTCTGTGAAGATGCTTTTCCTTTGAAAACACAATAGAGCTTTGCCAGTAATACAGACAGAAAGCGAGTCATGAAAGATGTTTGCCTGCTGTTAACACCTGCGTGCCTACCCAGACTTAGGATTTCTATCATCTTTGTTTACAACACATCAATCAATTGAAACAGCCCACAGAGCTCTCCCCTTCGTCCCTCTGCTTTCTCACTGGCCTGAGCTGCGTTGCTTCAGAGTACAACTACATCATCTTCACTTGTGCTTGGACCTCTGGTATGGAAGCCAGGGCAGAGAGTTGGATTCTGGGCAAACTTTGAAACAAGGACAGGAATGGAGTGTGCTGCCTTCCACGTGGAAAATCTGCGGCTGGGTGACAGCGGGAGAGTTGCTGTACATCTCTGCCTTGACTTTCCATTTTCTTGTAAAGTAGGCATAAATTCTAAGTTCCTTCATTAAGTTATTTGTCATCTTAAAGCGTGTTATTATCCTTGGCTAGGAGTAGGGCTGAACATAAAAAATAATTTGTAAATGGAGAAATGCAAGGGTAACTGTATTCTGTAGCTTTCTTACACACCTGTGATAACAATTGGTTTTGGAAACAGAAAGAAGTTTGCTTAATAAAAAAGGAAAGAGAGTGCTTTACTCATGACCCTAAAGAATAGAAACATCTTCAGTGCAGAACTGTCAACATATAGTATTATATTTTGATGTTGGGTAAATTTGTTGGGGTTTTTTTAGCTGCAGTTAAAAGTATGGCCTTGAAACACTCCTGTTCCTTATGCTATTGGATTTTCATGCTCTGAGATACCTGCAGTAATTTTTTGCTATGCATGGAGAATTAAAATAAATAACATAAACTTAAGTTCCAAAAAAGGCTTCAAATGGCCAGGGATTGCAAAAAGCCTGTCTGAATTTATGCTGGATTTATTAGGATCTAATGCTGTATGACATGCAGATCTACTACCATTCATAAAAAATTTTTGTTTGTCCAGCTAAAATACAATCTAACAAATTGAGGTGGTGGAACTATTTTCTCATGAAAGTGTGCTTTTGAAGTCAAAACTCTGAAATATGAAGGCTGAGAAACTGAAATGGCATCAAATAAGTGACTGCCAGTTTCCAAACTGATAATTCACTGTCTCAGCATAAAAACTAGATATTATTCAATTTTCATATAGAACTGTCCTTTTATTTTTATTTTTTGAAAGAAATTATAAGGCTGTTCACATCAAGCAGCATACAGTTAAATTCCACTGTGAATATCTTCTTACTCTCTACTTGATTTGCTAGCCCCAGTTGTCAAATCAGCCTGTTCTACCTATCTGCGTATAAACTCTGGATTTGTGTCTTACACTTCCAAAAATCCCAGACACAATCACTCTGAGCTTATAACAGTATTAAAATACTGTACTGGGAAACTATATTTCTGTTCATAACTTCTTTATATTCCCAGCTGGATATTGAAGGTGCCCCATACTCCACCAAATGCTGTGGTCTGATCAGAAGCATGGGTTGTTCAGCCAGAGGGGAGAGCCAGGAGTGGTGTGCTGGGTGAGGGAGAGGCTACATGGGGAAAATTTTCCCACCTAGCCAGCAGACCAGCAGAAAGGTATCTGGGACTTTGGAGGTGTTTTTTTACAGGTAGTTCCTGTAAGTGTCAGATGCAAAGCCAGGATACCCAAATTCCTGAATTTATCTGACCTCAAAGATAAGCACAATGTGGCCATGTTTGACTGTATTTAGCTGTGTGGACAAAGCAAAGCAGAAGGTCCTTCTGCCTGCATGCTGCAGGACAGTGTCATCGTTGCATAACCACCTCGGTGAGCTATTAGCAGAAGAGGATGAGCCCTCAACACTAGCAACAGAAAACAAATCTTAAGATGATGGCATGAGGATGATGAATTTTAGTGAAGACTGAGAGGTTTAACCCCAAAGGCATGGCTGGTTATGAGGAGGTACAAGCAAGGCTTGAGGAGAGGTGGTCCATGTGAGGCAAGGTCTCATCTTTCTTTTATCTTTGCTCTTGTGTTCTGCTTTTCCTCCGGTATCAGGTAACGTGGTGTTTTCGTTAGTCACCTCTTCTCAGTGCCAAACATCAGTGCTTAAAGTGTGGCTGCTCCCATGAGAGCTAGAAAGGACAAAACGCTGGAGAGTTGGACTTGCTGCCCTTTTGCCAACACAGGGATGGTGCAGGTAGCGGGTGCTGTTGGGTGAGGCTCCCCCTTCTGGGAATAGCCAGCAGCTTACCTGCTGTGGCCTCTGCATCAGTGGCAGCCAGAGAAAGTTTGCCTTCTTCAAGAGACAAGATGGGCATTAGACCCATGTTCATCTTGCTGTCCGAAACAGCTTACTGCCCTTTGCGTTACCTACCTTGTCTATGCCTAGAGCTGACCTTGGTTATATCTCTAGATATTGTTGCTTATATAGAGAAAAAAGAAATTGCTTTTAACATTTATTTGATCAGAGGCCAATTTTCAATAATCAAAGTAAATAGATCTAAATTCAAAATATTAAGGGTAAGAATATCTTTTATGAAATGATGATGACCTGATTTATTGAAACCTATCTGGTAATATCCAGTTCCTCAGTGCAGTGTTCCCTTCTGCTCTCCTATTGAATTTGAGTTCACCTATATAAAAACCTCTTCATAGGTAACACAGTTTATAAGCACTGACAAGAAAAAAAAACTGTTAAAAGGATGTTAAAAGTAAGCAGTCAACAAACAGTATTCTCATCCTTTTATTTATTCATTTATTTTTCCAAACTCCTCTGGATTAACTTGCATCATCATCTATAGTAATACACGGTTACGCTCCAGGGAACAAAATGCTAGGAAGGAATAGTTAAGCTGTGCTCTTAGCATTAAAACAAGATTTGTTGCCATACATTGCCTGTGAATTTCTTTGAGTTTCTTCAAATGAATTGCTAGGATTTATTAAGATCTGTGTTTCCTATGCTCAAGTTCACTTCCTCTGAGGGGTCTGAAATTCAGTGAATTCCTCATAGGGATGTTTCATCCTGATTTCCCTGCTGTGTGTTTATAGGGCCCTCATCAGCTCTTGCAGGCTGTGGGATCTGGCCAGGAGCAGGGCCACTGACAGCCTCCGCTCCCCACCCGCTCTGTTGTCAGTGGGTCCCACCAGCCCCCTCCCAGTGTGGACCACAGTGAGTGGTGCTGAGCCCCAGTGTGGGTGGTGGGTTGTCCTCAGCAAGGAGGGCTTTGCAAAGAATGAAGGTAAATACATCAGCACAGTTACTTGTGGGTGAAATAAATCCACAGAAGAGTGACAGTGAGTCAGTGTCGTGGAGCAGGGATAATCATGGGACAGATTACCAGCTCAAGGGCGCTGTTGGGCATTATGGAGTCTCCTGTTGGCATGGTGTGTGCAACCATGTCTCAGATGAGCATGCCACTGGTGGGGCAGCAGGGGCTCGTGCTGCTTGAGGTGACTTTGCCTCTGCCCCTGCTGCACACCAGGAGAGTGACTGGTCCATCCTTGCACACCCTTGGGAACATCCTGTGAGGAAATGGTTGAGGAAGCAGGCGTCCAGATCACTCCTCAGCCAGGGTGGGAGGAGAAAAGTGGGGAAGTTTCTTGCCAGCCAAGACACTGATTAAAAGGAGCTGCTGCTGTGTGGTTGTGCAAGGAAACGTCAATGTAGGGGCTGGTGGGAAAGTGAGAGAGTGTTGAAAGTGCAGTGGAAGATGGTGAAATGAGTAATATAGGGAGAAACCTCTGGGGAACTGTGATGATACATATATCAGTCGGAGGGGTGCAGCTTCCCAAGGCTGCATCTGGAAGTGGGGAAGATACTGAAGTGCGCTCAGGGGTATAATGCTCAGGCAGTTAGCTAGAAAGAGGGAGCCAAATTTCCCTGGTTCTAGGCATTCAGTTTTTCCATATAATCTCTGAAGGAGATAGAATTACTGAGTCTCCATCCTCTTGCCATGTAATATTTCTTTCTCTCCCACTCCCTAGCACTAATATATTCCAGATTTTTACTAGCCCGGAAATGCTACCTGGATCTCCCTCCCTATCTTCTCTGTCAAGCACGTGGGTGTTTTGACAAATTACCACCTAGTCATCAGCTGGAAAAATCAGTTCTCTCACATTATTTTTCACTACAAAGATTAACACCTGGTAAAACATGAATAAAATTGCTGAAGTAGATGGGAAACAAGTGTCCAAAAATCTTTGGTCTAGGTAACATCTCCACCAAATGTGAGTAAACAGCCTTATTTCATTGTACATTCAGCATTCCTTTGTAACAACTTAATTGTGATGGAACTTCTAATGAGTTAGGACTCGGTAATGACTTGCTGCTCTGGCTGAGTAGAGTGATGGTAGGAGTCCTTAGGAGGAAGTGGATGTGTAAAGAAGTGTTAAGAATTTCTTCTTCAGAATAAGAAGGCCAAAATAAATTACCTCTTCTTTCTGGGGGAAAATAAAGCTAAACCAAAGACCTCTTTCTTTTTCTTCATTGGCCCAAAAGTTACTTAATTCTGGATCTTTTAAGCTAACCAGGAAGAGGTGAGAGTCCCCACTTAACTGGGAGTGTTAAGTGTTAAGTCTCTACCTGACTTCAATAATTCTTTTTGTCATGAAATATAAAGTGGATTTCTGTGGGCTTCCTCAGATCTGTGATCTGAATTTCCCTCGACCTGAGATTTTTGCCCAGTGCTGATACCTTCTTATTTTGTTCTTGGCAGTTTATTAAGTATTCCAAATGTACAGGGAATCCATGGAATCTATTTTTTATGCCCCAAAAGGCTATTTTTTTAGTCTAATAGTCTCTTATTGGACTAGAAGTCCTACTAATTTTTTATTGATATAGTAGGATTCTCAATGCATATATTGAGAATTCTGCTTTCAAGCACTCCTTTTTAAATTATTGTTATTAGGTTTTTTGTTGATATAGGTGTTTAGGGTTTTTTTACAGAGAGGAAAAGAAATATAACAGGAGCAAAATCAGGAACAGAAATGAGACCTGCATATGTTTGTGAGGCCTTAGATAGGTAACAGTTTCAGGGGCTGAGCAATGTGCTACATTCTTTGTAAGAGACAGAAAAATGACTGAATGCCTCTTCCTGGACTGATCCATGAAGGGGCTCATATCCAAGAAAACAAAGGCTTAGAGCACAATTATCCTTTGAACTACATGTACAGTATGGTTCAGGGACCACACTAGAGCTACTCTGAAGTAAAGCTTCTGAGATGCAGACAGTGCACATATATAGATCTTGACACTGGCTGCTTTGATCTCCTAATCAACTTCCAATGCACTAATGTAAACATAACCTAAGATCATGTTGTGTTATTTCACTCTACTCAACCTGAAATTCATAAGTATTTTCTAAAGTTTACTGTGGGGAAAACACGCATGAATATGTTTGTTTAGCATCAAGGAGACAGATTCTGTTGACAGATAAAGAACACTGAAAGTAAATATCTCTGTGGCACCTTCCTACATGTGAACCTCTAGTCATTTGATCTGTTTAATTGTGGGAAAGGATGGACGTCAAAGGAAACCCAATTAAAAATATTTTATGTAAACCATGACTTTTTAAAATAGTTATTTCTCTATTTTATTTGGAAGTTCACATTGTCACTGTAAATAGCAATAAAAAGTGTTGATGCTGTTTCTCTACTGAATTCTGTGGGTCTTAGATATTCAGCCAAATCTCACCAAATCATTTTTAAAAGGTGACACGAAAGTATTCCTAGGTTTATAAATCAGTTTTGTCCTTTGTCAGTGGGGCACAACCATACTTGAAGCTACTGGATATTACATTTGCATAAGTGTAGCTCTGCTTGGGAATGTGAGCTTAGCAAAGTCCATCAGTGCTGGTACCTGTGTTAACTCCCTTTCTCCTTCTTCCTGAATCTGTGGGTGCAGTTTCCTGTTTGAGATAATGCTGCTTCAGCAAAATAATTATCATATTTCCTGAAAACACTTTTTGAAAAATAACAGTGACTACACCTCCACAGATATATAATCAGATTTCTTCATTCCTTGTCTGAGAACTTTGCAATTCAAAATCCATAGTGCTTCACTAGAGATACATTTATGCAGATGTTTTCATCCAAAGGGGTGCCAGAGTACTTCTCAAACTGCTGGCCAAATCCAAAGCCTGTTGATGTAAATAGAAAGACTCCAATGACTTCAGTGACCTTTGGATAAGCTCATTAAATTGTAACAATAATGACAAAAAAATTATAAATGTAGATCGTAAGCTCTGTCAAGAAAGTTACTTTCATGCTAATTTCTTTAAAATGTTTTGACCTTAGCTTGTTAGAGCCCCTTGCTTTTATAATTTTTATCTGACTTCTGTTGAACTGTTCTTTTTCTCAAATTATTCCATACAGATATTTGATTTATATAAGAATCTGGGAGTAATACAGTTGAGTAATCAGGATATGTATGTAGTCACGTGCATCAGTGACCAGCACTGGAAGCTGGGAAAGGGCACAGACATCAGCAAAGGTGCCCATTGCAGTGTATTCCTGCGTGCTCGTAGCTGTGGTGGCTAGGCTATGACATTCTCAGTTGGTGACAGAAGGATTCACCAACTTCAAATACCAATCAAACGCATGGTTGTCTGCAATTCCAGGCATGGTACCAAGTATCCAAGTACCTGTGTGTTGTGATGTTATTTGCATAATGTTAACAAAACTGTTTTGTAGTCTAGGCATGGCTGGTTAATGGACCACTTCAGATCTATTTTGGAAACATACTTGGCTTTGAACAGAGTTTGAAGCTGTAAGATTTATACATTGAAATCCTAATTCAGACCAAAATATAGTTTATGATTCAAGTCTATGTCTGGGTCAAAATTTTCCCCCTTTCTAGCTGGCTTGATTCTGGCTTATCCCAGACTTGAATTACTTTGAACTTGTGCTGATGGGGATATCTAACACGGTTCTTTTTGTTCTTCTTCTTTCTCTTTTTTTTTTTTTTTTTTTTTTTTTTTACAGTTGAAACAAAGCTGTCACTAGGCTACAGAACAGGATTTCTTAATATCACACTGAAACAATGAAAACCAGTTTATAGAAATATGCGGGACTGTTTTACGTGCCCAGTAAACTTCTATCTAAATATTTGTAAGCATTCACAAGCTGCTGCCATACTTATCACTTTGTGTCATTCCAGAAAGGCAACATATCTTGCATAAATGTCTCTTTGTACTCATCAGTGAAATCAAGATAGGTATCTTTGGGAGTCTGACAAAATTCACAGAGAGAGTTTCTGACTTCCAGTCCCCTGACTTAATCATTGAGTCACATTCTTTGTGAAGAAAGAACAACTAGAATCTGACCTTGCTTCATGTGAAACAAATGGCAAAATAATTATTATGCAAGATCAACCATTTACAAAAATTTACAAAAATTTTATGTCTGGAAAAAAGCAGATTTAAGTTTGAAGCTCTATCAAAGTGTTGTTATCTGCAGGTATTATTTTAATTTCTTTGTGCTTTTTGTAAAATAAGAAGCCTTCCCATTTACCTTTGTAAGTCTGTGCTGAACAATCAGCAATTCGGATTTCTCCTCTAAAAGACCAACCTCATTATTGTCTCGAGGAGCTATATGCTATATGTCAATGTGAGAAATCTCCATGAACAGATGTCAGTTAAATCTTCTGTAAGTCTTAAACAGTCAAGTGGAAATATAGTTAGAAAATATCCCTGTGAAAATGTCAGACAGATGCTTTATTTGTTCTCTTTCGCTCTTACTTGTATGAAACAGTCTCTTAACTTACAAACAGGGATATGTAGCACACTATCTAGCAGCCTAAAATCTCATTCTAGTCTTTGAAATGCCAAAGATATTCTTTCTGCTTCTTGGATCACCTTGTAATAAGGATTATTTAGCCTGACTTTTGTTAACAGCCTTAATAATGATTCCTGGTGTCAGCTACATCTTCTGTTCCAACCAAGGCTGAGCAATGCAAACAGAAATAAATACTTGTTTCATCCTGTGCAACTCAGAATTGAAGCTTCCCCCAGACCAGATATGAAATCAAGATGATATTTCTACAATGTCAATCTTGTGACCATAACCAGACTTCTTAAAGTGGATATTTTCCAATTTTTCTATTGGAAATGTATTTCCAACAGAAAAAAATTTCAACAATTGCAAATCAGTAACTGCATGTAAAGACCCAGCTTAAAAAGCATGCATTTTGGAGCCAATTTTCTTAAAGAGACAAGGACAGGGCTGTCTACTGGAGTCAAAGCCATAAGATGAATTTCGAACAATTAGAATATTAATTTCCATTGTCTTTCTTGCTATAGCGGGGATTTTAGGGTAGTGTGCATTGATGATAATTTGGCAGTTTCTAAACCACAATGCTCTTAGGTGCTAAGATGAAGAATGTGTAAGAAGTCTAAAGAGGCATTGCTTGTATCCTTGCTACATTTAACTCCATGGGGGTGCTGTAGTCTTGGGTGTGCACACATACATTAGAATATTTTCAAATAAAAAATCAACCATGCACTGGCTTTTTTTTTTTTTTTTTTTTTTTTTTTTTAAGACTAGCTGTAGATATGCCGCACTTCCAACTTCCATTTTTTCAGCTGCAAGAAAATTACATTAATGAAATCCAGTACAGCAGACAAGTTTTTCTGTTGGCTGTCCAGTAATATTTTCATCATTTTTTATCCAAAGTAGATATCGGATCCTGCTACTGGCAATGCTGATTTTTGGCTCAGTGGTCTAGTTACTGAAGTGAATTTCATAATCAAAATCACAAGCTTTGTACTTGATTTACTTCAGTTTGTCTGTACTTGGGGCAGTTCAGTGAGTTGGATTTTTTTCTTTTTTTGGTTGTACTGTGGCTGTGCGTTGGATACTCTCTCTCTGTTTTCTATGACTTCTTTTCCTTTCTATTTTCCAACTCCTGTGAAACTTCCTGACATTTCCTTTCCAGTTATCAAGGCATGTTGCAAACAGGTCAAGGGATGAAGCACTGCCTTTACCCCAGCCGATACAGAATGGGAAGGGCAGTGCTTCCTTTGAATCTGAAAGGCCAAATAGAGTGGTGTGGGATGACTTTTCTCCTGCCTAGTGCTGATGGGTCACTAAAGTAAGCAAAGGAAATCTAGCTGTAGAAAATTTACAAAGATGAGCTGGAAAAAATTTTGGGAAAATAAGAGGGAAAACACCATTGTCTGGAGAGTTGCGGAGAGGCTGCTGCTAAGGACTGTGAGTTATGCCATGTGTAAGGGGTAGTGCAAGTCTACTAGTCTTCATCTGCTAGTATTTACTCTTCTGGGAAAAGGTTGCACATTGCTAAGAAGTTGGGAGGATCAGGTTTTCATGCTGGTCATGTGGGACATTCTAGTGATGGTGCATTGCAAAACATGTATTTGTTGTATGCAACTGAGAATTTTTGTGGTTTGTGTTGGTTGTTTTGGGTTTTGTTTGTTTGTTTGTTTTTAATACAGTGATTGTATTTTAATCTTTCTATGTGGATGTGGCTGTTTTGAAGCCACAGTGTGGTATGAAGGGCTTCTGTCCATCGAAGTATATTGCATTCCAAACAGTAAATAAGTACCAAACTTTAGTAGAGCAAGTGTCCAGAATCCCTAATAAGGTAAGTAAGCAAAACAAAGAAAACAAAAAGGTGCTAGTCTCTTTAGCACTGTTGGCTTGTGTTATTCCTTGAATGGAAACAGGCTCAATATTTGGGTACAGTTTCTAAATTTCAGGTCAGTGAAGTTTCATCCTGATTGGGTTAGGGGCTAGAGCCTTTCCTTGGCTTGGAAGGAGATCCAAATGTAAGGAAAATAAATATTTTTTAATTTATTTAATACTTTATTTCCTCTTTATTTAAAATTCTATAAGATTTACCACATTACCTGTTTTTTAATGTTATGTTTCTCCTATAAGAGATGCAGATGAACAAGTAATGTGGCAATTTTTTCTTACAGTCATAATTATATATCAAGGATTATTTGTCAGGAAACAACTGTAGTGATTACACTTGGAATGATGACTGCAACAGAGGGAGCAGATAGCATCTTGTCTAGACAGTCCTGTTGTTATTGTCTTTATTTCAGTGAGATTGTGTTTGATTGTTTTCTGGGAGAGCCTTATGAAAGGCACATATTTTTATATCCAAGCATAAATAGCATAGGTTTGTGTTTAGAAAATATTTTGGTATTGACTTTTTGGTATTCAAAGATTGAGGACAATGCTAGCTTTTTTGAGCTGAACTGTAAAAGAAAATAATTTTGAGAGAGAGTTTTTTCTCTTACCAGAAGATCTCATGATTTGAAGAATTGTGTGGTAAATCTCATTGCGCACATTTTGTATGCTGTTTAATACCACAGTTCATAAACTTAACATTTGGAACCAAAGTGATTCCAAGCTTGGCAGGGTTTTCTGTAATTTGGAGAAGTTTTGGAAAAGATATGAAAGTTCCTGGCTACTCATAGAAACAGGTTATAGGCTTGGCTGCTGTGTGCCTCTGAAGCCTCACCAGTATCAAAGGAGTGTGTGAATTTCATACAGTTTTTCTGAAGATGTAAATAAAACCCCAATCAGCCGTGTTATTCTTTTAGAACTCAGCATCTTCAGGGCTTTGAGATTTTCATTTATGGAAGACATGTTGAATTGTGCCTTTTTAGATCCTTTCCTAAAAGCTGCTAAAGCCGCGGGTGGTGGGTTGACCCTGGCTGGATGCTAGGTGCCCACCAAAGCCACCCTATGACACCCCTCCTCAGCTGGACAGGGGAGAGAAAATATAACAAAAGGCTCGTGGCTTGAGATAAGGGCGGGGAAGATCACTCACCAATTACCATCACAGGCAAAACAGACTCGACTTGGGGAAGTTAGTTTAATTTATTACCAATGAAATCAGAGTAGGATAACGAGAAATAAAACCAAATCCTAAAAACACCTTCCCCCCACCCCTCCCTTCTTCCTGAGCTTAACTTTACTCCCGATTTTCTCTACTTCTTCTACCCCAGCAGCACAGCGGGACAAGGAATGGGTGTTGCGGTCAGTTCATGACACGTTGTTTCTGCCACTCCTTCCTCCTCAGTGGGAGGACTGCTCACACTCTTCTCCTGCTCCAGTGTGGGTCCCTCCCATGGGGTGCAGTCCTTCAGGAACAGACCAATCCAGTGTGGGTCCCCCACAGGGTCACAAGTCCTGACAGCAAATCTGCTCCAGCCTGGGCTCCTCTCTCCATGGGTCCATGGGTCCTGCCAGGAGCCTGCCCAGCACAGCTTCCTGACTGGGTCACAGGCTTCTACAGGCATGTCCATGTGCTGCAGGGCACAGCTGCCTCACCATGGGCTGCCCCATGGGCCTCAGGGGAATCTCTGCTCCAGGGCCTGGAGCACCTCCTCCCCCTCCTTCTTCACTGACCTTGGGGTCTGCAGAGTTGTTGCTCTCACATAGTCTCACTCCTCTCTCCAGCTGCAATTGTTGCTGTGCAGTGTTTTTTTGTTTGTTTGTTTTTTCCCCTTAAATATGTTATCACAGAGGTGCAGCCACCATTGCTGATGGGGTCAGCCTTGGCCAGCAGCTGGTCCATCTTGGAGCTGCCTGGCATTGGCTCTATCAGACACAGGGGGAAGCTTCTAGCAGCTTCTCACAGAAGACACCCCTGTAGGCCCCCCTGCTACCAAAACCCTGCCACTGCAATATGGAAAAAACCAATGCAAAAAACAGGGGGAAAAGTCCATGCTCTTTCTTAACCAAGAGGTCAGGAGAGATTACTACAATGATCGTTTTTTTTGCCAAATACATATTGAAGGAAATGACACTGACTTTCAAGATCTAATAGATGGGGAAGGGGAGGGGAAACTGGAACCTGATTATCCTTTATCTTGGGGTAACTGCTGGCTTACTCCACTGGGAGGAGGTAGTGGTGTCCTACCTAGGGACTCAGTCCTCTCTCAATAGGCCTCTGATTAGACCTGGACATGGGCTCACTAATTACTAGGTCTGAAATGCCTCAGTGGATGATGAGAATGACATTTTAGTGCTCTAAAAGGAGTGAATTGGGAAATTATGATGGTACTTTGCAAAATGGGTACCATTCACCCCTCCCTGATTTCTCTGAATTAAACACCTGAGATCAGAGACGTAGGGGGAGTGAGGCTTTAAAAGTGCAGACTTTGGTGCCCTGAAAAAATACACCCAGCTTGCAGCTAAAGTGATACAGAAATGCCATTTTCTCTGGAATTCACAGGTCCTGAATTTTACTCCCTTCTAACTTGGAGCAAGCTTGTGTATTTTCAATTTCTCTGCAGAGGAGTTTCAACCTCTTATCCCTCCCAGTTTTTACTTCAATGAACAAAATGTTTCCCTAGGTTGTTATTTAGCTCTCCTATAGCTTCCTTTTCCACTCTAATTTTCATTCCCCTGATGCTGGATTGCAGCAGGGTCTCAGTTTGCAGAGTCGCTCCTACAGCTAATCCTCTCTCTTTTCTTCTTCTCCTCAGCTGATTGTTCATATTTTCAAGCTTCATAATCTCACCACGAAAACCTAGGCATTCTTTGGAGCATAACTTGAGAAGGAACACAGACCTCAAAAATGTCACTGAGCTCTGAACTAGCAAAACAAAACCCTTTCTGTGCTTAAACAGGATGCTACCAAGGGGTCTGGGCCAAAATTAAAAGGGAAAAATACTTTTTGTGTAAGGCATTTCATGTAGTATTTTAAATGATAAGTTGCACAGCCAAAAATAGTCAACAGTAAATATTCTTTCCTTTCTTGAAGCCCATAAAACAAACCAATAACCACCTCCAAACAATTGCTTTTTCTCCTGCTTTCACTTTCCTCTCCCCCACTTGCCTTGCTTCCCAAGTGAGTGCCGAACCCAGCACCCAGTGCTGTATAACAAGGCAATAACAATAATTTCTGAGTGATGTCCACAGTTGAAATGTCAAATTTGACTTGGAGATGGCAGGCTCATTAAAATGTTCAATACTACCAACCAGTTTGCATCTATCTGTATCACTCCGCTAGCGTTAATATTCATGCTACTTTACAGTGAGTATGGATCTGCACTCAAAAGTTTCTCTTATGTTTCAAACAGACCCCTCAAATGAAATAGCCTTGCATGCATTTTAAGTCGGAGCAGAAGCTTCTCTAAAAGTGCAAAGCTTTTAAAAATGCATAAGCGCAAAATAAGGCTTTTCTTCAATGAATGGCTTTCAAAATGAGAACGCATAGTGATTTGTTGTTATAGGGCTATTCTGCCTGGTAAAAGCAAGTGGAGTACTAGAACTGTTTCTAGCACAGGCAGAGCAGAAATAAACAGGGAAAATGCTTAAGATTTCACTTGGAGGAAAGTGAAGAGAAACAAAACGTTAGCAAAGCCTGTGGCAGCAGGCAGAAGTATGTCAGGGCTGGTGGCAGAGCCCACCAGGTAGGCTGTGCTAACATGAAGCTTTCACATGTCTGTAAATGAGGAAGGCTGGCACACTGACGCAGAGATCAGTGTGCTGCCAGTAACATCATGTGCTTCCTCTGTGCCATTATTGTGGTCTTGGTCACTGGCAAAAGAGCATCTCCTTCCAGAAAAAGCTAACCTTTTACAACCCAGTCACGGGCGTGCTGCTGTAAATCTCTGTCCCACAGAATTTTGACTAGAAATAGACATGATTGCACAGCAAGTACCTCTGCTGTTTCCCAGCCAGAGGTGAATCTTCCATGTTCACTGCTCAACCGGTGTTATTTTAGATGGGAATTATGATACTCTGCATGTTGCTGAGCTTGCAAAGATGTTTTGTCATCGTTATTATTTTGAAGGAAGGAAAGTATCATAGATTTGTAAGAGTGGGAGGTGGGAAAATACAACATCAGTTTTAATGTCAGCTTTTGTGCAAAGGAGTTGCAGCTCTCTTGAGGCTGGTGTGGTTCAGCCAGCCAGAATCTGACTGTCATTGAATCCTCATGGTTCCATAATTTCAATCCATTCTTAGAGATACAAATAATGAGCTTTAGCTAATACAGGCTTGGTACTATTCCTGTTGTTTAGACTTCCCGGATGGCTACAAAGCTCTTTCCTTCCTTTTCATTTTCCTCTGTAGCCTTTCCTCTTACCCTCGGTGACTTTCAGAGTTCTTGTGGCATTAGTAAACAGTTTGTGCAGATCCCTTCTGACATTGCAAATGAAATGGAAAACCTTACGTGCAAATGCTTAATGTTTAACGAAAGCTAAAAATCATGCGTATCAAAGTTAAGTCTAAGTGAACTGAAAGAATGCAAGACCTACAGAAGTAAGGCTTCAAATAGACCCGCTAACTTCAGTTGGCTTCTAGTTTTGTAATGAGTCAAAACCAAATCCTGCAGATGCAGAACATGTTTTTAGAAAATCTTTCTGAAAGCTGAGAATCAGGGCTTCTCCCTGGCCCAGGCTTTCAGTAGTGGGCTAGATTAGCAAATTTCCATAACCTTAGGCAGGGTCATGCACCATTTATAACAGATGAGTATGTGAAACCTCAGTGTTTGTTTCTTTAAAATACATTTCTAACCCTCTTGTGATTCTTTAGATTGCCTAGCACCAGCCTCTATAAATTCTTTTTTTCTACCATGTCTCATCTGCCAATTGAGATAATGAAACTTTAAAGCCTGTGCACCCTGAGAGAGAGTTGCTTGCCTTTTGCCTTTCTTTAATTCATGAACACTCAGGGACAGTTTTCTAATTGATTGCATCTTACAGGGATGCAAAACATACTGCTTTTCAGGAAAGGGGAAAACAAGGAAGGCAACTGATTCTACAGTGCTGTATAGTTCACACCTTCTGAAAAAACAGAATGCTAATATAGCACAATTGTCCTCTGTCTTCTCTTTAACTGAACCACAAATTATTACCATATGCTAGGAACAAAAGCCATGCCAGATATACTCATATTCAACACCAACATCACTTGCTCCACTCCTTCCATCTCCATCTGAATGTTGAGTGAGTGATGATTAGGGATTTGCCCAAAAATATATACCTTTATGTATTTTCACTTTTGAAAATACACTTCATCTATTTTCAAGCTTGAGTGTCCAAATCTGAAGAGAATAAAGGTGAATTGGGCTGCCTTCTAGGCAGCATCAAAATCCATTGATGCTCAGAGAACTACTTGAAGAATTAACAATTGAAACAAATGTTGGACTCTGCTCTTTTAGACTCCTTGCCCTGACTGCAGCGCAGGGACACCAGGTTCGCATGGCTCATTTGTCTGCTGCTTTTACCCTGCTCTGTAGAACCTTGCACCTCATCTTCTACCCCTGTTTTGCATTGCTTACAGCACTGTCAGTCTCCAAATCACTTCTGCTACTGCATGTTTCAAAAGCTAGGAAAGGGGGGAAAATAGCAGCACCTGGGGTGGGTTTAATAATGTGATTTATTTGTACCAGAAGATCTCTTGTGCCCATAAGGGCATCTTGCTCTTGAGGCTGAGAGCTGGTGTGTACCTGCAGCCAGGTATGCGTCCCTGGCATCTGGTACAGCCTCAGCACACCGTCCATCCCATCGTCAGCTGGGCTCATCAGAAACCCAGAGGTGAGTTGGGGAAGGTGGGGACTTCTTCTGTGCTCTCTCTAAATCTGACCTGTCTCCCTTAATAGCTAAAGCTAAGAACAGCACCATGTTTCCTTGCATTTAGGGTCCCTGCAACACTTCTGTGAGTTGTCAGCATGCACAGGGAGGCTTACTGCAGACCTTAGGCAAATCACTGCTGCAGCACATCATTTCATGCTTATAGTTACCAGAACCTTTCAACCTCATGCTGAGCATGCAGTACTAATTCCCCCTTGCTGCTATTTAACATATACATCATGCGGCTTTGTGGAGTTGTTCATCAGTGTATGGCTGGAGCCCATTGTGGACTGTCTGACAGCATAGCAGAGGAGAAAGCCAGTGGCTTTTGTGACCTAACACACTTCCTGCAGACCAGCCCGACATCTGTTTGTCTCAGGGCTTTAGCTGCAGACAAACAGGCTCTTCCAGGGCCTGGCTGTGCTGGTGAAAGAAGTCACAACCCCAGCTGCCTATCGCCTGCTGCTGGTGAAGTGGTTCATGGGTCCCCTCTAATGTGTTTCAGTTCAAATAAGCTATTGCAGCCAAGACCTACTTCTAAGTCAATCCACTGAAATTTTAGATAAAATGTGCCAGGGAACAAATACTGCAGCCGTCCAGGCACTTATGAGGAGAAAGTGGCAAGTATTGGGGTGCCAGGGTAGAGATAACAGGGTCTTATATCAGCATACCTTGGTTTGCATCCCACTCTCTCTTTATCCTTCAACTCTACTAAATGGGGATGAATGGTTATTCTCATTTTATCTGTTGTAAAATGAAGTGGCTCTGCATTTAGGCAGAAAGCTGACACCAGAAAAAGCATCTCCCAGTTTTTTAATCACATGGTAATGAAATATGGGAAAGAGTTCAAACATATAAGGTCTTAAAGTATTTTGAATAATTCTGACAGTTTCTACTATTAAGAGGAGGGGAAAAAAATCTTTGCAATTTTTCTTGAGGGTATCTAGCAGAATGGGCCTACTTGGAGGTGTTAATAAATATATCTTACTGGATTTCTATTGCTTCCTGCTAAAATTTTTTTAGGGGAACTGGTGTTCTGATGGGTAATATATTTATTGATTTTTTTTATGGTTTATTCTTGGGTTGGAAATCTCTAGGATGTTTGCTACAACAGATTGCTAATTGTAAGTCTCTGATTTTAGCAAAGGTTAAAAAATTGTTCAAATTTAAACCTGGTGATATCTAATGAAAACATTGCTCATTTTCACAATTTGCACTTCTTTGTTTAAAAACAAAGATAAGAAAAGCCTGCAAAGAAGATTCACATCTTTTTTGTTTGCCAAAATTATGACAAGATGTGAATTTTCTACAGTTTTGCATGGTTTTCTAGAAGACTAAATTGTTGGTATAGATAAACAACCCTATTTTCTGCTTCTGAAAAAAAAAGTATTCTTTTTTTCCCAAGTGTTTTTAATTTTCTAGTGAAATCTTGTCAGAAATAGCCTGTTTTAAATGTACTGAATCAAACTGTTAATAGGACTGATGTAGACTGATATTTATTTGTATTGGATTTACTCTAAAATTTTCGGTATGTCAAAGTGATAACTTAAGTCTTCTAAAACTAATGTATTAAAATGACAGAGTTACAGAGTGCCTAGATGGTTATCTTTTCCTATCTTTTACCTTCCATGTCTTAATCCCATTCACATTGGCTTTAAAGAGGAACCTTGTGCAGGCATATTTAAATTCAGTCTTTTTTGCAAACATGTATTTTGTGGAGTCTGGTATTTTATCCATAACTTCTTGCTGCTGTGCATGAGACACACAGTTACTCTATTTAACTTTATTATGAAGCACTCTCATTTAGCTTCTGGTCAGTGTGGTGCTAACTTTTTGCTAAGGAGCTTTGTTCCAGGAAGGAGTTTCTCATGGGTAGTTACTGTAAGAATTACTTTGCATGTTAAGTGTCAACGGCTGAAGCTGTGTGATCAGCAACCTGAACATATGCTGCCCTCTCCTAAAGAATGTACTTCACTTTTTCTTTGAAGGTGGGAGGAGAGAAAATTGGCTTCATCTGAAGGTAAACATTGTCAGTGTCTGTTACATGGGCAAAGGTGCCCTCTATGCCTACTAGGCATATACTGGGATATATGGTCTGTGATCCCCACCCTCCGGCAAATCATTTGGCTGTGGTCTCGCTCTTTCTCATAAGGAAGCAAGCTGTGGAATTTGGGCTGTCTTCTGCCTCTAAAGGTTTAGACCTTCATTACCTGAGTGCCCTGGACTCTTCTAGAGGGGTCTTATGTTGCCCTCTGTGCAACACCCTCATTGCACTTGCTGAGGCCCCAAGTATAGCACAGGACCCTTTCATGATGTAATAAGGACCTCTGTATGTTACAAGGAAGCCTGACCAAAGAGCACAGTTAGCTAATGATTCAGTTAGCTAATCACTTCTAAGAAATACTGCATTTTTCTGACATTTAAAATTGTGGGGGACGTGCAAGCACATGCACCTGGCAGCTTTTGGAACTCATAGCAGCATACACTGGAAATATGTACACATGGGTCATGTCTGTGATGCAAGAAACTACCATTTGAATATCTCATTTATTTCACTATCATCTAATTCATTTGAAAAATCTATACACGCTTTGATACGCCAGGGACAAAAACTGCTGAACAGGGAATAATTCTTGAAGCTACATATTAGCTCCATAGTTTAAAAAAAAAAATGAAGCACGTAATGGGAAATTTCTCAAATGAAAACGTTAGGGAATATAGACAGAAAGAATTATTTCCAATAGGGATTAGTTAACCAAAACATGCTTAAAGGAACACAGCAGTAGGCTGTACATAGTAATGAACTTTTTTTTCTTAAATGAAAAGGGGGGAAAAGTCCTTTCCCGTGGTCAAAACCAACAGTCAAATGATTTTTCTCCCTAAGAGTTTTTGAAGAAGTTTTGATTTACTGTGAGTACAATAGACATCAGCTTGGAAGATTTTATGCAGTTTGTAAAATGGGCCTTAGCTGCAAAAGGTCGATTCTATGTCCCAGATTGTCCTGAGCTTAATGTTTGGCCTATAACAGGTAAAGCCACCTATACCAGGATTTGCTCCAAGGTGGCGTAATGAGGTGAGTGGCATGGTTGCAATTTTTTTAAAAAGACAGAATTCAAAAATATCCCAAAGGCCTAAAAAAAGCGAAAGCAGTATTTGATTAAAAAAACCCTCAAAAATAATTGTACGTGGTAAATTACCTGGTTAATATTCAGATTTATGTTGTGTGGTTTTTTTTTTCCTACATCATGTGATATTTTAACATTCCTCAGAAAAACATAAAAATAGAAAGACCTGCTTTGAATTTCTATTATAACTCCAGTGTCATTGGAAAACACATTTTTCTCATAGATGATGGCACCGGGATATGGCCTGTCTGCACTTGTTTCTGCATTTACATTTTTAAAGCTTTGAAGGCAGCCTTCTGATGATGACAAACACCAGCAGAAAGAGAGGATGAATTAGGACTTCTGATGGCATATTATCAAGTGCTGAAAATAAATCTGAGTTGAAAATACAGCATAGACTGTTGGAAAAGGAAACATCTGACCATAAAATTAATGTGGAAGAGAGAATCTGAGCAAAAGCCAAACTCATAGGCCTTCTGTGATGAAAACCATGCTTCCAAACCGAGTCGAGACAATAAGGATGTCAGAGACATGGGAAAGCCTTTGGCAACCTGCAACTATTCTTAAACTTTCCTGACTTTTCCTGTTTTGTTAGGACTGTCAAGA
Organism: Strix uralensis; assembly: GCF_047716275.1. Lineage (NCBI taxonomy): Eukaryota > Metazoa > Chordata > Aves > Strigiformes > Strigidae > Strix > Strix uralensis. The sequence continues at coordinate 69,943,851 of NC_133976.1, read as the reverse complement.
GGTAGAAGCTTCTTTTTAAACTTCTGCAAATGGTTGTTTGCAAAATATACCAAATATTCATGGTCATTTTCTAATTTAAATATTTTGTATTATACAGCAGGAGAGAATGCCCAGAAAATTGCTAGGAGCCAACATGAACACCTGAGATTCATATTTAAGAAAAAAAATAATCCTATTTCTTTGGAATTAGTCATAGAAGCTGGCGGAAGATCTGTTAGAGATCATTTCTCTAAAACATGAGACTCAGATAAGCCTCCACAGGCTCAGATGAAGGATGGGCTAGCTTTATATTCCTGTGTAGATGCATGATCCCCTTTAGTATCCAGCTGTAGGAATCTGGATCTTCTTCCAAGTCCATAGGGGAAGAGAAATTGCATAGAGCTGCAAACTGAGTTGAAGTGGCGGTGGAGGGCTGCGAGACTCTGTAATCAGTTTTCTTGTATTTATGGTGTTGCTGCTGGGTTGTTTGAGTGAATGTAATCTAGTTAATGGCTCTGTATATACATGCAGTTTTAAGATTACCAACACTGCCTAGAGTGTGAGATGAGTGTTCTTTTTTTATAAACCGGTAAGAATTCAAATAAATTTTGCATAGCTTTGTCTTTGCCCTCTTACAACAAGTAAAGGGAACTTAAAGGTGATTTATATTTTACTGCTTGGCAAGCTGGTTTTGGCCGCCACCCTCGATAGTTCTGACATACATAAAGTGAAGTATCACAAATCGTGGTTATTTATCCAACTCCACTCTTCTGTAAGGTTTTGCTTGGTTAAGACTATCAAACTTGTGTGATGAGTTGAATTTAAGATGTCAGAAATGTCAGGGCCTTCATAGATGAACATCAGTCAAGGTAACTAAATATAAAACTGGCAGAGCAGGCCACACAAATTTTACATTTTCACCTGCTAAAGAAGAAATGCTTCTGCTAAGAGAAACAGTTCTATAGAAACAGTACTATTTAGATGAATTGTTGAGTGGTATTCTCTCTTACATCCAAAAAATCAAGTGCTGAACACTTGTTTTTTGAGTGATTCTCCTTGAGATTTTGTAGGAATTAAGGAAGCGGTGATTTGTTTCTTTTTTCTGTCAATAGTACCAAAAGTAGTTGGAATTTAATTCTGTGGGAAGCTAGTGCAGACATTGAAGGGTAAGTTGTACGTAAGGGATGATGTAGTCCCAAAAGCAGTGTGAGTAACACATTTGAATTGTGAACTCTGTTATGCATATTTGTAGAGCTGAGTAATAAAGCACAGTGCCTTGAAAACTATGTGCCTTAAATCTAAGGGAGTTTGTGTGGCAAAACTAAACTTTTAGTTTCTAGTTCTCTGTGAGAGAGAACAGGTAGCTGGCTACTTCTTTGTCAGGCTGGACCAGAAATAGTTTGCACTGATGAGTTGCAGTAAGCAGCCTTGATGTGGTGTAATGTTTTCAGTAGAATTGTTCTACTTCCAGCAACTATAGTGTCAGGCCTGCAGTTATTATTTTACTTTATTTTAAGGGTGTTTTAATCACAGGAATGAATATCTCTCTCTCCAGAGCACTGATGGCTAACATTTATTCGAATAATTATGACAAATGAAGACTTAGATGATTTTTGTTCTTGAGAAGTTATTAAACTATTTCAGTCTGTTTAATCAATAATAGTTTTATTTCCTGTAACTACAGAAATCATAACAAGGAAATGAGTATTTATCCTAGAATATATTTAATATTAAATCTCATTGGTGTAGTTTGATTCTACCAAGGAAGGTCTTCCAAAGGCCAAACCTTAATTATTTTCCTGTCATTTTATTTCAGACAAGCACTAAAGCATTTCTCTCATAAACCTTTTTCCCCAAAGATCATTCCTAATAAAATTTAATTTTGATTTCATACACTTGCAGAGTGTATGAAAAGCGACATGAAAAGTGTATGTCAAAGTGACTTGCATTTAAACAGTATCCTCCTTGGAGTCTTCAAAGCCTGTTTCTTGATAGAGCAAAGACATAAGTTTCATTATACTCCTGTGTAGTTAGAGAATATTCATTTCTATAGCTGGGGGAGTTGGCAAACATAATGAAAATGGTGAAGGGTTGAGATGGTCACTGCTTAGTCATCTGGCTGTCTAGTAGAATGTGTAGTCCAGAATTAGGTGTGAGGACTTCCACAAATCAGAAGTATATGTTTTAGCCTCCTACAAAAATAAGAATAAATTCTAGCAGTAGAGCACTAGTTATTTAGTAAAAGAAACTAGATAGGGGTTGTTATATTATGTTACTAGATATTTGGGAAGGGTAGGTGCTTTTTTTCCCACTTGTGGTTTGGCTTTTTTGGCCACTCTGGTGGATTTGGATAGCTTTCTTTTTGACAGAATGAATATAAAGTGGTTCTCAATGAAGTCTAGAGAAGCAAATTTCTCTTTTGCATCTTGAATTAGATCTGAGAAAAATGATGGAAGTCCTGCCTTGCGTGAGTGGTTCTGTTAGACTTCTGTTGTCACTATTTTGGGTTGATTATTTAGTGAAACTACAGCACAACCCTCCTATGTACTAAGTTCTCTAAATACTGGGTAAAAGTCATGTTCACTTTCTCCTTTAGGTCAGAAAATAACAACTAAATTGTGCTAAGGAGAAGGATTTAAACAGAAGGCAATGAATTCTCCCTACATGCATGGGGCAAGAGGGACATTAACTTCTGACTCTTCCTCAAAACTATCTGGACCAGAGATCACTCTGTTTTGTGTGCTCTGACCAGCAGGATCCTGGAATATGAGTAGAAGAAAATCTAATTTATACATACTGATGCATCTTGGATATGTGATGGATACATAGCAGGCAGCTGACGTGCTTTTGGAAGAGCACAGAAGCTCTGAGGTTGGCGAACTCAGTTTCTACAGGATTAGGCAACAGCTGAGGAAAGTTTCTGTAGAGCTGTATATTGGAGTAGTTACCTTTCTGGGGTACAAACACAGTCAAAAGGTGACTTTCCCAAGGTTCATTTTGCATGATAATAATACCTAATAGCAATGTTAGAAAGAGGAGCCAGGATAAATTTGCATGCCCTTCTGTAACAACCGACACCTTTTAAAGATTACACTGCACTGAGAAATGGAGCCTTTCCTTGCAGTAAGACCTGCCTCATCAAAATATGCAAACAAGTGTTTAACCTGAGGTGTTTGCAGTGAATCTCTATTGCTTTTCACGATTGCTATCGTGATGGATTTGAACCCGCAAGGCCGGACGCCCGCCTTATGTCACAAGATGGCAGTGCAGAGTAGTTTTGCAAATACAGCGCTTTGTAATAGTTGAAGGTTGTAATTGTGATTTCTGGGTGACTCTTCAGATGCTAGGTTTCCCTCAAAATCAGTCTTGAGTACTGAAAAACTTGAAAACTGCCTATAGTGACGGCATGAAATTACCTTTTCTTGAAATTATTCTTATGCAACTCCATTTTTTAAAAATTGCATTAAGCAGTATTTTACAGGTATGTTGAAGACAGAAAAATCCAGCAGAAATCCAGCAGTAATGGCGGTGAAAAATCTGGCCTATATCACCACAGAGCAAGCAAGAAATCTCTATATCAATTTACTCGATTAGAGTTGCCAGCTGAATGCATCTTTACTAATTTCTGTGGTGCTGATGTATCATCTTGAACTGGTGTTAAAATGCTGGGATTTAACATCAGTGAATTCAAGAGGCTTAAGACCAAGAGGTACAAAGAGAAGATGGAGAAACTGCTGTAGGTGAGTTGCCCTAAGGGAATGGACACCAGATCGTCTCTAGAAGATGAGGAACTAGAACTGCTGCAACAAATCTTCTAACAGAAATAGCAGGTTTTACTTGAAAAATCTGTGGTGGTTTCAGTGTACAAAGTTACTGAACCTTGTAAGGAAAGTCCCTATTCTTCCTCAGGGGAGGGAGGGACTGACAGAACGCTTTTCTCTTTGTTACAGACCTTGTTCTGTCAAAACCGCTCAAAACAACAGGATCAAAGAATTAATTCAAACCAACTAAAATTAAAATCGGTGGCTATAGGTAGAGACCACTATCTGAGACCTTTAATGCTAGGCAATCCCACTGGCTGGTTACACTGAGCTCAAAGGTGTCATCCTCTAACAGCATACTCATGTTCAAAGTTTTGGTGCTGCAGGAACAGGCTCTCCTAGCTGCTGCCTCTCCACTGGCAGGTCCTACCACCTGCTTTCTCTCCCCACTCTGCCTCCTCTCCTCTCTTCTCTCCACCTGTTGTGACATGGGAGATGCATGGCAGAATTTGCTTGTAATCTGGAGAAATATAGTTGTAAATGATTCTGCCTAGTTGCTAGTTTGTGACATTTACAATGTTGAAGAGTGGCACTCTTGGGCACATACTGACATTTAATTGGTAAAGTTACTGTGTGTTGGCTAGATCTAAATATTAAGATAATATATGGGTAATTTATCATATAATGTATGTTCCATACTAGATTTAAAAATTAAAATAATAATAATAATAATAATAATTTAAAAAACCCTCCAAAATTGGGTGAGCTACCATATGGCTAACTACTGTAGCATAACAGAATAACAAGTATTTGTGACATAAATTTATGTCAAGCAAGAATGTGTTAGAGAATCCATTTAAATAATCACAGATCATACGGTAATCACCAGTATCTCTTTACAGATACTTTGTACAGATTTCCCCTTCACAAATTCCTCTACTTAGAGCTGATTTGTGCACAGGATCCAAAGTCAAAAGCCTTTAGAATGGCTCAGCTTTAACAAAATAAACCTGTTTAAGACTGTTAAATAAAGCTTGTCAAATGACTGTGGCTATTCGCTACACGCCCAGTTGAGCTCATCAATTCAACATGTGCCCAAGCTCTTTTCACTAAATAAGGGCAAAATTCTCCACTCCATTCGGCACTGTGTTTGGCATGTGTCCTGGCATCAGTAGAAGTCCGCGATACAGCCATAGACTGTGCAATTGATACTGAGCTGCTTGAGCTGGAGACTTCTACAAAGGGGGAAGTGTCTCATTTCCCAGAGACAGCCAGCATGTTGGCCTATCTTGTACAATCTAGCCAGGCAAGAGCTACTCAAGCTGGCAGTAGTAAAAAGGACGGGAAAGTGGGAAGCTGTAGCAAAGCACAAGCTGGATGGCATAGGCTAAATGCCTGCTGAACAGCTTTTCTGTGATTGTAAATGAAAGAGCAATTTCTCTCAATGGTGGGTCTATTTAAGCAAAACAAATTTACTTGAGTGCTGCTCTCTAGGGTTCAGATCATTTAGAAAATGAGTGATGCTGGTGAGAGTTGAGAACATCAGTGTGTTGAGTACTAGTACCTCATAAAACTGAGCTGACAATACAGATTGTAGGTAGCGTCAGATTCCATTAATCCACACCAACAGCCTTATCCCATGTATGTTTTAATTAGTGTTGCAGAGCAACCAAATAATTCCATTCAAGTAAACACCCAGAAGTCTTGGTGATTATCTGAACTACAGCTGCATCTGCAAAACTGGGCTGGAAATCTTCAAGGGGACATGCTTTTCATTAGATTTCTAGTATTTCCCTTTTCTAGTCAGGCTGGAAAGATGAGAGCATCCTGCCCTTACTCCTGGTCCCAGCCAGAACCAAGAAATAAGAGAAGCATGTGAAAATGAAAGGGGTGTGTGGAAGAATTATGAAGTCCCTCTTACCAAACATTAAAAACATTTAATCTTGGATTCATGAAAGGGAGGAGAAAATGGATTGATCAGTCCTGAATTTTTCTGCTTAGGTTCAGCCATTCCTAGGACTTTACTGAAATCAACAGGTGCAGCACCAGAGATATGTGCTTATTTCTCACCAATGACCTTGCTAAATATTAAAATTTTTATACTCTCTTCGGCAGTAGATGGCTTCTCTTTCTAGTTGCAATGTTGTCAACTGCATCAGGAAACATATTGTTTACAGATTGTAAACAGATACTTGGGATTAGATAGTCTATTAACAATATTTGGAAGGGGTCCAGCCAAGTAAACAAATTATCAACATATTTCATAGAGGCCATCCAGCCAACAAAGAGATCTGTAACCAACAAGATGATCTGCATGCAGAGACTTAATCTAATGTATGTACTTAAAATTTAGGAAACTTCAGGTGAAAGAGGGTTTAGTGACTTCATATTCTGACATACAACTGATCCTGTATGTCAGAGATGAGCAAAGCAGCTCTTCTTGATGTAAATTGCCAGTTTGATATGCTACTGCTAATATGTAGACACCTTGAAGGACTTTCTTTGCATCTGACTGGCTAATACAATGAATGGTGTTAACATTTCCCTTTTTAAATTCCATTTTTCTCATTTTACAAAGCTCACCTGCTGTCCACTGAATTTTCCTATTGGTCTGGATACTCTACTTGGGCAAGACTGTCTTTTTCTCCAAGAGAAAGGAAAGTCCCTTGGTTTCTCTCACTATGAGTCAAAGAATAAAGTCTTCATTCCCCTCCCTAAGGTTGTGGTTTGATCATCTTTGGTTTTATCAGGTGTAGTGTCCACCAGCACCTTTGTGTGTAAAAGGCATGCATATACTTCCGCAGTCTCTAATACATTTTGTTTGACTTGAGAAATCCAGTTAATAAGAAAGGTCTGGCATAGAAAACTGAGGGAAGAACAGCAAGAAGAGCTTTTCCTTTATAAATATTTGTAAGGTAAATCTAGTCTCCTGACTAAATAAACCTGACAGCTTATGCAAAGCTTATTTTTTCTCAGCATAAGGGACCAAAGTGAACTAAGAATTGTTTGTGTTTGTCAGTCAAATGATTGTGCTGGATCCGAAGGTGCTACAAAAAGTAACATTTACACTCCTAACCTTCCCCTGCACCTCCTTCAGTCAGCACCCAGTTTAAAGAAGGAAATTCACACTGTGGTATAAATTTTAGTAATAAATTTGCTCTCGCAGGATGGTTTGGATCGTAAGATTTAGCAAAAACAAAATCAGATGCAAGACATAGAAAACATACTGTTATGTGCATTTACTTCTGCCAAGAAGTGTTTTATTATACACATGACAAAACAAATTATAATAAATGGCCAGCTATGTCTTTATCTTATACTATTATTAATATTATGCCTCTGCAGCCACTGTATGCATGCTAGAGATTTGTAATGAGAGTCTGCAGCAACTGAAATCATAAAGATTAACTGAGATATTAGTGTGAAATCAAACTGACGTTGATTAGTAACTGCAGCATCTGGAGTAAGTGTGGAGCTGGACTTGGAGAGAGCAGGAGGTTTGTTTGGTATTTTCCCAGCATTACAATTGCTGGGATGCAGTTTTCAGTCCTATCAAGAAGAAAATGCCTTGATGAGATTTTGTCTTTAGGAAGCTTTGAGCCAGAAAGTGGAATTTAATTGATTTCTGCCCAATCAAAATCTGGCCATTTGAATTAAGAAATCCAGTTGCACTACACAAGGGCTAAATTTTGACTTGCTCTGTAAAGCTTGGCTTGCTGCTTTTAATAACATTTTACAATATTTGGTTATCTCTCCAGAGTTTCTCAAAATGCTTCTGTCTGGGACACAATGTGCACATTAAGGCACTGTATTCTATTTTAATCCCTCGATAGCACAACTGTCACATGAATGATATTGTTGATGCTAAATAATGCCAGGCAGAATGACTTTCTGAATCTATGAACAGACTTAATGAAACCCAAACCATGAAAATACATGGAAGAATCCAGCTGAAGCTGGCAGCGTTTTAGACTTCACCTCAGGTGAGTTGTCAGAGAAAATAGGTGCCCATCTCTCAACAAGTATCCCCTTCCAAAGTTTTAGACTCTGCATCCTTGGGCCACTCCCAAAAAACCCAGCTGCATCACACTTGGAGTTAGATCTGAAAACTGCCCAAACTGTCTTATGTCCTCCTGCAGAAGGGAAGGTACAGGTACAGCAGGTAAACTGGTCTGCAAGCATCAAGTCCTGTACACTCTGAGCACCACATGCTGCACAGAGCCTCATGTAACAGTAAGAATAACACTTGTAGGTCCTGATTTGAAAGTCAAGAGCTCCACTTCTCAGAAATACTATGCAATCACTATGGGGATGGAACAAATAAGATTACTTCACTGGCATGGGTTGGTGTACCCATGGCAAATACTGTTAGGTCTCTTTCTGCAGAAGAAGGTTAGTCCCGAGCTATTTGTGGTCTTTGGAAGGGGAAAAGGGGAATTAGATCTTATATGTTGCGTTGTTTTATATTAGTTTTGTTTCAAGGCCAAAAGTGGCCATTATAATAATTTAATCAGATCTACTGCATAACTCAAGCCAAAGAATTCAGCCACTAATAGCTGCAGCAAACTTGTAGCTGTATATTTTAGAAAGACATCCAGAAAGAATTATATTTTTTTGGAAATGGATTACCATCTGGAAGTTGGGAGGACAGCACATACATCATGTGTTAGAGGGGAATAGATTAAAGGAATAGATTAAACTACTTTTTCTTTTTTTTTCCCCAAACTTTGAAATATACTTAGATACAGATAGGTAACTAATTGTTTTATAAGTAAGCTGAATGCTGACTTTATAAATCAAACAATATTTCTGAGAGCCTGGATCTAGTGAGGTCTGTTTTACAGAGGTGCTTTCCAGGGGGAGTGTGCCTATGTGATAGTCTCCTGTCTGATGAGGAAAGAACACATGCTATAAGCTATAGCAGAAGTGCTATTCCTCTACCCAGCTTCCTATCTATCTATCTATCTAGCTGTCTGTCTATCTATCTATCTATCTATGTTTATCTATCTAATCTATCAGTTTCTATTAATACTTAAAGATATGAAGCATATGTACTTCCTACCTGCTTGGCTCTCTCCCAAAAATGTCTATATACCCTAAACTTTGGGTGGGGGCAAGTAGTACTAAAGGTACATGTATTTGCATGCAACTGCTCCTGCATGCTCTCTCTCACACACAATGTGATAAACAGTAGCTAGTGAGTAACAAATGCTATAGACTTGGTAGGATTAGCTCTAAGTATTCAGGGATCACCAGAAACCAGGTTAAAACTCGGGATTTTTTTTTTTTTATTTAAGAGAAGAATACATCTTTCTAGCTAGTTTTTGAGCTTAGATAGGTGACATTTTCCCCTTTGTTCTAGAACAACATATACTACATTACTCTTACTAGTTAAAAATGAAGAAAAATTAAAAGCTAAGATCCTCCTACTCAAACCATTGTGGCAGTTTTTCAAGGAAAACGTGAAAATAATGCCTAAAATGGCAACAGTCCAGTTTAGGACAGAAAGTAAGAAAGAACCGAGTGTCCAATGTGTTACAGATAAATTGTCTCAAAAGCATCTTATTTTCACCTTTGGAAAAAGACTAGAGCTTTGATGTATTCGGAGGAGAGAAACATCAAAGAGCATTAGTGCCACAGTTCAGGTAAATCAGCATATTTGTTGAACTCTTGTTCAGAGATTCTGCTTATAAACAGCTCACAGGCTCAGTTTTCTACACCTTTCCAGTGGGTGAATCCCTTTCTTGTTAATGGATTCCAGGTTGATTGCAGTTGAACAGCCCTGCATTTTCAAGGGTACTTTAATCTGTGATGACCCTAAGGAACTCCACATAGCAGGAACATAGTATTTATGTCACCTGTAATAGGTGTCTTTTAAATGGTTCAGTCATTCCCCAGAGAGTCAGTGGCATTCTTGCCATTGACTATGTTTGAAGCTTGAGTGACTCTAATGTTTTTGGCTACTGAGTTAAAGAAATCACTGGGGAGAATTGGTAAGAATCTCCCTTATCTGCAGTTGGACAAAACAATACCATTATCACTCTGATGGTGCAAAGCTAGCAGCTCTGAAGTGGCTGCTTTGCAGAAGTCTGTCCTTTCTTCCTCATCTCATATGAAAGTACAAAAAAGTGCAGGGACCATAAAATAGAGTTATGTGCAGAGTTAGTAGTTTGTCATGGTTTGGTTATTGGAAAGGAAAAAATGGAATGATCTTGCCTTTTTGGTTTTTTGTTGTTGTTGGGTTTTGGTTTTAAGTCTCCTATTAGAGGTTTTAAGATTTTCTTGTAAAACGACTAAATATTGTTTCCTAACATTCAACTTCTAGTGTGAAAGATTCTTAATCCAGCGGTATGGCAGCTGTAACTGTGCTCCCCTTCCCTGCTATGGCAAAGGGGTTAAAGTCCTAGTGTCAATTCTCTTATTTGCAACAGTGGTCAAACTGCAGCTTGTCACTTGAAGACATTCTGCAAAATTGGTTATTCGTTAATATCCTCAGACCACATGATGTAAATGCCCTAGGCAGATTAATATATTGATTTGTCATTCTGCTGAGTGGCAGCTACTGTCTCCCAGAAATTTTTGCTAGTGCAATCTGGGCATGTATTGAAATAAACTTTTACTGATGTTACTTACCCTATTGCTAGCACAGGAATGGTCAGTAAAATACAGGCAAACAATCTATTTTCAGTACTCTCTGCATAAGCATCAGCATGAGAGTCCTAGGATATGGGTATACTGGTAAATAAAAGATAGAGAGTGAGTTCTTGCCCCGACCCTCTGATTCCCAGGACTTCTTGATTACTCACTCTTCCTGGCTCTGGTCTGAACTGTTCAGTTAGCTCTGTTGCAGACAACTGTGTGGTGCAGTGGGTTTATTCTCCCCACAGGGTGGGTGGAAGAAAATGCCTCTTTGCCTTGGGTCAGTCCATGATCGTGCTCTCTTTAGCGGTTTATTTATAGGCAGTGTCCCCAGAATTGACACTGGGTTCTCCAAATTGACTCTAGGTAAGTATTAAGATGGAGTTAAATTCCCTGCTGATTGTTACAGCTTTCCTAAAGAAACTAACACACAAATCAGTAAAAAGACAGTTCTGTTTCCATTGAAGTAAGACTGCCTGCTGTTTGGTGACACCTCCTGTAAAATTATGAACTAATTTGTCTTGTGGCATCCATATCAGAAATGTGTCCTGAATTATTAGGAAGTCATCTGACCCAATTAATTTTTTGCTTTTTGACTAAAGACTTAAATAACTAGTTATAATACCCAAATTCAGTTTACAAGTGGCAAGAGTTGTAGAACAGTGCTAAATTTAGAATCTAATCCTATTTCTCAGGGTGTTTTATAAATAGATTTTCAGTGAAGGAAACTATAATGAATCTGTAAATCTTTGTATTTTGTGAATTTACTATATTGCCTATAATCCTAAGGTCACATTAACCCATAATCTTTAAATATTCAAATGCTATATTCTTTAAATAGGTTTATAGGAAAATAAGTACCTGGCAGTCACAAAGAAATTTGCTTTGAAGTGGTTTTTTTGCTGATCTGCTTCCCAGCAAGGTACATCCTTTCTTATTACTCAGCTTTATTGTTGTCACCATGTTAACTTATGCAAAACGAATACAGTGTGTATGCAGCAGCTAAGTTTCATTAGAATGTCAGGCAATGTAATATCCTTATATTTTTGGCATAAAACATTTTTTCAGGTTGAAAAGCAAGTTTAGGCAGGCTCAGATGCTAGCCAAATTGTGGATCATGAGCCTTGGATGCTAGCCAAACTGTGGACTGCGTGTTAAGGTCAAGGGCCAACCTACAGTAGATGGACACTGGGTATGGAGACTGAGACACTGAGATTTGGAAAATGGGCAGTGATATTTTGATCCAGCAAATAGGATCTTCTCACTCACTGCCCAATGCAGTCCCTCCTGGAGAGAGAGATTTTGGAAGCCCCTTCCTTGGGATATGGGGGATTCCAAAATCTCCTTGTGCTGGTGCACTGGACGTTGGTATGCTCTACTGTAGTAACCTCTGTGCATGCATAGCTGCAGCCTGGCTTGTGCAACCTAACCAGAAAACTGAAGCACTGCCCTGCAAGCCTTCTCCCTGCAAGGTTTCTGTGGAAGTCAGAAGACTTTGCTCATTGTAAGTTTGTTGGCTTGGAACATCAGAGAACAAAAAGCAGTTTATGAATACCATGCAAATTATGTCACACAAAACTGACTAGTAACCAGATGATTCACTGCAAATGCATTGGTAGTTTTGGTGTTTGTCTTTTTTTTTTTTTCTCCAGCTGAGCTGAGATAGGGTTTATTGTAGGAGTCTGAGAATTGCTAACATCTGAGAGATTTTGGATCATGTCTGCTCTTCCCAAGTATGTGACTTAGCACTGAAGCAGGAGATCAGGCATTCCACCTCCTGAAAGCTGTTCATGTTTCTGTTACTGTCCTCTTGTAGTTGTGGCACACTCATTTGACATGTCATCTTTCCCTATGATTAGAGTGGCAATGATCATTACTGGCTACAGATTCACTGGGAAATAGGAAGGAAGGATAAAAAGGGGTTACATTTTCTGTTTAACATTCCTCTACCATACTGTTAGCAACATACACAATTCCAGCTAGAGATCTGCTTTCTCCTGCTTCTCACCCCCAGAGAAGATGGATTTACGCAGAGGATTTTGGATTCTCACCCCACTGACAAACTCCCTCTATAGATCCACCTCTCCACTACTCATATGCAATCCTGGAAATCTCTAGTGCCAGGGAAAAGGGCAGCAATCTCATATCATAGCTGCAGTTTCCTGCCCTCACCTTCCTCTGGGTAGTGCCACTTCAGGGGGTGGCATGTCACTTGATCAGTTGATATGAGAGGAAAGTTTTTGGAAACCTGAGATTCCTGGAGAAGGGAAGAGCAGCTGTGGGGAAGGAAAATGAGGTTGAGGTCTCTCTACTCTCATGGATGCTGATGACATTATGTCCAGCAGCCCTGTGGTACCACCTGTGTGTCCAGTATAAGCCGTTGCAATGGATGAATCTCTTTTACGTTACAGTGAACATCGATGCCATGGGTGACAGAGAGTTAATGACAGCCCATAGTGGAGTTTTACTGGGGTTTATTTAAGAACTGTCAAGGTTCTTAAATAAACTTTTACCTTTTAAAAACTTTTCAAAAAACCCCCAAACCAACACAAACTTTTACACAAGGTTTTAGCCTCCTTGATTATCTCTCTCATGCACATGCTTCCCCCATCACTCAACTTCCCTTCCCCATGGGAGGTTGCTGTTGATCCAGGAAGGTTGAGCAGAAAGTCATGGTGCTTCACGATGTGCTGATGCTTCCAGTTGCCAGTCTTAGGTGTTACTGGCCAACTCCCCTGGGCTTCTCCCAGCATTCATCTCCACATAGCTCATTGATCACCTGAATCTTTTGCCACTTCTAGGATCTTCCTCCAGGCAGGATCTTCATGTTCCTCTTTTCAGGTCCTCCTCTTCTCTCCAAGACTACTGTTTCTCTATGGGAAATATTATTTTTGGACTCTTCTTTCTGAAACCATAAATCCCTGATTGTCCAATCTAAATAATGTGTGTGAAGAAGCACAATGTGTAGTCAGCCTCCAGCTGGTGGTTCTGTCTCATGTCTCTTTCTTAATTGAAGAATTTGGGATGTATCACTTTTGTTTCATCCAGGTATTTTCAAAACCTACAACAGCCTGCACTTGTTGCATCTAGCAAGTACCAGGCTTCTGCTGGAGAGTTCAAAGGTTCAGTTTCGAACATTCACTGACCTACCCACCAACACAATCTCAACTATCTGCTACCTGTTAGCATTCAGCGTTTAAGCTATTTTTTTAACCTATGACAATTATTCACTTAGTCTTGTATCCAGCCTTACCACCTTGCAACTGAAGTAATTGTAGGTGCAAAGTTAGTGAAGATGAGCAGGGATAAGTATGGACAGAGCACAGATTCTTCATTAATGTCATCCAGTTTGGCACATGTGCACTGCAACAAACCATGCAATGCCGGGCAATAACCACAGACACACGCCCTTCCTTCAGATCATGACTGATGTGCCCTAGCTAGCATCTGTAGCATTTGAGAGATGATAGTAAATGCAAAGAATTCAAATAGGTAACTGTTTTCATTTAGTATCTACTATCCAGAGTCAGTTTTCTTTTTTTGTTTTCCACCCTTTGGATTTATCTTCTTGTCTCCTTGATGATAGAAGCCTCTAACACTAAAAACTGGTTTCCTCTGTCACTTTGGTCTGGCAGCTGCAGCCTGCTTGGTAGTATGTATTCTCACACTGCTCAGGTGTTTTATTTCTGCCATGGAGAAATGTGTGGCATGAGTAAGAATTTGAATTGGAAAATGAATTTTTTTATTCTGTATTCTTGGTGGGGTGGTGGTTGTTTGGTTGGTTGGTTTTTTTTAATCTGTTGGTGGAAAATGAGGTGGTTCTGGAAGAGATATTGTTGGTTGCAGGGCTTAGGCTGGGTCCTGGCAGCAGCTGCAGTGGAGAAAGCAATGCTTCTGAAGGAAAAGGAGAAAGCCACAGAGTGAAACATATATAAAACCTTAGTTACTGCTGTTGTAAACCACTGACATATTTAGTTGCTGAATCTAAAATTAAACATAAATGACATATCACATGAAGAACAAAGTAGTACACCATTATCTCTTAACCATAATGGAAATTTACAGATGAACTATAGGCTTTTACATGGTGATGTGGTAAAACACAATTTCATTTTTGGATTAGCTTGGGGACAGTTGATGCTGACTTACATGTCACTGAGGTGGCTCAACAATGATCACTTTTTCTAAATGCTAATTAAATTTGTTAAGCCTTCATTTTGCATAGGGGACTATTCTACAGCTTTATCACCTCTAATTATGTAACTGGTCAGTATTACAAAGACTGGCAATGATCTGTCCATCACTTATTAACACAAGACCTCCTTTTTTCTGCTCCGTCTAGATGGGGGATTCTTTGGCTGCTTGCTATGACCTTTTATATTGCTTCAGTTAGACAAGCTATGAAAATATATGCCTTATTTCCAGCACTTCTGCATGAAATGCATTAAAAATTCTTTCTGTCACTTCAATGTCAGCGTAGTAGTAAAGATCCTATGGGGAAATTAATGGAAATGTTCCACTGTCTTCTGGGCAGATGGTATGGGTGTATATAGGAAAAACAAATTCCGGTCCCTGGTTAGCACTTGCTGTACCCAAAAGGTAATTATTTCTTTGTAAGTAGTTGGAAGGAATAACTTTTTCTCTTTATCAACCAGCTTTCTGAATTGCATTTTTCTTCTCATAAACTCCCTTCAGAAAGCATGCAGAGTAAATAATTAGAATTGCAGCTTTGCAGCATGTTTCTTGAAGGTGTTCGTAGAATTACGATGACACATGGTGATTTGTGGCGATTAGTGTATAGATGAAGCCATAGATATTCCGCTGACCTTCAAAATGTAGTTCAAAGCAAAGTTTGACATCTTCTCAGTTTTGACAGTCAGGATCAGCCATTAGAACTGCAGGATGCACTACTGTTAATGCAGGGTGACAGCAATGGCCTGATCCTTAATGGCAATGTGTTTTTGAGAGTTCATGTTTCTAAGGCATTTTGAATACATGTGCTCCGTAGGTGCTTAAGAAATTAAGAGTAGCTGAAATTCAGAGCATGAGATTCCTCCACATTGAACAGGACCAGACTGTGAATGTCCATGTTTCTCAGACTCTCTGCATTGATTTCAGTGAACTTTGGATCAATCTTTTCCAGACTGCTTTGACTCAGATGTTGATTCTATTCAGTACCTTCACATATCCTAGTCTACCTAGAGGTGGCTCCTTCTGGGACAAACCATATGTACAGGTGACTTAGCAAATAATCAGAAATTGCCTGAGGCTAGCTCAGTATGTTAGAATGCTCTCAATCTCTCAACCACAGAGGTGGTCAAACTGAAAATTACTTAACTAGTTTTGAAGTCAGAGAACTTTTGGATTGAGAGCTTTACTCCAGAGGTACACTTACTGCCAGGTGTTTCGATCCTTATCCCATTCTTATCTGGAGGAGCTGGGGTAGGCTACCCTGAAGGCTGCAGTGACAATACAATAGATGTGATCTCTCTTATATTTCTGACCGTGCAGCCTGTTTTGGATAGACTGAAACAGTAATATTGTACAGGCTATATTGTACATTTAATTTAATTAAAGGACATAAGCCAAACATCTGGTTTGAAATTCTAAGGAAGAAGGATCTTAGTCTTGTTTGAAAAATGGTAACAATATCCCTCACCCAAAGAACAGTTGTCTGACAGTTATGCTGATAGTATTGAAAACTGTGGCAAGTCTCAGAATAAACTCTTAGAAGCCCCTGACTATGAATGCACTTGTTTTTCTGCAAAAGATCCAGTATTTTAGCTCTTCAGCCTGACATTGCTAATAACTACTTTTCAGTGTGAGAAGGCTCACATTATATATTATACAGAAAACACTGGAGAAAGGCAAATGGTGTGGCAGTTTTGGCTATAGTGGGTCTACTAATGGGAGTAAATGGAAATCAGAATTAAATGCTAATAAATGGGATAGCATAAGATTTTATTTTAGTATATTCTACATTTATTGAAAAGTTTGGGTAAGTGATCAGCATAAAACCTTCAGTGAAATACTGAACCCCCGCTGCAACAGCAGCCATTGTATTTGAATGGATTCCCAGGGTCCACACCAGGCAGCCTCTTTTTTGTTCAGTTTACATGGGCTGTCCCCTGATAGAAGCAAATTTTATGGGATTCAAACCACATTTCCAAGCACATCTTAGGCTGAATAGAGGCTTGTGTAGGGAAACTAGTGTTTCATCAATGACACCGTAAAGCTGCTCTGGACATTTCTTACTCTCAGGTCAGAGCTCTTGCTGCTAAGTGGCAACAGGCAACAGCACAGAGAGCTTGAAAGTGTTTTAACTCCTTTAATACATTATTGATTCTGCAGTGACAGAAGCCACCAACCACCACACTCTATTGTGGCTTTTCAGTTCATCCTTGGTTTTTGCACAAATGTTCAGATTAGAGAGTACACTCCTTTTGCTCCATTGCTCTTACTAACAAGAAGCTGTGGACACGTCTAAGGACAATTGGGTCTGGAGTTTTGATTCAAACTTGATATGAATCTAATTCTAAACTCCCGCACACAAGCTTTTTTTGAAAGTGCTGCTACTGTGAGCCAGGAGTAAAGATAGCTTATTATTTAGGATGCTATCAGGCTCATCAATTTACATGTTTATCAGCTTCTGTTGACTGTATTCCTGAGTGCTACTGCATAAGAAAAAGTATACTCAAACAGCTCCTGTTTAATTTTGCTTGGATGATTTCTGCTGTTGATGGTATCACAAAGCTGCTTCAGTTGAGGCGGGTAACATAGGATTCCTGTTGAAAGTTTTATGGAAATCAGACTTTGGAGGCATTTCCCCTGGTGAGATAAACATACCAGTTATACTGCTTTTGCAAAAACAAGCTTTGGTCTAACAGACCACTTTCTGTCCACTGGAGAAAGAGAGTCTTGGCACTGCAGCTCCAGAGGAAGTGATAAACTGAGAAAGTAAGTTGCTCAGCAAAATAAACTGCTGTCTTGAACGGTGCTTTGATACTTGAGGGGGTGATCTGGGTGTGAGGAGGACAGGAGGCAGGAAGAGGGTGGGAGGGAGAAGAGCAGGAGGGTGAGGGGTGCAAAGGGGAAAGCAACATCTTGAAGTACAGGCTGAGGCATGATCTTGTTGAAACTGGTAGCTCTGTGTGCAAAGGACCCTATGCGCAGTTAGATCTCCTGCTGAATGGAGAGGTTTATCTTCACCTGGCCAATTTCTGAGCAATGAAATTCTGGCATCAGTAATAAGGTATGAAGCACTTGCTCCACCCATACTTGACAACCAGGTTAGCATATGATCATTTCTTTGTGAAACTGCTGCTTGACCAGAGAGCAATGAATGATAGCATTTATTAGTCTTACCCTCTTCGTCAGGACTGGGTTATTTTTTTCTGCTGCCAGATCTGCACACAGCTTCCCAACTGCTGAATATCCCCAGTAACTTTGTTCAGATCCCCAGCCATTTTGTAGGAGGAACATGGTTTACTTTAAGTTTGCAGTGCTGTCATTTTAAATGAGTATGTAATTTAAAAACACACTCAATGATTTTCCAGTCATGCCAGCTGTAAACACCAGAGTGGTAGTGGGTTGATTTAGTGTTCTTGGTACCAGTGCCCAGCTCCAGTTTCTGAAATCAAGAGTTATATTAAGAACTGAAAAATTATTATAGAAGACGTGGAAGTTGTAACATTTCAGGACTCATTAAATTGAAAATATAGTGCAAAAGCTGAAGGAGTGGGAGATAGGAAAGTTTCTAAACAAAAGAGAATATAGGAAATATAGAAGTTCCCATACTTTAAGCTATCCATATTAATTTGCTTTTAACAATCTTTTCTTATGGGTTTAGGCTTAATCTTTGGATTTATTTTTGGGACACTATTCCCAGTTTGAACTGCTTCAGACCTGTACTCAAATCAAAGAGCACAAAATGTACTTTGCTTTGTATACAAGCATTCTCCTCTTTGGTTAATCATTTCAGTGTGAGGGGGGAGGGGAGCGGCTGGTTTGTTTTATTTTTATGAATACAGTACCCGTGAAGACACAAGACTTAGCTATTTAGGACTCTGGTTCCAGTGCAGCAGTGGAAGCACTTGGACTTTAACTCTAGTTATGTCTCAGTAAGGGTAAAGGAATTACCATTCAGTTTCATGGAGAGATCTGGCTCTTTCTGTGCCTTGGTTGCTCATTTCCAAAACAGAGATGTTAGTAGTTCCTATCTCACAGAGAAGCACCAAAATAATGCACAACAGTTTAGGCTACCCAGGTAGCTGAAGCACGGGAGCGGCAAAAGTACCATGGTCTCTAGGCTAGCCTTAAGGCTGAGAGTAGTCAGAGGTTTCTATTTCAGTGCTTTTTGGCTCTAATCCTACTCTGTGTTAGAACATATTCTATGGTGATGCTCCCAACCTAATCCTTTTCTGGGATAAAAATAACTGTGAAGATGCTACAGGCCATGTCTGGACTGTATGTAATTATATGCTGACTTCAAAGAAAATATTGCATTTCTCCTTCCAGGGAATCCTCAATTGTAGGAGTAGAGAAGTAAATCTGCTCGTATTCAGGCTGAAATTATAGAGGACTTTTGTTAGAAAAGGAAACCTGTCTTCTCCATGGTGGTTGGGAAAGGGAGTGGAAGCTCTCTATGATCAGGGCTGTTCTTCTCAACCATCTGACAGAGGTGGTGACTAAGACAAAAATATTCAAGAACAACAATGAAGAGGAGACTGAGGTGCCCTGAAAGGTGAGCCTTCACATGATGGGATGAAGCAGAGGAAAAGGGAAATTGAGACTGACTGTCAAGAAACAGAATCCAAACAGAAATTGTGGAAATGTTTCTTGCTTGAGTGATTTAATGACAGCGCACGCTGCTGCCTGTTTTGTAGAGGCAGGAAATTGGTGTCTGTTTATGGAGGTGAGTCAGGGATGGTTGATTTTCTCAACAATATTTCATTAGGGTGTGCTTAAAAAGAAATAATTGTAGGTTTATATAGCTTCTGTCTCTTCCTCCTAAAGATGTTATTTCAGAAAAGCCCAGAGTCTAGGGTGCATGGAGAATAAAGATGACTTAAAATGCCTATATCACATTAAAATTTGTTTAGGTGTTCTGAAGGTCATGGAAGCCATATGGTGCCAAGGGCAGGATCTCTAATTGGGCACTTGCCCATCTCTCCACCCTCATATTCCTTAACCTGCCTTACATGAATGGTCAGGCAGATTTGAGGGGAGGAGTGAAAGATTCTGCTCTTTCTGGCCTAGCATGACTACTGCCTGTGCAGTCTTTCCCCTTCTGTGCAGTGGCTACTGGTTCTCTCTCATCCCAGGTCAGAGGGATCCTTTAGCATCATCCTGGAGATGGTGTGAGGTGTACTTACCACACAAGCATAAAACCACGGACGATTTTCCTTCTTTAGCTTGACTTGAGCTGTTGAGGCATGGGAGAATTGCTGGAGAACATTTGGCTCTGTGTTTTCCTCATAGTGTTTCTTTAACAACTTAAGAATGACCCAGTGTCAGGACGCAGAGGGACAGAAGTTACTCTATATCCTCTGCACTGCAAGGTTAGTACTGAATTAACAGAGTTTGGCTTTGTGCATAGCTACAGATAGCAATTATGTGCTTCTAGCTCTGCAAAAGTTCCTCCATCTGTTGTAACAGCCACAGGTTATAAATAAATAAATAAAGGGCTTAAATTGCTGTGAAACTCTTCTTTGATACAGTTATAGATGAAGCATTGGAGAGCTTGTGTAAAATGCTGCTGATTTTTTTTTTTTCAAAGCAGAGCACACCCGACTCCCCAGCAATTCCTTTTTCCAAAACTATTCAAAGATACTTCAAAAACAATGGTACTTTAATCTTGATGGAAATGATCTATGTCAAAAACCTTGACTTAGACTAACCTTTTGTTGGGGAGGAGTGGAAAATTTTCCCAATATTCTCTCTCTAACCATTTAAGTGTGTGTGTCTAAGTTGATAATTGTATATATTTATATATTCATATATATGAATGTATAAAAATTATCTGTATGTAAAAACACTGTGTAAAGCACCTGAAGGTCACTATTACACAGCAATGCTCTCTTGTTTCTATTTATTTTAGTTATTTAAGTCTGTAACAGTTTATACCCAGTCTGCATTCTGAATTGGAGTACATTGGGATCCACTTAGTTGACTTACCTGTAGTTATCTCTTTAGACATTTGTAATTTAGCCCCCAAACACTGGAGGAGTGCAATTAAATTGTAGAACTGCAGATCATTATTGGCCAGAAGCCAGACTGCATTTCAGGGGAATTCATTACAGCCCAGAAGGTAAAGGCAGGCTGGTCTTATCCACACCTGAATGCTAAAACCTCCAAGTTTGTGCTGAAGACAGTGGTGTTGATGGTTTAATGTGCATCTTTCTGCACTCAGAGTTGCTGCAGATCAATGTGCTAGAGATGCTGTTTTGTTGTAAATGTTAAACTGAGTTTTTTTCTGACTTCGACAGCTGACTATGTGCTTACAGCTGAAACTGGTTTTGGCTAGCTGAAAGCAAGCCACAGCCAAAGCAAAACAAATAGAAATATGTATTTTGTCTACAAAATGATAAGGTGTTCAGGTTCTTCCTCAGTATTAAGGAGACAGAATGGGGAAAATAAAGTTGTCACAGCTATACAGCTACATTCACGATATCAATCTCTCAGGATAGTTATTTGCAGCCTGTAGTCCAGCCAAACTCCGATCAGATAGTTCCATTGGGTCTCTGAATTATATATGTGCATCTGAATTTACCACCTAGTCCCTGCTGTTATCCTCATCTACTCTCTGGCATTTATCATGCTTTGCTGAAACAGCTTCACAAAAGCAAGTGAAGAGATTTGTATGTATGAGAGAGTGTTTTGATAGCAAAAGATTGATGAGCCTGACTTCTTATTTTGTAGATGTGTGGCAACCCTTCATTTCTCTGGGTTTGTCACTGTTTCTCAGCTCTCCAGAGAACTTTGCTGACTGTCTCATTAGATCATCTTCTTAGCAGAACTACTTTCTGGGCTCTTCACACTGTAGAAACTGGAGTAAAATGTGCCTGTTGAAAAAGTAAGATATAGTAGATTGCAGAGGTGCAGCATGAATTGTGTATGTGGAAAGGAAAAACCTGTCAAGGCAGCTACCCTTTTTGAGGCTGCCAAGAGAAGAAGGCAGGCTGCAGTTCGACCAGTCATCTACATCCCTCATCTCAATTATGAGGGAAACTGCCTCTACAACTCCCCCTCAATGAGGTGAGTGCTGACTCAAGCAGTAGAGCATCAGTGACAGAAGCTTCATCCATTTTCCGCACCAACTTTTCTTATTCACACACTGACTAGACATGACCTCAGTTGCTGTTTGGAAACTGGTGAGATGACAACTCACAGCGGCTTTTTGCTGTCATTAAATCCTTCCCATTCCTCTCACAAATTAATCTGATGCAAAACAAGTTTGATGTGGACACTTTTCTCATTTCTCCATTTCTGCTTCTGTGGCCAAAGCAAATGTTTCTTCTTCTGATGCCCTCTAAGTACATAAAGTTCAGCTCAGTTTTCAATGCAGAGTTAAACCAACTCAGTTGTTCAGAGATGTATTTTGTACCTTAATTTGATTTTCTTTATCTTCTGTTTGCATATTCTTCTTTTAAAAATCCAGAGGCCATGACAAGTTTATGTTATGGCCTACTGCTCAGCTGGAACAATCTCAGTTTATTTTTTCTGCTGCCCTTACTTAATCTGATTTGTGAAGTTGGTTGCAACTTGAGATAACTGATTCTTGTTCCCAGCTGTGGAGCAAATTATCTTTGTGACCCCCATGTCCTCTTCATTGCTCTTTAAAATGTGCATAAGGGCTCTTATCTATCTCACCATACAGGGACTGGCTCTGTGACATTTACTGTATTCCTAGAAAAATGGGTGCCTTACTCTTATTATTACTACGTATTATAATGCGGATTGTAAACCTTCTATGAGCTGATTAAATCCAACCAAATAACTGTGTTGAACTTGTCTATAGTGCCTTTGAAAACAACTAATTTGACATGCTACCATGCTCAGACAGACTATATGTCATCTCACTGAAGAACTTTAGCTTGCAGAAATTCTCCACTGCCAGGTGTGTGGGGAACTATGTTACAAACAAGAAAACCTATCCAGGGGTAATGGTTTTCAGTTATAAAGTTGAATCTCAGGAAAAGTGATCCAGCAGCGATTTTAAATCCATGAACATTTTTCAGCTCTAAACTGATCTGACAAAATCAAGCAATGTAATCTTGTCTTCTCATTTGTTCAACTGTGGAAATGAGTCCATGTGAAAACCACACAAGGTGTGCTTGGGGGTCCATAAACTTTGTACCACAACTTAAATTTGTGTCTTATACCTTTTCCAAACTGAGTGTACTCTTTCTAATACACCAGCAATATACTGTGCCTCAGAAAGATGTGGATATATTTTTTTCACTTTACACTTTGAAAACCCTATGAAATTTTGAAGTGATATTCTGAATATTCAAAATGCATAACTAGTCAAATGTAGGTGGATATATCTGTAAGTTTGTTTTCTCATGTAACATAATTGAAGAAACAAATTATACAGAATATTATTGTGTCCCTCAATTTTATTTTATGACTTGTTCTGAGTTATTAATATATCCAGGAGCTACAGTGGCAAATATTCAAATATTTGTTCAGGGAATCTAAATTAACCATCTGAAGTGAAGGGTGATCTTTCCTCTGTTTCCATTTTCTCCAATAGTCTATTTCACATATTTCAGATTACATGAGATGGAAAAACTCTCTTCTTTTGGGTTGCTTTATTGACTTCTTCAGATGCATACCAGAGATAGAGTGTTCCAATGTATTCTTTGCTGAGGCCCAGCTCTGAAAGCAGTCAGCAAAAGGGCATGTAGAAATGTGCATGGGGCTTTCTGCATTTTTAAAAAATTAATCTTGCAGGGGGAAAAGACAACTCTACTTTGTTTAACATTTTTTGGCAAAAAAACAAGGCATCTTCAGGCCTGAGACTGTTTATCAAGAACTGTCAGTTTTCTTCTCCCCTTTCTAGGCACTGCCAAGAACACTTGACTGTTCCCTTCTCCGTCCCCCCTGCATTCAGTCCACCCATGCAGTGATCCATTATCTCTTTTTACTAATAATATATACAGTGAAACTTCTTTGCTTAATCTACTCTGATATCCTATTCTCTGAAGGTAGCGAGATTTGAATTCATACGGTTTGCTGACCTCCAGTGCATTGTCTTCCTCTGCAAAGATTGCAGGCAGGCTGTTTAGTCACCACCTTCCTCCGTGTGGTTCATTATCCCCCCTGGTTCCAGCAGTTGTTTCCCAGAAGGCAGCTCCATGACCCAAAGACAGTAAGGGGCAGCCAGCAATGTCACTGCAGCTGAGGTCACAAAGGGAAAGCTATTTTGTTTCCACAGTCCAGCAAAAATGCTTTTTCTTAACCAATTATTTTCTTCAGGGCTTGCCTTTTCTGCTCTCCTTCTATGGCCTTTTTATTAAAATTGGGAACTGAGCTGTTGACCCTAGTCCCTCTATCATGATCGTTTTATCTCTCTGAAATATTTTGTGCTACTTCACAGAATCACAGAATCGTCTAGGTTGGAAAAGACCTTGAAGATCATCCAGTCCAACCATTAACCTAACATTGACAGTTCCCAACTACACCATATCCCTCAGCGCTATGTCGACTCTACTCTTAAACACCTCCAGGGATGGAGACTCCACCACCTCCCTGGGCAGCCCATTCCAAC
The DNA here is from genome assembly GCF_047716275.1 of Strix uralensis. Classification (NCBI taxonomy): domain Eukaryota; kingdom Metazoa; phylum Chordata; class Aves; order Strigiformes; family Strigidae; genus Strix; species Strix uralensis. The sequence goes on along the minus strand of NC_133976.1, from coordinate 69,919,698 downwards.
GCCTAACAACCCATTCTGGAAAGAAATGCTTCCTAATATCCAGTCTAAACCTTCCCTGGCGCAACTTGAGGCCATTCCCTCTTGTCCTATTGCTTGTTACTTGGTTAAAGAGGCTCATCCCCAGCTCTCTGCAACCTCCTTTCAGGTAGCTGTAGAGGGCGATGAGGTCTCCCCTCAGCCTCCTCTTCTCCAGACTAAACAACCCCAGTTCCCTCAGCTGCTCCTTGTACGACATGTGCTCCAGACCCTTCACCAGCTTCGTTGCCCTTCTCTGGACACGCTCGAGTAATTCAATGTCCTTTTTATAGTGAGGGGCCCAAAACTGAACCCAGTAATCGAGGTGCGGCCTCACCAGTGCCGAGTACAGGGGTAAGATCACTTCCCTGTCCCTTCAAAATAATCTTCAGAGGTGCTCAAAGAGCTAGGGCAGAAAGGGTGATTTTATTAGGAGTATGGAAATTTTCTGACCTGGTCTTTGAACTCTGCTTAGTTTACATGGTTACTGGCATGTGAATCCAGATACTAGTATTGCTTGACCTGGATCTTGCCACAGAATTTAGATCTGGAAAGGATACAAATTTGAGGGATGTTCGGACCTAGTGTTTTGGATCAGCTCATGGGAGATACACATTCCAGCCGTAACATTTGAAACTTTCTTTATATTCCAATTACTTTCCGAAGTTTTGAACCCTTCTCTGACAATAATAAAATTCCAGCAAAGGGACACTGGAACTGAAACATCATCAGCTGTTTCTTTAGCCACCTTTCTACCAGATAGACATGAGCACACTTGGTACATAAACCTTGCATTGGTAGAAGGCTGAAACTTGCACCAATCCACCAAAACATGCATTGACCAATAACATGTTTCTGACCAAATTCTATGTGTTCAGCACTCTGGGCCTCACTGGAGTTACACCAAGGAGAATGCTAGCCCCACGGAGTCTGTCCATTGTTATTTTAAAATTCGAAAGAGGGAGAATGTTGATTATGTCAGCATCTTCTTCAATCCATAATTCTTCCTGCTGCTTCCTTTAAAAAATATTCAAGATGTCAGGAGTTCTTGTAAATTCTATTTCATCATACATCAAAGCATTGGCATTGCTATTTTACTATTTTAAAAGATGCAACCATAATAAAACTCGGTGAGAAAAAGTTCTGGAAAAAAGCTTCCACGTTCATAAAGATCCTTTTGGGTAAGTACCTTAAGTTCAGAACTTTCAATTTTCTTTTTTGTTATTGTTGTTGTTCTAATGGTATTATAAAACTAAAATTGTCTGGAAATATATCTGGCAAACAAGACTTCTCATAGATAAGAGCAAAGTTTGAAATTCTAAATATTTGTCACTCTTCCAGTCATAATCCAGAATTTCTCTTTGGCCTAGTTCTTATCTTTGCTGAGTGGCTCTGACCAGTACCTCTAACCTGCCGTCAAACACATTTCACTTATGTATCTCAAATAAGGGCATATGTCATTTGCCCCATTTACAAATAAAAACCAGGCTCAGAGAGCTGATGTAATTTTACCAAAGTAACACAGAAGAAAAAGACTCCAGGGCTCCTGCCTAGAGAGCATCCAGAATCTGTATACCAAAATGTATTAGGTTTTGTCTTATTTTTTTCCCAAAGGTTAGTTACCCTTTATTAGCAATATAAACATTTCACTATATTTTCACATTTATAATAGATTAAATATATGGGGATGGTGGTAACAATATCCATGATACAGTTTCATGTGGGATTCAAGGGGTTACAAAAGCAACAGTTGACCTTGAAGAGTAAGAGGAGGGGACTGTTTATCTTTCTTTTATTGTCTAGTAAAATTTTCAAAGCCTTGTGTACCAAAAAGAGCTGTCAGGGTAACTACAACACAGGCATATTTACCATTTACCTTCACCTCTGGTGACCTGGTTCTGTGGTTGAGAAGCATGCCAGCAGACCATAATGTCTCCTATTATGGTTTCCTCATCCCAGTAATCTGGACCTACGTGAGCAGTCTCTTTTCAGTGTGTGATAACCATGCAGCCTCAGCCTTCTAGGGTGAAGTTTCCTGGATTTTATTATAATGTAGAGAGTACATTTCCAATAAATAGTAGAAGATGTCAGAGGATGTGACTGAGGTGTACTTGAACCAAGCAAGTTAAGTCCACTAATAAATTAAGGCTCAGGAATCCTGATGGGGTTGATAAGCATTACTGTCTTTTCTCTTCAAATGAGCAATCAGAGTCTGATGCCAATGTAGACAGAGGTTTTGTAGCAGAGCCCAAAGCAGGCTCCTGATCTTTCAATCCCTAGATACATTATTTAAGTGGGTTTAGATGAACATGAAAAGAGATCTGTTCCCTTCTGCTGAGAAACTGTCCCTGTAAACGATCGCTAGAGTAGTTCATGTACTAGATCATTTTAGGTATGTAAACTGAAAAAAGAAATATCAACCATTCACTAGGCCAGGGGGAAGCCATCACTATTCTCACTATTATGATTTCTCAGACTGATGAACTTGTGGATCCAATTCAATATGACTTTCAGCACTGCCAACTAGACAGAGAAATGACAGCAGCTCTTGGGTGTATATTCCGTTCTCTATGTACAGCGTTGTGTCTGGGAGAAGATTTTTCTTAGGGCAAACATCCACCAAGGACAGGAAAACAGGACATTAGAACTGTGATCTCAGTGAGAAAGCTACAAAGCTTAATTTCAATGTGCTATATTTAAAAATTCACTTGGCTTGCCCTCCTCCCCTCACCAGTTAAGTATTTTCTTCCAAAATATGAGTTTTGTTTGAATATGAAATTGTATTAAGCAGTATACAAGGTGAAATTTTCACCTTGTTAAATGACTTCCTATGGACAAGGAACAATTGTCAGAGGAGAAGAAGCAAAGCTAGGGACTGGAGACAATAGGGTTCATGGGCTTTCCTATTTACCAGAAACAGCTGACATTGAAAGTAAGAATATAATTTGTTTTCTCTGTCCAGTCAAACCTTTTCCTTCCAACATATAGTGCTAAGAAGACAAAAATTATGGAGCTATCCTTTTCTGCAGCCCTTTCTAAGATAAATTCTCATTATTGTGAATGAGAATAAGGAAATACCCTTTCCTAATGCAGTGATGCAAATTTGTGCACACTGCCATCATAGAAAATACTCCAGATGAAAAGGGAAGTAACAAGCAACAGGGAAATTTTCTTTTAGACTTTTTTTTCTGGATAGAGGACAAAATTTGAGGTGTGCCAAGTGTTACTACTCTAATCCTGTTTGGTGTTAGCTATTTGCTCAACACTGGATGGAATATATGGAGGAGAAAGTAAATCTCCCAGTGCCAAAGAACTTGATTTAAGTAACATACTTTGAACTCTTCTGGTAAGTATCTTGGAAAGAATGGTTGTTGACCTGGCAAGAAGGTGATTTTTGACTGAGTTGGAAGGGACAACATGCCTACGCAGAATGATAGAGAAAGAAAATACACATCCCTTAAATGGTGCTATTAGTTAGAAGAGTGCAAGGCAGGTTAACGGACCCAAGATGGCAGCAGACTTTAGGGAAAAGCAGCTCAGCGTGAGTTGCCAAAGCCTTTGAAGTCAGTACTGGCAATTTTTGTTGCTATCCCTATTGGAAAGCTGATAAATGAATTTTTAAAAGGGATGTGATTGGTCTGAAGGAATGACTGAGCGTGTAATTTTTTAGTTCATGCTTTACTGAGTATGGAAGTAGGCAGAAAGAGTACACCACTATAGGGTTTAGAGTGAAAAATGGAGATGACTACACTGCGGATCTGTCTTCAGATTTTGAACAGGGAGGAACAACTCGAAGAAGATTTGTAACAAAAAGCTTTTGATAACTTAATGTATTCAAAACCAGTCAAACACCACCCCCCCACCCACCCCCCCCCAGTATCTAACTGTAGTATTGTCAACGTTAATGACATTTTTTAATCAAACAAAATAAGAGAAAAATAGGAGTTGCTTTTGAATAGGCATCTTCATGTAGGTTACTCCGGTAATTCTGGTTAATCTGGTAGAAACAATACCCTCATCTCTTTCAATTTATTTAGTCCAGAGGAAGGGAACATTGGTTTTTGATAGGAGTTTTTCTTGATTTTTATCTTCTTTTTTAATCCCAGGTGTCATCAGAGAGTCTTCAGATGGCTACCACCCTTGATAAGTAGTGATGACATACAGAAGTCAAGATTTATTTTCAAGATGTGAAACAAGATCTCGTCCTGAGCTGAATCTCCACATTTTCGTGTGTCCTGTAAATGTTAGTCATTGCCATATCAACACAGTAGTCTAACATAAGATTTTAAAAAGTCTTGAGGTAGTCTCAATAATCAGTTTGGCAATTTTATTGTGTGATTTCATGCATACTTATGTCATCTTTTTCTCTCTCTGCGGTCACAAGAGTTAAAACCTTTGACAATGAAAGGTTCATGTTTAAGTATTTTTTTGATCCAGGACACGAGACCTCAAGAAAATGCCTCTGTCATGGGACTGACAGAAAACTGGTCTCACAAGAACTGTAGTGACAACTTTTACAAATCGCTGCCTAACCACTAATCTAATGAAGTCAGCTATTCTTTTAAGACAGTTGGACAATTAGATAGGCTTGGTCATGTCTGGTCTGATACGGATTTGCTGTGGCTTTTTTATGAGATGATCGTTGTTCATTTTTAATCTTACTGCCTACTGTCTCCAAGATGCAGAGTTTGGACTCCCAGTATGCCAAGAGTTGTATAGATATTTAACATGATATACCATAGAAATATCAAAAGGGATTGGGGGTTGATAATTTTTATCCCTTGCATCCAGTTAAGGGGATGGAAGTGAGAAGTGTAAGGGTGAAGATTCAGATCCCAAAGTTCCTGAAAACATACCAGGAATGATTTTTATTAACTTCAGTAAACTATGAAGCAGGTCTTAACTAATTTGCTCTGGATCAAAATGGGGAAATCTGAGGCAGTCTGAAAACTGATCTTAGTCTTGATGCAGGTCTTTAAGCAGTAAATTGCTATGTATTCTAGCTCTGTTCTGCTGTATATTTTTGTATTTGAAAAGAAAAATCAGTTCAGAAAAGTGCCTCTCAACAGTCTTACTGATACATTCACCAGTCTTTGGCAGTTTCTGAAGACTTTCCCTGACTACTACCGAAGTCTGCCAGTGGTACACATTCACTTCATATAATTAGAAGCAGTTTATTTCCTTCCTGGATCTTGATAGCCACAATAATTGCATATTGAAAACACCACGCTTTTTGTGCTTTTTGTGTTCAAAGTTCAGAGTGGGCCATGGAAGCAACTGGATCAAATCCATGAAGAACCATGTGTGAAAAGTGCATAGCCTTTCTGTCTCTAAGTAGAAATGCATGCTGTGGCTGTAAATCAAGCACAGATGATAGATTAAGAGACATCATCTGCAGCTGGAGTTGTTGGTCAGCCGAGTGGTGTGGCCAAGAACGTGTCTTGTCAAGCTACATGAAAGCCCTGTGATGATGCAGATCTGAGGCTTGCAAATCCCACTGAGGTGGTGTGTTGCTTCTCAGAAAGCATTTACATTAGACACTTTTCTTTGAGATACAGTGAGTAGTTGTCTGAAATCTCTTTCTGGAGTATCAGGGAGCCTCAGGGTGCTGTTCCACCCCTTCCTGAGTGACTAGTGATGTGAAGTGCCCAGCCTCAGCCATGTTAACACAAGGAGACATCATATAATCTGAGGGAGGGTAATGGAGAGTTCAGCACTAACATTCCCAATGGATCCCTAAGCAAGCATGGAGGGGGACAGAGCTCACCACAGTAATATCTAAATTAAAGTGTGGTGGGGATTGGTTTTTGTAAATGTTGTCTAAATGTTTCAATTTAAAACCAAACCCAAACCCACCTCAAAATCACTAACTTTTT